>NC_062296.1:74842896-75147501 GCF_902655055.1 Lutra lutra | reverse complement strand
GATATGTTTTTATAGGGCAAATGGAAGTTGGTGTGTGAGCATATAGCAGGGAGACCTGAGCATGTAGTTGGTGTATGAGCATATAGCCAGGGAGGAAAGAGGACAGGGACAGCCTCTTCAAGTAAAATTTAATCAGCTCAATGAAGGTGCTGAAGTGTAGTGGTAGAGTGGAACACTAAGCTAGTCATGATGCAGGAGAGAAGGTCTTGTATGGAGAACTCTAAACCATAGTAAGAAAACGAACCTATATTCCTAGGGCTTCCTTAATTATAGAAAGGCTTTGTTCAAAACAGGAATCATACTCCAGGAAACAGCCTTAAATTTTAATATTCCCATTACTTGTTTTAAAAGCTAACAAATTTGAATAGATATTTCCTATTGCTGGGGTAAAATGACTTACCTAGTTGAACTTTCACAAACAGCTCTGGATTTACCTTTTATTTAATAAGTAAGTGAAAACGCTAATGTTTTCTTTAATACTTTGCTGCAACTTTCTTCTAAACCTGAAAATTTGTGTCTGACTAAAGAAAAAAACATGTCATCTGCCTTAAATTGTCCTATTCATGCTGTGGTTGAGACACTTGTAAAGATTGAGTTCAGTTCAAAAATACCTGTTTAATTCCTGCAGAAAACCATGTATTTGGTGTGTCATGTAGTGGTGTCCGAACATTTTTGCTCATGCAATTACATCAGTTAAAATATTTTTAAATGGGTATCCCAGTAGATGTATATTTGTCTTTTAAAAGGATATCATATACACGACTATGCAAATATATAATACACATTAAAAACCTAAATAACATAAAGAATTAAAGGAGTAGGATAAAAATAAATAGAAAAATAAGTTGTAAATTTTCTTCTCATGGCCCAGTTGATCACATCTTGTATATCACCCAGGGAGTGGGAACTCGTTTTGCTTAATGTCACACTGAAGGAAAGAAAGATGAATAATCTGTTAATATCTACCTTCAAGAAGGTAACAAGATGCTAATGAGACAAGTTCACCAAAGCAGAATGCTGTGCTCTGTGCTTTTTGAAGTTGGCAGTTGTAGTTCAAGTCAGGAAGGTATTTTCAGGACTAATTTAGTTGTATATTGGGACCACAGAAAGGAAATAATGGACAACCAAGACTGGAAGGCAGCTTGGCATTGCTTTAGAGCAGTGCTTCCCAAAATGTACCATCCCTGCGAATCAGCTAGAGCTAGAGATCCGAGCTGGGGCCCAGGAATCTGAATTTCTCACAAATTCCAGGTGATGCTGGTATTGCTGGTAATGTAAACAACACTTTGAATAATGAGATTTTAAAGGACTTTCACACCTAAAGGTGTTTGTACTTGACATGGTAGGCAGTAGGTGACTTCTAACGATCTTCCAGCTGAGTGCAACATGGTCAAGTTGAACTCTAGGCAAATTCATCTCGCAATAATTTATAGACTACATAGTAACAGGCTGAGAATGCAGGGAGAGAGAGAAGTCTGGAGACAATTACAGGAGTACAAGTGAAAGGTAATAAGTCCTCTGAAATGGGACACTGGCAGTGGAACTAGGAAGGAGAAGATAATATTGAAGGACGTGGTTGAGGCAGAAGCAACCTGAGAAGAGAAATAACAAACTAACACAGGTATAAAATAGAAAACAAATTAAATTCAGGGCTGGAGAAACTAATGAGAAATCTGACCTTTTCTGTTCATCTAGTAATTTGGAAATTTGAATTTTCATAAATTTGAATACATATGCATAAATTATTTGTGTATTTATAGGAAATTTTCTGGTAGAAAAGATCACAAAATAAAATCAACATGCTGCAAATGGACAACTGACTTTGAATGTGTTTATTTTCCTCTCTGATTATTGTTTCCAGAAAAAAAATACATATCCTGGCAGTATATGTTCAAATAGGTCCAATAAATCTCGGTGTTTATAAATAAGGCTTTATCTTTATTAAGGAAATGTTCCTTGTCTATCTGCCTCTAGGTGGGAAACATAATGTTCCCATAAAAATCTTTTAAATTTTTGAAGATTTAAGAGGTTGGAAGTGGCAGGGAGAAATGTATATTCACTGTAGTTTCTGAATTCTCATAGCTGTTTTCTGCTGTTTGGCCACTTCTTTGTGACCTGACTTTATGCTGCACATAGTATCAATCATAGACACTATGACATCGACTTGACTAGCATGTGTCTTTGTCTGACTTCTCCCACTGGACACTAAGTTCCCTGAGAGACAAGACTGTGGCTTACTCATTTCATATCCCCAAATACCAGCACAGATGCTGAATAAACTGACTTTTGAATGAATGAGTGAATTATCCTAGAACCTAAAACAGATGTGCGCACAGAGAAAATTCCCTTTGAAATGAATAAATGTGTGAATGAAAGAATTAATGTTGCCTTAGCCCTAACCATGGCCATTTTCCAGATTATGTTTTCTGTATTACTAGATAAGGACCAATCTTAATCATCCCAATGTTTACAATCAGTATTTCACTCATCCATGTCCAAATACTATAAGCAGCTTTTACATAATATAATGACTATAAAATCAAAAGGCTAAATCTAAATTTTATTTATTATAGGCCAGTAATTAATGTGGCTTGTCTTACAGTTTAAATGTTTCATTCCTTTACATCAAATTAGTTTACCATTTTTTCACTCACATAGACTTTTTTAACCAACCTTTTATGATTCTCATTTTTATTTTTTTAATGGTTTCATTAGACTGCATTATTGTTGTATGTGTGTGTTAAGAAACACACTCAATTCTTTAATGGGTATTTTGTGACTGTCCTCAGTAGTATAAGGTGGGAATCACTATCAGTGATCATAAACATGATTAGAGAAATGACTGTAGCCATCAGCTCTTTCTGCACTGTGGATACACAGCCTCTGACTTATGATTGTAGCTGCGGTTAGGTCATTAATATAACAAATTTTGAAGTAGCAGCTGACCCATAGCTCTTGCTGAAAACTGCCTTATATTCAGATTGGATTCTGTATCAGGTTATTATTCCTGCTGCTCTATTGTTGCCAAACTTTCCAAGCTTCTGTCATGTTGTTTTAAATTAACTTTCACTTATCCTTTAAATGTTTGCATTTTGAAGAATCATAGATAAGGGCAGAGCCTTAGATCAGAATCTAGTTGAATCCTTTTGTGATAGGGAAGGCGAAATAAAAACTTAAATTGATTAAGTCACTTTGCAATGGACACCATAGCTAGTTACTGACAAAAATAGAGTAAAAATGAAAATCCCCCAAATCCCCAGCACAGTGATTTTCTCTTATGTTGTATTACATCATTAAAGGATTTTATAGTATCTTTGTGGCCAGCAGGAAAGCTATATTTAATGTTCAAGCCTGATTTATTGTGAACATTCATTGGATCTATGATAAAAGCAAAAGAGATTTTGAAAAAACACTTCCTGTATGGCACCATATGTCTTAAATTTGTAATGAAATCTTTCAATACCCTCCCAGTTTATTGATGTTCCAAAAGATTTGCTAAGTTTCTAGATCCATTTTTCTAAGCTTTGTCAATAAGAGTAATATTTACTCATATGATACTTCAGTTCAAAATTTTATGACTACACATTACCTCTATATAAAAATAACTGAATCTGCATGGGGATTTTACTGTTTGGTTCAGTATGAGAGTTCATTGATCTAAATACAAATTCTGAAAATCAGTTTATGATTTACACTCTCATGTGTTTTTGTGTTGGAGGGCAGTCACTGAATGTAGAATATAACTTCTGTTAATGCTCTCATAGTCTATGCATTTCACAGGATAATGACGGATAATGCAAGGCTAGTGCACATGGTTCTCTTAATGCCTTCATTCTTGGCAGTAACGGATTGAATGAGGCAACCTTTTACACAACCCATTTCATTCCATTTTCATAGGAAACTATCATGCAATTTATCAGTGACTTTAATTCTACCTACTTACTGTCATAAAGTAATCTTAATGGCTTGAAGAATCCAGAGCCTCTTAAATCTACTTCAAATTTCTACTTTTCTCTATTTTTTTTAGGTTTTTATTTTAATTCCAGTTAGTTAACATACAGTGTTATATTAGTTTCAGGTGTATAATATAGTAGCTCAACACTTCCATAATCAACCTTTGGTCGTCACGACAAGTGCATTTGTCACAATCTACTTTTTTCTGTTTCAACTACCAACAACTTACTTCAAACCACCATCACCAAAACTATTGCAACTGCATCCACTCTTGTCCTGTTCAGTCAATTGTTTATTCAGCATTCAGGCCTGTGCTTTAAAAATGCAAATGTGATACTGGTTTAAAGCTATTCATTAATTTACTGTTGCTCCCAAATTCTTATTATACTCAACAGATCCCTGCCTGAATTGTTCTCTTTTCCCCATCCTCATCCCATTCATTTCTCCTTTTCCTTTTGCTTTCACAGCTTCTACCCTTCATAAAAGCACATGCTTTGGCTTTGTCATCTCAGGGTCTTTGCACATGCTCTTTGCTCTATCTGCAAAATATTGTTTTTCAATTTATCAGCACTGTTTTAGCCAGTTATCTCCTTTTTATACATGAATTTTCAGATTTAATGTCACTTCCCTAGGAAAGGTTTTCCTCACTTTAAAACTAGGTTAGAATTTCTTGTTATATACTTTCTAACACTGTGCATTACTGCTTTGCAGCAAGTCATAGATTATTAATTGTAATTTATTATAAATGTTCATTGTATTTATATTTTAGCTTTATGCTAAATAAGGCCCTATCTCCTTTGTTCACCATTGTATCATGGGAATCTGGCATATTATTTTTGAACATGGTGGGTCCTCACTAATCTTTCTACTGCTTCTCAAAGCTCAATGTCCTACTAGACTTAATGAACTTGAGGTTGATAAATACAGTATAGGAGAGTAGTCTTCAAAATGGTTCTTCAGGGGCTATAGCTCAGTGGTAGAGCATTTGACTGCAAAATGGTTCTTCAAATTTCAAAGGACCCAATAAGAGTTTTTTAGTAATAGTGGAATGCCTCTTCATTTTATTTTATTATATAAATTTTTTTTTTAAAAGATTTTATTTCTTTGACAGACAGCGATCACAAGTAGGCAGAGAGGCAGGCAGGGAGAGAGGAGGAAGCAGGCTTCCCGCCAAGCAGAGAGCCCGATGCGGGGCTCAATCCCAGGACCCTGGGACCATGACCTGAGCCGAAGGCAGAGGCTTTAACCCACTGAGCCACCCAGGCGCCCCTATTATATAAAATTTTTGATGTGTTGGTAGAGTATTACAGGCAGATAATTTGTAGGAGATAAATGGATAGAATATATAGTCACTCAGTTCTTATTTTCTCTTTCCTTCCATCTTTCCTTCTTTTCTTTCTTTTTCTTTTTTCTTTTTTTAACCTAATAGTGTTACATGATCAAAAAGTCTGAAAACTATTGAAGGAGAACAGCTTGATTTGTTTTTACTTAAACTATATGTACTTTAATAAGCAGAGAAAAGACTGAGTCTGGGTGGCTCAGTCGGTTAGGTGTCTGCCTTTGGCTCAGGTCATGGACTGAGCCCCACCTCAGGCTCTCCAATCAGCAGAGAGCCTGCTTCTCCCTTTCCTTTTGCCTGCTGCTCTGCCTACTTGTACTCCTCTGTCAAATATATAAATAAAATCTTTCAAAAAATTTTAAAAGAAGCAGAGAAAAGCATGTCTTTTAAATTGCCATTTTGGGGACGCCTGGGTGGCTCAGTTGGTTAAGCGGCTGCCTTCGGCTCAGGTAATGATCCCAGCGTCTTGGGATGGAGTCCCACATTGGGTTCCTTGCATGGCGGGGAAGCCTGCTTCTCCCTCTGCCTCTGCCTGCCATTCCACCTGCCTGTGCTCACTCTTTTGCTCTGTCACTCTCTCTCACAAATAAATAAATAAAAGCTTTAAAAAAATAAATTGCCGGGGCGCCTGGGTGGCTCAGTGGGTTAAAGCCTCTGCCTTCTGCTCAGGTCATGATCCCAGGGTCCTGGGATCGAGCCCCGCATCGGGCTCTCTGTTCTGCGGGGAGCCTGCTTCCCCCTCTCTCTCTCTGCCTGCCTCTCTGCCTACTTGCGATCTCTGTCTGTCAAATAAATAAATAAAATCTTTAAAAAAAAATAAATTGCCATTTTGGGGCCTACATTTCTGCCCTATAATTCAAAAATTGCTGTTATAATTTATTTACACACACACACACACACACACACACACATTATTTTACTCCCCAAATGAAGGGTAGCAGGCAAATCAATAGCTGTTTCGTATTAAAGACAATAAAGTTGACAGTGCTGTAAAATCCTGTTACTCTTATTTTTTTCTGGTGTTCTTTCCTAATCTATGCTATATATGCCAGCAGCTATAAGTACTTAATATAGGATGAATAAAAGGCATTTAAACATCAACCTTCCTACCTTGTCTACATTATCAAGTGTAGAGTAGAATGAAATAGACCAAGAGATTAGCTTACTGGCAAATATCCAAATAGATTGTTAGATGTAATGGTAAACGTGTTATCTAGATACCATTTTAAATTGAAATATTCAGCAAAGGGTGATTTTTGGATAGTTTTATATTTCTGTGGCTGTTTTCTTTTTTCTTTTTAAAATTTTTTAAAGATTTTATTTATTTATTTGACAGACAGAGACCACAAGTAGGCAGAGAGGCAGGCAGAGAGAAAGGGGGAAGCAGGCTCCCCGCTGAGCAGAGAGCCTGATGCGGGGCTCGATCCCAGGACCCTGGGACCATGACCCGAGCCGAAGGCAGAGGCTTTAACCCACTGGGCCACCCAGGTGCCCCTCTTTTTAATTTTTTTATGGCTTCTGTAGATATAGCCTTAATCCATAGTCAATGCCTCACCATATAGGTTATTTTACTCTCATTTTGTGCTGTCATTGTGTTTTAAACAACAACAAAATTATTGGTAATGATAATACTATAGCAGTTTTATTTATTTGTTTGACTTCAATAAATTCTAAAACTTCCTTAAACACAATTAAAGCCAAAAGGCTCATGTGAAAAAGAAGCCAGAAAAATTGATCAGAAAAATAAATAAATCTTGAATGACCCTACATTGATAGAATAGATTGTCATTTAGTTAAAAAAGCAATTTCAAACTACCTGGTAGGATCTATTTTAATTTCTTAACCATGGTTTCTAAAAGAGTATTCATTGTTGCCTCCTTTAAGTTTAATGAAAATAATTACCAAATCTCTCTGTTATCTGAAAACAGAGTAAATAAACTGGATCATTAACTTGAAAATATTATCGGGGTCCCAATGTTTCACTAATGGGATTTTACACATTTAAATGAAGTAATAAAGGAGAAGAACATATGTGAAAAAATAATTATATTTAATATCTACCTGTGGTTGATGGCAAAAATCAAATGTCACTTTGAAACTCTGTCTGTTGGGGCACCTGGGTGGCTCAGTGGGTTAAAGCCTCTGCCTTCAGCTCAGGTCATGATCCTAGGATCCTGGGATCGAGCCCTGAGTCGGGCTCTCTGCTCGGCGGGGAGCCTGCTTCCCGCTCTCTCTCTGCCTGCCTCTCTGCCTACTTCTTTTTTTTTTTTAAAGACTTTATTGATTTATTTTGACAGAGATCACAAGTAGGCAGAGAAGCAGAGAGAGAGAGAGAGAGAGAGAGGAGAAAGCAGGCTCCCCGCCAAGCAGAGAGCCCCATGCGGGGCTCGATCCCAGGATCCTGGAATCATGACCTGAGCCGAAGGCAGAAGCTTTAACCCACTGAACCACCCAGGCGCCCCATCTCTGCCTACTTCTGATCTCTGTCAAATAAATAAAACCTTAAAAAAAAAAACCTCTGTTTTGTAATAATTGCTTATAAAGAAACAATATAAATTTTTCTTGGGAGTCTTTTTTATACCCAATATATTGCAGTTCAATCATATTTTCCATGTAACCTAAAACAACTGTCTTACTATTCAAATGGAAATTCTGTAAGGTATATGCTTAATTTATACCTTAATATTAACAATAGAACAAAATTCTATACAGATTACATAAAATTCAATAAATCATTGCATAATGCTACTTCTTTTTTTTAAATTTAATTTCATTTTTTATAAACATATATATTTTTATCCCCAGGGGTACAGGTCTGTGAATCGCCAGGTTTACACACTTCACAGCACTCACCATAGCACATACCCTCCCCAATGTCTATAACCCCACCCCCCCTTCCCAACCCCCCTCCCCCCATCAACCCTCAGTTTATTTTGTGAGATTAAGAGTCACTTATGATTTGTCTCCCTCCCAATCCCATCTTGTTTCATTTACTCTTCTCCTACCCCCTTAACCCCCCATGTTGCATCTCCTCTCCCTCATATCAGGGAGATCATATGATAGTTGTCTTTCTCCGATTGATTTATTTCGCTAAGCATGATACCCTCTAGTTCGATCCACGTCGTTGCAAATGGCAAGATTTCATTTCTTTTGATGGCTGCATAGTATTCCATTGTGTATATATACCACATCTTCTTTATCCATTCATCTGTTGATGGACCTCTAGGTTCTTTCCATAGTTTGGCTATTGTAGACATTGCTGCTATAAACATTCGGGTGCACGTGCCCCTTCGGATCACTACGTTTGTATCATTAGGGTAAATACCCAGTAGTGCAATTGCTGGGTCATAGGGTAGTTCTATTTTCAACATTTTGAGGAACCTCCATGCTGTTTTCCAGAGTGGATGAACCAGCTTGCATTTCCACCAACAGTGTAGGAGGGTTCCCTTTTATCTGCATCCTCGCCAGCATCTGTCATTTCCTGACTTGTTAATTTTAGCCATTCTGACTGGTGTGAGGTGATATCTCATGGTGGTTTTGATTTGTATTTCCCTGATGCCGAGTGATATGGAGCACTTTTTCATGTGTCTGTTGGCCATCTGGATGTCTTCTTTGCAGAAATGTCTGTTCATGTCTTCTGCCCATTTCTTGATTGGATTATTTGTTCTTAAGGTGTTGAGTTTGCTAAGTTCTTTATAGATTTTGGACACTAGCCCTTTATCTGATATGTCGTTTGCAAATATCTTCTCCCATTCTGTCAGTTGTCTTTTGGTTTTGTTCACTGTTTCCTTTGCTGTGCAAAAGCTTTTGATCTTGATAAAATCCCAATAGTTCATTTTTGCCCTTGCTTCCCTTGCCTTTGGTGATGTTCCTAGGAAGATGTTGCTGCGGCTGAGGTCAAAGAGGTTGCTGCCTGTGTTCTCTTCAAGGATTTTGATGGATTCCTGTCTCACATTGAGATCCTTCATCCATTTTGAGTCTATTTTCGTGTGTGGTGTAAGGAAATGATCCAATTTCATTTTTCTGCATGTGGCTGTCCAATTTTCCCAACACCATTTGGTGAAGAGGCTGTCTTTTTTCCATTGGACAGTCTTTCCTGCTTTGTCGAAGATGAGTTGACCATAGAGTTGAGGGTCTATTTCTGGGCTCTCTATTCTGTTCCATTGATCTATGTGTCTGTTTTTGTGCCAGTACCATGCTGTCTTGATGATGACAGCTTTGTAATAGAGCTTGAAGTCCAGAATTGTGATGTCACCAACTTTGGCTTTCTTTTTCAATATTCCTTTGGCTATTCGAGGTCTTTTCTGGTTCCATATAAATTTTAGGATTATTTGTTCCATTTCTTTGAAAAAAAAAATGGATGGTACTTTGATAGGAATTGCATTAAATGTGTAGATTGCTTTAGGTAGCATAGACATTTTCACAATATTTATTCTTCCAATCCAGAAGCATGGAACATTTTTCCATTTCTTTGGGTCTTCCTCAATTTCTTTCATGAGTACTTTATAGTTTTCTGTGTATAGATTCTTAGCCTCTTTGGTTAGGTTTATTCCTAGGTACCTTACAGTTTCGGGTGCAATTGTAAATGGGATAGACTCCTTAATTTCTCTTTCTTCTGTCTCATTGTTGGTGTAGAGAAATGCAACTGATTTCTGTGCATTGATTTTATATCCTGACACTTTACTGAATTCCTGTACAAGTTCTAGCAGTTTTGGAGTGGAGTCTTTTGGGTTTTCCACATATAGTATCATATCATCTGTGAAGAGTGTTAGTTTGACTTCCTCTTTACCAATTTGGATGCCTTTAATTTCCTTTTGTTGTCTGATTGCTGAGGCTAGGACTTCTAGTACTATGTTGAATAGCAGTGGTGATAATGGACATCACTGCCGTGTTCCTGACCTTAGCGGAAAAGCTTTCAGTTTTTCTCCATTGAGAATGATATTTGCGGTGGGTTTTTCATAGATGGCTTTGATAATATTGAGGTATATGCCCTCTATCCCTACACTTTGAAGAGTTTTGATCAGAAAGGGATGCTGTACTTTGTCAAAAGTTTTTTCAGCATCTCTTGAGAGTATCATATGGTTCTTGTTCTTTCTTTTATTAATGTGTTCTATCACATTGATTGATTTGCAGATGTTGAACCAACCTTGTAGCCCTGGAATAAATCCCACTTGGTCGTGGTGACTAATTGTTTTAAGGTGCTGTTGAATCCTATTGGCTAGTATTTTGGTGAGAATTTTTGCATCTGTGTTCATCAAGGATATTGGTCTGTAGTTCTCTTTTTTGATGGGATCCTTGTCTGGTTTTGGGATCAAGGTGATGCTGGCCTCATAAAATGAGTTTGGAAGTTTTCCTTCCATTTCTATTTTTTGGAACAGTTTCAGGAGAATAGGAATTAGTTCTTCTTTAAATGTTTGGTAGAATTCCCCCGGGAAGCCGTCTGGCCCTGGGCTTTTGTTTGTTTGGAGACTATTGATGACTGTTTCAATCTCCTTACTGGTTATGGGTCTGTTCAGGCTTTCTATTTCTTCCTGGTTCAGTTGTGGTAGTTTATATGTCTCTAGGAATGCATCGATTTCTTCCAGATTGTCAAATTTGTTGGCGTAGAGTTGCTCATAGTATGTTCTTATAATTGTCTGTATTTCTTTGGTGTTAGTTGTGATCTCTCCTCTTTGATTCATAATTTTATTTATTTGGTTCCTTTCTCTTTTCTTTTTGATAATTCTGGCCAGGGGTTTATCAATCTTATTAATTCTTTTAAAGAACCAGCTCCTAGTTTCGTTGATTTGTTCTATTGTTTTTTTGGTTTCTATTTCATTGATTTCTGCTCTGATCTTTATGATTTCTCTTCTCCTGCTGGGTTTAGGGTTTCTTTCTTGTTCTTTCTCCAGCTCCTTTAGGTGTAGGGTTAGGTTGTGTACCTGAGACCTTTCTTGTTTCTTGAGAAAGGCTTGTACCGCTGTATATGTTCCTCTCAGGACTGCCTTTGTTGTGTCCCACAGATTTTGAACCGTTGTGTTTTCATTATCATTTGTTTCCATGAATTTTTTCAATTCTTCTTTAATTTCCTGGTTGACCCATTCATTCTTTAGAAGGATGCTGTTTAGTCTTCATGTATTTGGGTTCTTTCCAAATTTCCTCTTGTGATTGAGTTCTAGCTTCAGAGCATTGTGGTCTGAAAATATGCAGGGAATGATCCCAATCTTTTGATACCAGTTGAGACCTGATTTAGGACCTAGGATGTGATCTATTCTGGAGAATGTTCCATGTGCACTAAAGAAGAATGTGTATTCTGTTTCTTTGGGCTGAAATGCTCTGAATAGATCTGTGATGTCCATCTGGTCCAGTGTGTCATTTAAGGCCTTTATTTCCTTGTTGATCTTTTGCTTGGATGATCTGTCCTTTTCAGTGAGGGGAGTGTTTAAGTCCCTACTATTATTGTATTATTGTTGATGTGTTTCTTTGATTTTGTTATTAATTGGTTTATATAGTTGGCTGCTCCCATGTTAGGGGCATATATATTTAAAATTGTTAGATCTTCTTGTTGGACAGTTCCTTTGAGTATGATATAGTGTCCTTCCTCATCTCTTATTATAGTCTTTGGCTTAAAATCTAATTGATCTGATAGAAGGATTGCCACTCCTGCTTTCTTCTGTTGTCCATTAGCATGGTAAATTCTTTTCCACCCCCTCACTTTAAACCTGGAGGTGTCTTCGGGTTTAAGATGAGTTTCTTGTAGGCAACATATAGATGGTTTTTTTTTTTTAATCCATTCTGATACCCTGTGTCTTTTGATTGGGGCATTTAGCCCATTACCATTCAGGGTAACTATTGAGAGATATGAATTTAGTGCCATTGTATTGCCTGTAAGGTGACTCTTATTGTATATTGTCTCTGTTCCTTTCTGATCTACTACTTTTAGGCTATCTCTTTGCTGAGAGGACCCCTTTCAATATTTCCTGTAGAGCTGGTTTGGTGTTTGCAAATTCTTTCAGTTTTTGTTTGTCCTGGAAGCTTTTAATCTCTCCTTCTATTTTCAATGATAGCCTAGCTGGATATAGTATTCTTGGCTGCATGTTTTTCTCGTTTAGTGCTCTGAATATATCATGCCAGCTCTTTCTGGCCTGCCAGGTCTCTGTGGATAAGTCTGCTGCCAATCTAATATTTTTACCATTGTATGTTACAGACTTCTTTTCCCGGGCTGCTTTCAGGATCTTCTCTTTGTCACTAATACTTGTAAATTTTACTATTAGGTGATGGGGTGTGGACCTATTCTTTATTGATTTTGAGGGGGGTTCTCTGAACCTCCTGGATTTTGATGCTTGTTCCTTTGCCATACTGGGGAAATTCTCTCCAATAATTCTCTCCAATATACCTTCTGCTCCCCTCTCTGTTTCCTCTTCTTCTGGAATCCCAATTATTCTAATGTTGTTTCTTCTTATGGTGTCACTTATCTCTCGAATTCTCCCCTCATGGTCCAGTAGCTGTTTGTCCCTCTTTTGCTCAGCTTCTTTATTCTGTCATTTGGCCTTCTATATCACTAATTCTTTCTTCTGCCTCATTTATCCTAGCAGTGAGAGCCTCCATTTTTGATTGCGCCTCATTAATAGCTTTTTTGATTTCAACTTAGTTAGATTTTAGTTCTTTTATTTCCCCAGAAAGGGCTTTTATATCTCCCAAGAGGGTTTCTCTAATATCTTCCATGCCTTTTTCGAGCCCGGCTAGAACCTTGAGAATTGTCATTCTGAACTCTAGATCTGACATATTACCAATGTCTTTATTGATTAGGTCCCTAGCCTTTGGTACTGCCTCTTGTTCTTTTTTTTGTGGTGAATTTTTCCGCCTTGTCGTTTTGTCCAGATAAGAGTATATGAAGGAGCAAGTAAAATACAAAAAGGGTGGCAACAACCCCAGGAAAATATGCTTTAACCGAATCAGAAGGGATCCCAAATCGTGAGGGGGGAGAAAAGGAATAGAAAGAGGTTCAGAAAGAAAAAAAAAAAAGAAACAATTAAAAAAAGAAAATGAATAAAGAAAAAATATAAAAAAGAAAAAAATATATATATTAGATAAACTAGTTAAAAAACGTTAAAAAAGAAAAGGGTAAAAGTTAAAAAAAATTGGCAGAAGAAGAGAAAAAAATTGAAAAAGAAAAAAACATTAAATTAACTGCATGGCTAAAGAATCATGGGGAGAAAGCCATGAGTTCCGTGCTTTGCTTTCTCCTCCTCTGGAATTCTGCTGCTCTCCTTGGTATTGAAACTGCACTCCTTGGTAGGTGAACTTGGTCCTGGCTGGATTTCTTGTTGATCTTCTGGGGGAGGGGCCTGTTGTAGTGATTCTCAAGTGTCTTTGCCCCAGGCGGAGTTGCACCGCCCTTACCAGGGGCTGGGCTGAGTAATCCACTTGGTTTTGCTTTCGGGAGCTTTTGTTCCCTGAGCGGAGGACGGGAATGAAGATGGCGGCCTCCCGGTCTCCGGCCTGGAGGAGCCGAGAGCTCGGGCCCCACTCTTCAGGGCACCCTCAGAGAACAGCGCCCAATTACTCCCGTCACCCTGGCCTCTGGCCGCGTTCTGATCTGACCGAGCCTGCGACCGGTTCAAGGTAACCCCGTGCTGAGAGCTCACTCCTCGGCTCTGTCTCTGTAGCCGGCTTCCCCGTTCTAATACTTGTAAGCTCTGCAACACTTAGACACCCCCGATCCTTCTGTGACCCTGTGGGACCTGAGGCCACGCTGACCCCATGTGGGTTTCACCCCGGTTAAGCCTCTGAAGCGATGTCCCTCAGCAGAACAGACTTTTAAAAGTCCCGATTTTGTGCTCCGTTGCTCCGCCGCTTGCCGGGAGCCGGCCCCTCCCCCCGCGGTCTATCTTCCTGGTGCTTTGGATTCACTTTTCCGCCAGTCCTACCTTTCAGAAAGTGGTTGATTTTCTGTTTCTAGGATTGCTGTTCTTCTCTTCGATCTCCCGTTGGATTTGTAGGTGTTTGCAATCTTTAGATAAGCTAGCTAGCTGATCTCCTGCTACCTGAAGTAGTATCAGCCTGCTACTTCTCTGCCATCTTGACTCCTCCCCCTGCATAATGCTACTTCTTAGGTGGAAATAAAATGTTTCACATTGTAGTTATTTGTACTTTTTTATGGTATAAATAAATGTATTTGTACTTTTTTCTGGTCAACTTCCTGGAGAATCCCTCTTTCTAAAATGTATTTAAAGTTTGATTCATATAGAAATCACTTCCCTGAGAAATCTGTGCCTATCTGAAAACCACCAATATTTCCTGGAGTTTTCTCATGTAGTGCCCCCCACAAGACCATTCTTATCTGATAAGAAAAAACTAGATATCACCTCTGCATCTTATTATTCATCAGAAAGGAGATAGGTATGTTTTCCATGGTTGCTATGGGGATTTGACAAAGACTAGATGGGAAGTTGAAGACTGGTATTTGAGGTGACTTGCAAATGTATTTTCTCTTTTTGGGTTTAGAAGTTCAATATAACTATATGATTTTGGATAATACAACCCTGCCCAGTATTGCTTTATATAGGTTGAAAGTGTCCTTTATTAGAAAAATGGGAGATAAGATTAGTGAATATACAGCATACATGTAGAAGTGATTGGTACACAATGTTTATAGCACATTTAAGACATAAAATTGAAAAGTCACTGTAAGTTATGAAGAAGAAATGTATAACATTCCAACCCTTTGATAAAATGTCTTCGAAGTCAGTATGACCACTTTTGGTATTAGATATGTACTTTTTTTTTATTTGAACTCAGATAACTTCAGGGAAATGATATATTAAAAAGCATCCTATGCCTCCAGCTATTGTACTAGATGCTTTAAGGATACAAATATGAGTGATTAAATGAATGGTGAGAAATTACATTTAATAAAATATGATCATACTTTTTAATTCTGTGTAGATGGTGGTTTATTTGCTATTACTAAAAATTGTACCCATTATATTGAAGTCATAGGGCAAAATTCAAAGAACACTAGCCCTGGAATTCAAATGCTGTTCTGTATGAATGACTTGAACTATTCTGGAACTTAATATTTTCACATGTGAATTGGGTGTTAGATTTCCTACTTTCCTAGCAAGTGGTAGGGATGGTGTCAAGATTATTTTGCAAAGCCAAAAGATATGTAAATCATAATATCTAGACAGTTTGAAATTCTAAGCTAAAATTCATTCAGTGGATTTTATGTGAGTATGATTAAGAATAAAAAAAGAGAACCATTTCATAAGACAAATGAAATTTCTGAAAACTGGGAAAAGATAAAGCTTATAGTTGTAAGCAAGAACTATGAAATGTATAAAGAGAGTTCATTAAAATTTGGAAAATATAGTGTTCAATCAGTAATTTATTAGGCATGCAAAATTAAGAGTATAGACACTGAAAAATAATTATTTGAGAGCAAACTAAATATCATGTCTGTGTTTCTAAATGTCACTACAAATGGCAAATAGGAGAGAAAAAAGAACATTTATTTTGCTTTCAGCATAGCACCACTGTTTTTGAATGTTTATTGTAAGGTTGTTTTTTTTTGTTTTGTTTTGTTTTGTTTTTTAAAGATTTTATTTATTTATTTGACAGAGAGAGATCACAAGTAGAGAGAGAGGCAGGTGGAGAGAGAGGAGGGAGCAGGCTCCCTGCTGAGCAGAGAGCCCGATGCGGGACTCGATCCCAGGACCCTGAGATCATGACCTGAGCCGAAGGCAGCGGCTTAACCCACTGAGCCACCCAGGCGCCCCTGTAAGGTTGTTTTATGGGTAAAATAGGTTCTTCTTAACTGAGAAAATGTGAATTTGTGTTCAAATAGCGCTTTTCAAGTTGTTTTAAGTTTTTTACCAAATAGAAAATAATGATTCATTTTGCCAATACTAACCTCAAGATGTGTTTAATAGCTCAAGGTTTTTGAACCATTCAACTGGTTTGACTAAATTCAGCACATGTGGTTCCTAAATTTTAGCACTGAGAAAATTACTACATTTTTCTTTTCAAAAGGTTAAGTTAGCTGTATGACTAAAGTTTTGTTTGTTTGTTTTTTTTAATTTGAAGTTTAAAAGTTACAGAATTTGTTTGTAAAGGGAGTTGTGTGAGCCTAGACACTATCTGTGGTTTTTGGCTCATTGCTTAGAGCAGTGGTTTTCAAAGTGTGGTGCATGTACCAGCAGCAGTATAATCATCTGGGAATTTTTAGAGATATAAATTCTTGCTTCCCTTTATGTGGTTCTAATGCATGCTCAAAATATGTCCAGGTCATAGCTGGTACTTTAATGTGACACAGTAGTGTGGATAGCAGTGCAGCAAAACTTGCGAGGGTAAGACCCCTTATTGGAGAAGAACAGTGAGTCATGTGTGATTGAATGGCAACAAGCCAAAGAGTTGAATCATGTTAAGAATCACTGGCGTCATTGGAGAGTTATTGGATAACTTCTAGGAACTCATTAAACAATGAAGAATCAGGACAAGTGGGGATGCCCTGAAAGGACTGATGGATTTGACTTGGAAATATGTATTTATTTGGTCACAAACTGAGGAGGGAAATTGTCTCTCCATCTATTTCAGATTCCTTGCAGAGCAAAGAGGTCTTGGGCTTGCTGGTAACCCCAGCTAAGGCAACTGGCTTGAGGTTGTCTTCAACCCAATGGAGGGCTGGTTCTCAAATTCCAGTGTACATAATAATGCACTGCATATTTCAATTCTATATTCCTTAGCCACTTCCTCAGAGATTTTGATTTAAGTATCCCAAGGACCACACTTGAAAAAAACTGTGCTAAAGGAGTATAGCTAGGCAAAGGTTTTTACTCAGTTGTATACAGATCACTATTGTCCATTGTGTTGAAAAAACAACTAATTAAAAATAAACAAACACTCAAATAATAATATCAAGAGAACTCTTTGTTTTAGGAATCCACACGTATGGGGAATTCTTTTTGTCAATTTTTATTATCACCCATTTAATGAACCAAACATAATCAGTATATAAGGACTTTTTTATATTGTTAATAACCATGAAGAGCTATCCTTCCATGGCTTTCTCATGTTCTGCTTTATGATAGGAACAGGAAATTCATACACTTATGGTCCAGTAGCTGCCCTAAGTGAAGTCTTTTCTTGATTGACTGATGTTTTATTGTTATGATTACACTTGCTTTACCATTGCTAATGGGGATTACAAGGCCACCCTATTCTTAGAAGTTTGCTGAAGCAGCCTAGAAGCTGAGGCTACTTTAATTATCATTTTCAAGCTATGAGAGTAAATTGGTTGAGAGATATACTGCAAGTTTGGAACTATAATGACATATATTGTGTTTACTAAATGGTTTTGGCATGGTTGACAGCAACCAGTAAGTTGTGATATGACTCAGAGACACAGGGGAAAATATATCAGAAAGAATAATGAAATATATTAGAACTTTATTTTAAAATGCTTGTGAGAGGGGCACCTACCGGTGTGGCTCAGTGTGTTAAAGCCTCTGCCTTCGGCTGATCCCAGGGTCCTGAGATAGAGCCCCACATTGGTCTCTCTGCTTATCGGGGAGCCTGTTTCCCTTCCTCTCTCTCTGTGCCTGCCTCTCTGCCTACTTGTGATCTCTGTCTGTCAAATAAATAAATAAAAATCTTTATTAAAATAAATAAATAAATAAATAAAATGCTTGTAAGATATTTAGATTAAAATGTCTTCTTTATGAAGACATGGTTAAGTTATAATACATATCAAATGAAAGCTTCTGAGCTATAGTAAGAAATAATAACCATCTTTAAATGGAGAGGTGACAAGTACTTGATGGTTTTATTTAAAATTTGTCATTTAAACTTCAGAAGTAGATTTATAGTAAATATGGTTTAATGATACAGAGTACTAGATATTTGTTCTGGTAAAGTACAGAAAAAATCTATTTTAAAAATGCATAAGGGTTGATGGGGCGCCTGGGTGGCTCAGTGGGTTAAGCCGCTGCCTTCGGCTCAGGTCATGATCTCAGGGTCCTGGGATCGAGCCCCGCATCGGGCTCTCTGCTCAGCAGGGAGCCTGCTTCCTCCTCTCTCTCTGCCTGCCTCTCTGCCTGCTTGTGATCTTTCTCTGTCAAATAAATAGATAGGGTCTTTAAAAAAAATGCATAAGGGTTGATTTGTGTAAGTCATGAAGGATTTATTAAATTCAGTAGATGAAGTTCTATGCTAAGTATATAGACACACACAAAAAATCCAGGAATCTCAGCTTATGTACCAAGAAAAGACCGCATATTCAAAATTAATATGGTTTGTCATGTTGTGTTTTCAGTGCTCTAGAATAATTATTTTTTTAAATGATGGTTATCCTTTGGTCATAGTGACATGTCACTACTTATTTATGTTTTGAATTCAGGTTTGTTTGTTTTTTCCTCTGCCTTATTGCTAAGCCCAGTATGTCATATAAAATATATATCCAGGTACTTTGGAAAGCCTGACAAATGAGTTATAAATGGGCTGAGCTTAATCAGTTTATTTCTTGAGCTTAGTAGCTACAAGTAAAAGTAAAATGCAATTCAGTAATTGAAAATGCCACTTACTGTCCCCTGGAGTTTCCCATGTACAGAAAAATAGAAAAATGACAGTCTCTAGAATTTGGAAGCTATATCTGAGTAGCTTCTTTTTTTTTTTCTTTCAAAGATTCTATCCATTCACTTCACAGAGAGAGATCACAAGTAGGCAGAGAGGCAGGCAGAGAGAGAGATAGAGGAGGAAGCAGGCTCTCCGCTGAGCAGAGAGCCCGATGCGGGACTCGATCCCAGGACCCCGAGACCACGACCTGAGCCAAAGGCAGAGGCCCAACCCACCGAGCCACCCAGGCGCCCCCCTGAGTAGCTTCTTTTAATAAGATTCCTGTATATATTTCAGGTAGAGATGGGAATGTTTAAAAATTTTTCTTGAAATAGTATGTTGACTTATATAATGGCATTCTTTACTATCTTAATAGTTCTAAGACTTTAGACTGCATCAGAATTACCTGGAGGGCTCTATATACACTACTTGCTGGGCCTCAGACCTGGAGTTTCTGATTCAGAAGGTCTGATAGGTACACTTGGATCATTTGTTTTTTGGACCAGTTCCTAGGTGATCCTGACGCTGCTGGTCCAGGGATCATGCTTGAACTACCAGTGTATCATAAGCAAATGTGACACCTGCAGAAAAAAGCAGCTTCAGAGAGATTCCTTAACTGTGTTTTCAGTTTATTTATTATGAGTTCTTACCTTTAATTTATTTAGAAGGAAAAACCTTGCACTTTTATGGGAATTATTGAAAAAGGAATCCTCCAGCAATTTAACTAGGTAGAAGATCCATACTTAAATCTGATGTTCATGTATGGGCTTACAAAAACACTACAGTTCTGTTTGTGGCAAGCAGCCTTGTCCTGTGAGGAATGTGCACACTTTCCTGTGTTTTTCTCCCTCTATAAAAGTCATCAATGCGTTTGACCAATGTGTGCCTTCAGATTTGTATCACTGACAAACAGAAGGAGGTTGAACAGTGATACAGATGGTGATGAAGAAGACCAAAAAGCATTCCATTTCAGGACTCCAGAATGACTCAATATTTTCTTCTTGTGGTTTGGGTAAAATAGTCTTGGTAGTCTCTGACTGAGGCTTTTCAGCATCTTCAGTGTCTTCACAAATTGGAGGCTGGCATCAGAGAAACTGGGGTTGTACTGTATGCACCTCCCCTAGCCTGAAAAGAGAGAGGACTGTACAATCAACTGAGTTGAATTCTGTTTGATTGGAGAAGAAAAAAAAAGAGAAGCAATTCAGCCAATTAATTAGAGGACATTCCATGTTGTGTGCATGGCTGACTATGGGGCTAGTTTTCTTTTTATCAGAAAGAACAAAGTTGTTTTTACTTTAAATCACTTCTTTTACTGACTCATTTTGAAGATTTATTGAATTATCTGATCATTTCAGTACATTCAGAATTACAAGAAATACTTTTAACAAACTATCTTCCCTATAGTTACATTCTACTTCTCCCAACATTCTAGCTCTCTCTCCAGTGGAGTAGACTTATTTACTGCAAAAATTTCACAAAATGCTTCTGTTCTATTTCAGAACAGAAGTTGTGAATTTCTCTCTTCTTCTTCTTCAGATTTTTATTTAAATTCTAGTTAGTTAACATATAATGTAAATATTGATTTGAGGAGTAGATGTAGTGATTCATCTCTTACATACGACACTCAGTGCTCAACACAATTGCCTGCCTTAATGGAAGTGGTTAATTTCATATGAAATATATTTGCTTTTCTTTTAATACAGAGTCACTGTTTACATGCAGATATAAATACATCTGCACAAAATGTAACACTAGAAATAAAAATAACCTTTAACTGAATTAATATTATTTTAAAAATCCTGTCCCTAACCAGTGTAACTTCTGTATTTGCATGTTCTAGGATAGTTTGTGGGGAAGTCTGAATAATAAATGACCCCTCAGAGATGTCTAAGTCTCCAGAACTTGAATTGTATTAACACCGCCAGAGAAAGTTTGCAGATGTGACAAATTAAATACTTGAGATCAAGAGATTATATTGGATTATCTAGTAGGGCCTAGTATAATCACAAGGGTTCTTAAAAAAGGAAGGCAGGAGAATGAGTCACAGAAAGAACCCTTTAAGTAAGGCTTTGGTAATCAGTGTTACTATAGAATGAATGCATGCTGAATTTGAACAGGATCTGTTGTAACTACACCCTACCCTTTTAACAACCTCAAAACATGAATGGAATTCTCTTATTAGCTTTTAGTAATGGGTCCTTAACAGACTGTGTAAAAGGAGACTGATGTTTCTATCTCATTGCTGAGTAGAAGACTGATTCTCAAATTTTAGTGTGCAAGAATCACCTGGAGGGCTTGCCAAAACAAAAGAGTTTCTGTTTCAGTAGGTTGGGGTGGGGTCCAGAAATTTTTTGTTTCTAAGGGGTTGCCAGGTTAGGCTGCTGAGTGGATACACAGTCCACTCAGGAACACAAGTGGTGCACAACACGTTTTCATCCTTGAAGGTAGTGGAAAAAACAAACAAACGGTTTCCTATAGGCTTTGATCAAGTTAACAACAACAAAACAATCCCCTTCTCTCCCTTTCTCCCACTCTCCCATTCTTCTCCCCCCCCACTTATCTCTCACTCTTTTTCAAGATCTTACTAATCCTAGCATTTAAAGCTCTTTGTTAAAAGTCTCAATTCAATAGTTCATGTTACCAAACGGAACTTCAAATACAACCATGGCTGTCAGTGCATTAAGTACTGCTGTGTTTTATTTATTTATTTATTTTTTTATTTATTTTTTTTTATAAGAGACGGGGTCTCGCTATGTTGCCCAGGCTGGAGTGCAGTGGCTATTCACAGGCGCGATCCCACTACTGATCAGCACGGGAGTTTTGACCTGCTCCGTTTCCGACCTGGGCCGGTTCACCCCTCCTTAGGCAACCTGGTGGTCCCCCGCTCCCGGGAGGTCACCATATTGATGCCGAACTTAGTGCGGACACTCGATCGGCATAGCGCACTACAGCCCAGAACTCCTGGGCTCAAGCGATCCTCCTGCCTCAGCCTCCCGAGTAGCTGGGACTACAGGCGCGCGCCACCACGCCCGGCACTGCTGTGTTTTAAAAAGGGAATACATCGAGCAACAAAGGGTAGTGTTTTCTATGAAGTACCTCTGAAAATGTGTGAATATATCTAAGGCTTATTTTTAAATATTTTTAATCCTTTTGCATCCCTTTGAGAAAGATAAGATTTGAGTATTATTTATTCTCTCTTTTTCAAGAAAAAGAAGTTGTTATTTTCACTTTTAAGGGAGCACTGAGACCACATTAGCCTATTTGTCCTTGTTTTTAAACCTTATGCTCTTAGCTGTCCACATTACCTAATACAAATATATTTTCTTTCTCGTACTTTGCTATATTGCTTGGAGTTTAAATGTTATGATAGAGTTGTAGATACCTATATCTTTATGTGTTTGTGTATGTAAGTAGGTATGCATGGGCATACACACACTCAAATGTGTTTGTATATATATCAGATTGTTTTTATGAAGCAAAAAAGGAGGTTTGACACATGGAAAGTACATCCATATTTTCATTGTTTTTCCTTCTTTAGATAAATATTACTTAAAAAAAAAAACAAAACCCTGTGTCAGCACTGGGGGGCTCAGTCAGTTGGGTATTCAACTCTTGGTTTCAGCTCTGGTCATGATCTCATGGGTTGTGGGTACAAGCCCCAAGTCAGGCTCAGTGGGGAGTCTGCCTGAGATTCTCTCTCCCTGCCCTTCCCCCCATTCATGTACAAGCAGGTTCTTTCTCTCTAATAATAAATAAATCTTTAAAAAAATAAAATAAAAATAGAAAATCCTCTGTATTATAGTTCCACTTTAAAATTTTATAGAAAGGGTTACATGGTGATTACATGGGATCTGGAAACAGATCTACATTCAACTCCTGGCTTTGTCACTCGGTAATATGTGAACTGAAGGTGGTTAAATAACATCTTTTTTTAAAGTTTTTATTTAAATTTTAGTTGTTAACAAACGGTGTAATATTAGTTTCAAGTATACAATATAGTGATCAACACTTTTGTACATGACCCTCTGGTCATCACAAGTGCCTGCCTTAATCCCCATCACCTGTTTTACCCACCTCTCACCCGCCTCCCCTTTGGTAACCATCAGTTTGTTCTCTAGCTAAGAGTCTGTTTCTTGGTTTGCTTCTCTCTCTCTTTTACTTTGTTCGTTTGTTTTGTTTCTTAAATACCACGTATGAGTGAAATCATATGGTATTTCTCTTTATCTGACTCACTTATTTCACTTAATACTCTCGTTCCATTTGTGTCATTGCAAATGGCAAGATTTCATTCTTTTTTAAAGCTGCATAATATTCGTGTGTGTGTGTGTGTATCATTTCTTTATCCATTCATCGGTGAATGGACATTTGGGCTGTTTCCACAATTTGGCTTTTGTTGATAATGCTGTTGTACACACTGAGGCGCATGTATCCCTTTGAATTAGTGTTTTTGTATTTTGGGGGGAAAACCCTATAGTGTGATTACTGGATCTTATGGTAGTTCTATTTTTAACTTTTTGAGGAAACTCCATACTGTTTTTCACAGTAGTTGCATTAGTGTGCGTTCCCATCAATGGTACAAGATCGTTCCTTTTTCTCCACATCGTCACCAGCATCTTTTGTTTCTGGTGTTGTTGATTTTAGCCACTTTGACAGGTGTGAGACAATATCTCATTGTAGTTTTGATTTGTATTTCCTTCATGTTCAGTGATGTTGAGGATCTTTTCATGTGTCTGTTGGCCTTCTGGTTGACTTCTTTGGAAAAATATCTATTCATGTTCTCTGCCCATTTTTTAATTGGATTATTTATTTTTTAATTGATTTTGATGTTGACTTTTATAAGTTCTTTATATATTTTAGATACTACCCCTTTATCAGATATGTCATTTGCAAATATTTTCTCCCATTTCATAGGTTGCCTTTTAGTTTAGTTGATTGTTTCTTTCACTGTGAAGAAGCTTCTTCTTTTGATGGATTTCCAATAATTTATTTTTGCTTTTGTTTCCCTTGCCTCAAAAGACAAAACTGGAAAGAAGTTGCTATGGCTGTTGTCAAAGAGTTTACCACCTAATTCTCTTCTACGATTTTGATGGTTTCCTGTCTTACATAAAAGACATCGGTCTCTCATCCATTTTGACTTTGTTTTGTGTTTGGTGTAAGAAAGTACTCCACTTTCATTCTTCTGCATGTTCCTGTCTGATTTTCCCACACCATTTGTTGAAGAAACTCTCTTTTTTCCACTGGATATTCTTTCTTGATTTGTCCAGGATTAATTGACCCATATAGTTGTGGGTTCATTTCTTGGTTTTCTATTTTCTTCTATTGATCTATGTGTCTATTTTTGTGCTGGTACTATACTGTTTTGACCTTTACAGCTATGTAATATAACGTGAACTCAGAATCATGATTCCTCCAGCTTTGCTATTCTTTTTCAAGGATACTTTGGTTATTGGGGATCTTTTGTGGTTCCATACCAATTTTAGGATTGTTTATTCTAGCTTTGTGAAAAATGCTGTGGTATTTTGATAGGGATTAAATCAAATGTGTATATTGCTTTGGGTGGTATGGACATTTTCAATATTTGTTCTTCCAATCCATGAATATGGAATGTTTTACCATTTCTTTGTGTCATCTTCAATTTCTTTCATCAGTGGTTTATAGTTTTCAGAGTGTCGATATTTTACCTCTGGTTAGGTTTATTTCTAAGTATCTTATGGGTTTTGGTGAAATTATAAATGGAATTGATTCTTTAACTTTTCTTTCTGCTGTTTTATTATTGGTATATAGAAATGCAGTAGATTTCTGTACATTGATTTTATATCCTATGAATTTACTGAATTTGTTTATCAGTTCTAGTAGTTTTTTGGTGGAGTCTTTCTGGTTTTCTATATAGAGTATCATGTCATCTGCAAATAATGAAACTGTCTTTTTCCTTGCTGATATGGATGCCTTTTATTTCTTTTTGTTGTCTTATTGCTTTGGCTAGGGCTTCTAGTACTATGTTAAATAACAGTGGTGAGAGTGAACATCTCTGTCTTATTCCTGAACATAGATGAAAATTTCTCAGTTTTTCTCATTGATGATGATAATTACTGTGGGTTTTTCATATATGTCCTTTATTGTGTTGAGGTGTGTTCCCTCTAAACCTACTTTGTTGAAGGTTTTTATCATGAATGGATATTGTACTTCATCAAATGCTTTTTTTGAATTACTGAAACTATCATGTTGTTTTTATGTTTTCTTTCATGAATGTTGTATATCACACATATTGATTGATTTGCAAATATTGAACTACCCTTGCTACCCAAGAATAAATACCACTTGATCATGGTGAATGATTCTTTTAACGTACTATTAGATTTGGTTTGCTAGTATTTTATTGAGAATTTTTGCATCCATGTTCATCAAGGATATTGGCATATAGTTCTCCATTTTAGTGTTTGTCTAGTTTTGGTATCAGGGTAATGTTGACCTCATAAAATGAATTTGGAAGTTTTCCCTCCTTTTCTATTTTTTGGAATAGTTTTAGAAGAATAGGCATTAACTCTTCTTTAAATGTTTGATGGAATTTGCCTGTGAAGCCATCTGGCCCTGGACTTCTGTTTGTTGGAAATTTTTTTTTTATTACAGCTTAAATTTCTTTGCTGTTTTAGGATAAGATGTTCTGAATATATCTGTTAAGTCCATCTGGTCCAGTGTGTCATTCAAAGCCATTGTTTCCTTGTCTATTTTCTATTTAGATCACCTGTCCATTGATATAAGTGGGGTGTTAAAATCCGCTACTAGTACTGTATTATTATCAATTAGTTCCTTTATGTTTGTTATTATTTTGTATATTTGGGTGCACCCATGTTGGAGGCATAAATATTTACAATTGTTAGATATTCTTATTGGATGTACCACTTACTGTGATTCAGTGCCCTTTTTTATCTCTTGTTATAATTTTTGTTTTAAAGTCTAGTTTGTCTGATGCTAGTATTGTTAATCTGGCTTTCTTTTGACATAACATTTGTGTAATAATTGTTTCTCCATCCCCTCACTTTCAATCTGTAGGTGTCTTGAGGTCTAAAATGAGTCTCTTGTAGGCAGCATATAGATGGATCTTGTTTTTTTATCCATTCTGACACCCTCTGTCTTCTAATTGAATCATTTAGTCTATTTGCATTCAAAGTAATTATTGATGTATATTTAATGCCATTTTTTTACTTGTTTTATTGTTGTTTCTGGAGACTTTCTCTGATTCTTTCTTGTCTTTGTCACTTGTGATTTTCCTTTCCACTCAAAGAGTCCTCAATAATATTTCTTGCACAGTTTGTTTAGTGGTCCAAACTCTTTCTGGGAAACTCTTTATCATTCCTTCTATTCTGAATAATAGCCTTTAGGGATAGAGTATTCTTGGCTGCATATTTTTACCATTTTGCAATTTGAATATATCATGCCACTACCCCCTGGTTTATCAAGTTTTTGTTGAGAAATCTGCAACTGGCCTTAGGTCTTTCCTTATGAGTTAGGGACTTTTTCTGTTGTGCTGTTTAAGATTTTCCTCTTTATCACTGTATTTTGCCAATTTTACTACAGTATATCTTGGAGCTGACCTGCTTTTTGTTGATTTTGATGGGAGTTCTCTGTGCCTCCTGGATCTGGATGTCTGTTTCCTTCCCCGCATTAGAGAAGTTTTCAGCTAGTATTTCCTCAAATAAATTTCTGCTACCCTTTCTATCTCTTCTCCTTCTGGGACTCCTATAATACTAATGCTATCACTTTTGATGGAGTCATTGAGTTCCCAAAGTCTATTCTTGTGTTCCATAATTATTCTTTCTCATTTGTTTTACTTCATTATTTTACATTACTTTGCCTTTTATGTCATTAACTTATTCCTCTGCTTCTTCCAGCCTGCTCTTCATTGCATCAAGCCTGTTTCCAATCTCATTTATTGTATTCTTCATTTCTGTTTGATTCTTTTTTAACTCTTTTATATCTGTGTAAGGGTCTCCCTGATATTTTCTCTTCTTTTCTCAAGCTTGGTAAGTATCCTTACTGTTTTTGCTTTAAATTTTACATCCAGCATGTTATATATGTTTTGCTTAGATCTCTGGCTCTGGACTTATTTTGTTCTTACATTTTGGATAAATCCCTCCATCTTGGCATTTTGTCTAAGTCTCTGCCTTCTTCTGTGTATTAGAAAAGCCAGTTATGTCTCCTGCTCCTGAAAATAATGGCCTTACGAAGATGAGGTCATGTAGTGGTCAGGGCCTGATGCTGAAATAGTAATGCTGTTGAAAACACATGTAGATGTTAAGCCCCTAATTCTTCATTTCAAAAGGTACTTTATATTTTGAACACCTTGGTCATTTCAGCTGACATTTACTGATGGGGCAAATTTTACAAAGAATTAGGTTGAAGTATTTATTGATTCATTCAATCAAGAAATTATTTATAGAATGTCTACTATGTATCACACACTCTTCTTGTGGGATTCAGCACTGAAGCAAATATTTTTTTTTTAAATCTGCCCCTCCAACATTTATGTTCTAGTGGATTGATTGCATAAAATAAAGAATGGCAATTATATTTATATAACTGATAATTCAACTTAACCCCTTTCTGAGATTTTGACAAAGTGCTCCTTTTAAAGTTCTCATACTGTAAGGCAGGTGCAACTAAAGACAGTTTGCTTTCATTTTTACAGTTATAGAAGATCTTCATCATTTTTTCTGCCAGAAAATATCTTTATTTCCACTATATATTTTTATTAACATGTAATTTATTATTTGTTTCAGGGATACAGGTCTGTGATTCATCAGTCTTACACAATTCACAGTGCTCACGAGAGCACGTACCCTCCCCAAACTCCATCATTCAGCCACCCCATCTCTCTCACCCCCTCCCCTCCAGCAATCCTTAGTTTGTTTCCTGAGATTAAGAGTCTCTTATGATTTGTCTCCCTCACTGGTGTCATTTTGTTTCATTTTCCCCTCCCTTCCCCTATGATCCTCTGTCTTATTTCTCAAATTCCTTATATCAGTGAGCTCATATGACAATTATCTTTCTATGATTGCCTTATTTTGTCTCGCATAATACCCTCTAGTTCCATCCACGTCATTGCAAATGGCAAGATTTCGAGTTTTTTGATGGCTGCATAATATTCCATTGTGTGTGTGTGTATCACATCTTTATCCATTCATTGATCTTCATCATTTTCGTAAATTAGCTGTAAGTCACTTTTGAAATCTAAAATCCTCAACATATTAATGTATAGATTTGAGTTTTTAATCCATGCAGTGGACAGTGGTCATTCCAGCATCTAACACATCCTACTATAGAACCCATATTTTCCTTCAGGAATCCACTAGTGTCCCTAATTGTGATTTCTTTGTATCGCGTGTGGCTAGATCCTAGCTCTGACATGAACCACCTAACATTGGCCTAAGGTATTCAACACAGTCATTTCCCAAACCTCACTGATTAGTTTAGAGATGAGTGTGTGCTTTAAGTCCTCCACTGAATATCAGTGAATTTTACCTTCCTGCTTTTGTCTGAGTGATATTAAATCCAGCTGAATTTGAAACTGAGGCAATGTAAAGATAGAGCTGCCACTGGTCCTAGAATTTGAGAATGAAGTCACTCATGAAGGAGAGCAGGGC
Source organism: Lutra lutra (assembly GCF_902655055.1). Lineage (NCBI taxonomy): Eukaryota > Metazoa > Chordata > Mammalia > Carnivora > Mustelidae > Lutra > Lutra lutra. Next base: position 75,118,974 of record NC_062296.1, on the reverse strand, counting down.
TCAGCCACGCCTAGAGATGGAGAAACTGAATCTGACACACTGCCTTTATGTCTCATCATTAAGATTAGATCCACCCCTGGAATTTTCTATTATGTAATATCCAAAATTGAAAGTTTCGTGTTAGTTGATTTGCAGACTGGTGTGTAGCACTGGTAACTCCAGTCCTGAAAAGGGAGTGCTAAGTTGATGTGATTTGGGGTTCTAGGTTCATGTAATTTTAAACATTTTTTTTCACTTTTGTAAATGTCTGAAGAAGCATTCCAGTGTCATGCAAGGTGTAGGACAGTGCTTTGTCATTTAAGAATGGCCTACATATTACAAAATTTTAACACATGTGCCCTGTGGGAGGCACAATAATGGTCTCCCAAAGATGTTTATGTCCTTATCCCCAGAATCTGTGAATATATTACCACATATGGCATAAGAGACTTTGCAGATATGATTAAATTAATAATTTTGTGATGTGGAGATTATCCTGGATTATCAGAGTGGGCCCAGGGTAATCACAAAGGTCCTTATTAGAGGGAGGCAGGAGAGTCAGAGAAGATGTGATGGTGGCAATTGTCAGAGAGATGCAGGGCCATGAGGCAGAGAATGTGGGCAGCCTCTAGAACGTGCAAAGAGTAAAGAAATGGACTTTCCCCCAGACCCTTCAGAAGGAAAGGCAGACCCTTTCCCCCTGCCTACCTACTTAAGATTTCTGGTCTCCAACATTATGAGATAATTTGTGATGTTTTAAGCCACTCAGTTTATAATTATTTGTTACAGCAGCAATATGAGTCTGATATGTTCCATCTACTAAATCTCAGTATTGTCTTCCAATCAATATGACAAACAAAAAAGAAATGAAATATTTCTAAAATGCCCATTGTGGATATATACTGCCCTAGTCTTTCCCATCTTCTAAATCCTTAGAGCTTCTACCTCAGTTTACTCTGATTATCTCCCATCTGGATCAGTAGAGACTTCTAGCATGTCTCTCCGTTCTTCACATTTTTATTTCTTCAATCTATCTTACCCACTCTGAATTACCAGGATATTTTTTTCTCAGCTCTAAATCTGATTCTGTTATTCCTTGTAAAAGCTCTCCCATGGCCTCCAAAATTTCAGTGAAATAAAGTGCAAGCCTGATTATTTCATTGATAAATCCTTCCATGATCTAGCTCTGGATTATCTTTCCAGCCATCTCTCTCATCACACTTTTATCACTTCCCCCACCCTGTGGTCCAGTCTGGTATTCTCATAACATGTAAACTATTTTCTTTAATGAGTCCATCCCCTTGCCTAAGTTTTTCCTGCCTGAAATGCCCTTTTCCTTTCTTTTCATGCCCATTCCCTAAAAGAATTATTTTTTCCTGTTTTCAAGACTCAGATTGTTTTTAGGACTTTCACTCACTGAAACTTTATTGTTATCCCTCTAGTTATATCTGTCCATGTTCTTTAGGCCCCATTTCAGCCAGTATATGTTTCTATTATAAAATATACATCACCATCCTGACTTGTTTGGACTTGTACTTCCCCTTTGTACACCATGCCTAAATGACAGGAATGGTATTTTACTAGCCTTTGGGTTCCCAGAGAGTTGTAGTAGTGCCTAATAAAGATTTGATGAAAGAATTAAATTAACCAAGGCTCATCTGAATCCATATGATGGCATTTGATGAATCTCATACTTTGATTTAAGCTGTAAGAAGTGATATTTAAATTATTATTAAGCCAAGGTTTATTTTCTGTAAGGCACTACTTAACATGCCCCTGTAGAATGACATTGAGCCATTTAAGTTATGTAGTCTTCATAGGTACCGTGAATCCATTCTTTTTTTTTTTTTTTCAAGTTTCTTGATGAGTACTTTGTGAGAATGCAAATAAAGTGATATTCTCATGTCAAAATGAATTACGTAGATTACTTTCTGTTACTGCACTGGACTTGTCATAGAAGAAATTTTTTTCTATGTAAGATATATTATGTTGTTTTTAAAGCCATGATGATTTTTATTATTCCATGAAGGTCTAATTAAGTGCTCTTTGGGTTAATTGTACAGAGTGAAGAAACTGCCATCTTTACCACTTTTAATGAGACTTTTAAAATGATCATGGGTAATTTGTGACTTTAAAATTATATTTTTAGGTGTCAAGGCAATAAGAACAGCTTTTTGTCAAGTGACTCACTGAGTAAAAGTTTGCATTTATAATTCATATAATTACAGAATATTTAATGGAGTGGAAACATTTCTTAGAGCTTTCTTCTTAAATAATCATGATGGTATATTTCTGGTGGTGTCTGTTATATTTTCATTTCTTACAGAGGAACTTAATGGCATGGGCTCTTAACCTGACTTTATCTCAGCTTGCTATATAACTTTTGGGGGAAATTATTTATCTGTGTTAAGCCTCCCTATCTTTAACTTTAAAATGGGAATACTAATATTGGTAATATCTGAGGGCTGTTGTTAATATCAAATGAAAATGCATAAGGATGCCTGGGTGGCTCAGTCATTTGAGTGTCTGCCGTTGACTCAGGTCATGATCCCAAGACCCTAGGATGGAGTTCCTCGTTGCGGGGGTGGAGGAGGGGGAGTCCCCACTCAGTGGGGAGTCTGCTTCACCCTCTGCCTGCTTCTCTCCTCATTGTGCTCTCTCTCTCCATCTCTGACAAATAAATAAAACCTTAAAAAAAAAAGGAAAATGCAGGCATACATTTAGCACAATGCCTGGTTCAAAGTAAACTTCTCAGTAAAGATCAGTTGTAAGTAGCACTATTAGTTCTGCGTCCCTATTGCTTTTTTGTTTATAATATAATGCTCTTCCCTTAGGAGGCATTCCGTGAATACTTCTGACTCCTTGGTACTTTAAGTCATGAAACATAATTAAAGTACTTGATGTTATCAAGTATAATGATATCAAGATCATTTACAAAGTAACAAAGGGAGGTGTAAAAAAATCTACAGCTGGCTAAAGGAAGAATATGCTTAATTGTGTAAGAAGGTAAAATATATGACAAGTGTGTGAAGAAAGGAAAAATGACATTCATTCATCAGCTGGGCTCAGATATCAAGGTAATAGTGACAAAAAAGGCTCTATTTAAGTATTTAAGACTGGGTCTAATTTTGATAAGAGCATTAAAGAGGTATCCCAGGCAAGGAGCATGAAATGAATAAGAACAGGGAGAGTGGGAGTACTTAATAAAATAAATAGTTTTTAGTTTTAGCATTTTTGCCACCCACATCTCTTCAAAAACTCACTGTCAGTAGGATTTTCCATAATACTTTGCAATAATGTTTTAAAATTTATTTTCAAGTTGGCATGTGGAAATTTTTGTTTTCATTTACAAAAATTCATGACACATACAAAATATAATGATGCCATAAAAATGAATGATTACTATACCCATTGTTTAAATAGCTAGGTACATGCAGCAGAGTTGAAAGCACATAAAAAATACTGGAATGAAAAATGATGTAATTGGCCTTATAATGTTTCTTTGTGACCAATGGGGACAGAATGCCTGGCCAATATGTTTGTTTTTTGCAGAAATCAAAGATTAGGATGCCAGAAAATAATTTGACACTGTGAGTACCATCCTTTAGTTCAGTCTGTGACAAAGACTAGGAACTCCATAATAGTAAAAATATTAAGGAGTCTATCTTGGATTCAGAAATCCTAGACAAAAAAAAAAAAAGACACTTTTTGCAGGTGTGGCCAAATAGGGAAGAAAGAATATAAACAAGAAAAGGAAGAGGTAAGACAAAAGACAATTATGTTTGTAATACTGTCTCCATAGTTGTGGCATTACATTACCATTGTTACCTGAAAAAGAAAACTCATCTTCAAACAGATACATACTAATAAGATCTAATGCCATATCTTTAATATATATTCCTGTAACTACTAATAATTATGATTTAATAGTTACTTATAGTTTGATGAGCACAGGATACCTCAGATATTGTAGGTTCAGTTCCAGAGTACTGTAATAAAGTATAAATGTCACAATAAAGCATGTCAAATGAATTTTTTGGCTTCCTAGTGCATGTAAAAGTTATGTTTATACTATGTAATAGTCAATTAGGTATACAATAGTGTTATGTATAAGAAAATAGTGTACACGCCTTAATTAAAAAATACTTTATTACCAAAAATGTTAATCATAACATGAGCTTTCGGTGAGACATAATTACAGATCACCTTGACAAATGTAATAATATTTAAAAAGTTTTAAATATTGTGAGAATTACCAAAAGCTGACTCAGAAATACATAGTGAGCCAATGTTGTTGGACAAATGGCCCTGATAGACTTCTCTAACACAGGGTTGCCCACAAACCTTCAATTCGTAAAAAGTGCAAAGTCTGCGAGGCTAATAAAACAAAACACACAATAAAACAAGGTATGCCTGTATTTGACAAATACCATATTAGATCTTTATATACATGATCTGCACTTTCAGGGATATTTTTAAGAAAATGTCTGTGTCATAGGTAAGGAACCTGAGACAATGAATAAATGATAGATTTAGAATTTAAAACTTTTTCTTTATGGCAACAAAATCTGTAGCCGTCCCCAGATTCTAAACTACAAGATCTAACACAGTGCTTGGCTTATAAATTGAATAATAAGTGAACATTCTCTGAAAACATTTACTAATCTTCACAGTTTTCTTCTAAGAATCGTGACGAATTGTGTCCAGGCTGAGAGTTGCAAGCTAACAAAATGACCTACCATAGCTTCGTGATTCCTGGCAGGAGACAGACCGTGAGGTCAGAGAACAAGGGCCTCCCTACTCCAGGCAGTAGCAGTTCTCCAGACCCCATTTCCATCAGTGCAGGATAAAGATGGTCCGATGATACCTGTTTGTACAGTAAGTTACATTACAGGAGAGGAACTGTGTGTTTAGGGAAACCATATCTTTTATAGGAGACAGTGGGCGTGGATGCCTATTGCTCTGGAGGGAGACATTGTCTTTATTTTCCAAGGCTGTTTGATACACAAACGTCTTTAAAAAGATAGTCTGAGACAAAGCTCCTGTGCTTCCAAGATTTATAGAAATATGACAGACCTGTGGAGATTATCACCCAGCACCTTTCATTTACATAAGTGCATTCTTGTGAATGTGGCCCCAACCCACCCCACCCTTTTTTCCCTATCTGTATACTTTTTGGCTTCAATGCCAGTTCGCAACTCTAGCTGTGCAATAAAGGCATACTGATATTGACCAGTCTGAAATTGGAAGAAAACTTTATATGTATTGAGCATATTTCCAAAAAATGGGAGGTGAACCATGAGAGACTATGGACTCTGAAAAACAATCTGAGGGTTTTGAAGGAGCGGGGGGGTGGGAGGTTGGGGGAACCAGGTGGTGGGTATTAGAGAGGGCATGGATTGCAGGGAGCACTGGGTATAGTACAAAAACAATGAATACTGTTATGCTGAAAAGAAATAAAAAATTTTTTTAAAAGGTAGTCTACCCTCTAGGTATAGTGCTAAGTTGAATCAATTAAATGGAGTTTCCATACATATTCTTCTCTTTGTAAATGCAAAGTAATTGCTAAGTAAGAGTTGTGTCATCTAGCTCTTTTTGAAAATAGATAGCTTTCCCATGAGTCTGCAGTGCTTACATATAGCCTCAATGCTTAGGGTTAGAATCATTCTCCTCCCGTGGCATTTCCTTTGTGTTTTTACAATAAATGTCCCTTCCTTTAAGGAATATCTGTATGCCTTTTCCTTTGTGACTCTGAGCAATTTGACTGGCAGGATAGTACTATATTTATCTTCCTAATTTTAAAAGCATTTAATTACCAATAATTACCACCAATGTGATTTTTTTTCCTAGTGCACATTAAAAACTTTGAATCCCATTTTCTGTAATAACTTAAGTCAATCTGGAGAGATGGAGAGTAATTAATTATCTGTAATTTTTCAGACTAGAAATGCTGAAATCATTGGAGTGAAACGGAAATATTGCTCTAGAAATCTAGAACAAAACTGAAATGAATAGGATTGTGTGAGAAGTGTGGAACAAAATAAAAATTTTCCTGAAATTGAAAGAGTAATGAGCACTGGGTTTTAGATGCAAATGAGGAATCACTAAATTCTGCCTCTGAAAAAACACACTATTTGAAACCATATTTCAGGTCAGGCTTCTTAAAGCCCTTTATTCCCTGACACATAAGTCTTTATCGCTTGGGAAATGTTATCAGTGTGATGGGTTTGATATACAAATGTGAGCCACCAGGGAGAAATTATAAAGTTTTTTTCCCACTTTGGTCCTTTTCAGAATTAGTTGAGTTTAGATGGTCTGTGTTTTTTATTTGTCAAATAAGTCTAACTTCTTATGAACTTATTTACAAATCTTCTTTCATAGGAATGAGGACAAAGGAAAATAAAAGATACGTATCTGTATTTTCCATTGTGCAGTCATGTGAAGGGAATGGCTATTGAACTCAACCACATTTAACTTTTATAAGCTCTGCTTCTATTAATTATATGATATGTATTTCTGCTTGCACTGATTGAAGAAGTTTAAATGTATTTCGCTTCCTTGCTTATCCATATAGCTAATTATGATATGCATTAACTATTAAGGTAATGATTTAATAATTGTAAGAATTAAATAAATAAGTACTATTTGTTTAATGGGACCACAAATCAAACTTACTTTTATTTTGAGAGTGTTGGGCTGTTGTTCCCCAGGTTCTCCATGAAATTTAGTGCATACCTCGTGACCCTTTGGATCATTTTCAAAAGATAAAATTTCCTGCTCTTAGTAGTTAAAATGTCCAATAGTAATCAAAACTCTAAGCTTATTTTTATTTTTTTATTAACACATAATGTCTTATTTATTTCAGTGGTACATGTCTGTGATTCATCAGTCTTACACAATTCACAGCACTTACCATAGCACATGCCCTCCCCAATGTCCATCACCCAGCCACCCCATTCCACCCACCCTCCTCCCCTCCAGCAAACCTCAGTTTTTTTTCCTGAGATTAAGAGTCTCTTATGGTTTGTCTCCCTCTCTGGTTTCATCTTGTTTCATTTTCTCCCTCCCTGCCCCCAAGACCCCCCCCCCCGCCTCTCAAATTCCTCATATCAGAGAGATCATATGATAATTGTCTTTCTCTGATTGACCTATTTTGTCTACAGTTATTTTAAAGTAGTGACTTTCTTCTCCATCTCTCCCCCAACATCCAGTGTGGCCCACTGGCAAGCTGGAAGTTGTGGTTTGGTTTCTTTTTTATTTCTCTGCCATGTACTTTTAATACATTTTTGTATATCACGTTAACTTGGTTTTAGATTCTTCATGATTAGAATGCAGGGAGCAAAAAGAAGTAAGGGGAGCAATAGGTAAGGTAGTTGAGTTAACTGGTATTTAGTGATGGTTCACTGGTTCCTTCAGAGATAGCACTTACCTGTTCTATAGTGAAACATTTCAGCTGTGATTTCCTTCACTGGTCAAATTAATCCATTTTAGCTTGCTGCAGTCTCCTCCCTCAGCCTGCAGGCATTCTGTAGGTTTTCTCCAGTTTTTTGCTGAGGTCTATGTCTCTGCCAAAGCTTCCTCTTGGTCACGATCTCAGATGGACCTATACCAGCTTGGTATCATACATAACTCGCCCCTGTTCCATTGATGTTCCAGTAAAATGTGGGTCCAATGCAGTGCAAAAGCAGATTCTCCTTTTCTTAACTCTAGCCAGTCTATTCGGCTATCAGTCAGAAAGCATTGTATTATCTTTTTCTCCCCAAACTGACAGGTGAAGATTTTCTCTCAACTCAGGGTAAAGAAGAAAACATTTCTCATCACTCCACAAGGGGCATTTCTCCAAGGTAGTGAGATAACTGATTCCAAAAACTTTTTCTTTTTATCCCTTTCTCCTTAACACCCGCATATGTGAGTAGTTAAGAGATTTTGCAGATGGGGAATGTCTTACCTTTCAACTGAAACTTAAATTTTAAATCTTATCATACAATTTTTAGTGTTTATATGTTATCTCTTAAAAAGGACACATACTTAACTGAAACAAGGCCTTTGGTTTCCCTAAGATGCATTCTGGTAGACAAAAAACTTCTTTCCAGTGAACTTATTTACTAGATGAAGTGATTTTCCAGTGCACAAGCATTTACCTAGACTCTGAATTTTTTGTTACAACCAACTTGTTACTGTCATTTTTGTTGTATTGTTCTTAAAAGAACTATAAGCTAGAGAACTAACTGAAAATACTTTATATCAATTTAGGAATGGTAATATTTTCAATATTAAATACTATTATAAGACTAATGTTGATTTGAAATAATAACCAAATGTAGTAAACAAAAACAGTGGTTTCCTATGCTTCCATTAATGATATAGTCCACATAAAATGTGATTTTAATAAAACATTGATGATACTATAAATACATTTTATTAAGATAGACAAGAATATAAAATGTAGTAGGAATCTATTTTCCTTGATCAATGTCATAAAACTATTGAGAATATGGCGTGTGTGAATGAGTATATTATGGTTGGAACTTATTATTTATATTTTTTCTCATAAGTAAAATGATTAGGAAAAGCATTTGTACTGAAAATCACCTAGACAAGTTTAGTATGTTAAATGTCTGTAAAATGAACAATAGCTATTTTAAATGTAAAATACCTAATTCAAAAATAGCCTATAGGGGCGCCTGGGTGGCTCAGTGGGTTAAGCCGCTGCCTTCGGCTCGGGTCATGATCTCAGGGTCCTGGGATCGAGCCCCGCATCGGGCTCTCTGCTCAGCGGGGAGCCTGCTTCCCTCTCTCTCTCTCTCTCTGCCTGCCTCTCCGTCTACTTGTGATCTCTCTCTGTCAAATAAATAAATAAAATCTTTAAAAAAAAATAGCCTATACACTAGCCAGAGAAGATTATTATTATTTTTGGTTAAATAATCTGCATTTACATGATAAAGTCTGTATGAGATACCGTGCTTATGAACATTCAGTGTATACAATGCAATTATAAAGAAAACTGAATGACTGAAGATAGCTTTATCTTGATTTTTTCTTTTTTGGATTATAACTCACTTTAATAATCCTTGCTGTATGACTATCATTAATAGTATTTTTTATTTTGAATTTTGTAGTAGCTTTTTCTAGTTGTCAATGGTGTTGCTAGGTTTTTTTAATGGTTAAAAACACTTTCTCTTTAGAATGTTCTCTTTTCCATTTACAGTAACATGGGTGGAACTGGAGGATATTATGCTAAGCAAAATAAGTCAGAAAAAGATAATTACCAAATGGTTTCAGTCATATGTAGAAATTAAGAAACCAAACACAGGATCATAGGGGAAGGGAGGGAGAAATAAGATGAAATTAGAGAGTGAGACAAACCATTAAGATACTCTTAACTCTAGGATACAATCTGAGGGTTGCTGGAGGGGAGGTGGGTAGGGGGATGTGGTAACTGGGTGATGGGCATTAGGGAGGGCACATGATGTGATGAGTGCTGGGTGTTATATACCACTGATGAATAAATGAACTCTACATCTGAAGCTAACGATATTCTATATGTTAACTAATTGAATTTAAAATAAGTTAAAAACAAAACAAAACAAAAACAACAAAAAAAGAATGTTCACTTTTGTTATTGACATCTTGATACACAATGTTACATTAGTTTCAGGTATACAACATAGTGATTTGACAACTCTATACATTACGCTATGCTCACCACAAATGTAGCTACCATAATGCTGTTGACATTGAAAAATAAAAACTTATAGGTAAATTGAACTATGAAAACACATTAGTATTTCCCTCTAATTTTTAAACTCGCTTATGAACTAAATATTGCCTTTTAATTTTTTTTTAATTTTAAATGAAGTTAGGTGACATATATATTTTTCAAGTGTACAGCATAGTGATTTGATAATTATATGCATTAGGATGCTCACCACACTAAATATAGTTACTTTTTATAACCATGCAGTGTTACTACAATCTTATTGCCTGTGTTACTTGTGCTGTACTTTTCATCCTTGTGAATTACTTATTTTATACCTGGGTGTGTGTACTGCTTAATCCCCTTCACCTCTTTTGCCTAACCTTCAACCATACTCCCCTGTGGTGACTACTAGTTCTCTATTTTCAGGAATCTCTTTCTCTTTTGTTATTGTTTGTTCATTTGTTTTGTTTTTATTAGTTTCCACATATAAGTAATATTATATGGTATTTATCTTTGTCTAACTTTTTTTCACTTAGAATAATGCCATGTAGCTCCATCCATGTTGTAGTAAATGGCAAGATTCTATTCCTTTTTATGGTTGAGTAATAATTCCATTGTGTTTATACACCATATCTTCTTTATCCATTCATCAGTCAATGGATATGTGGGTTGCTTCCATATCTTGGCTGTTGTAAATAATGCTACAATAAACAAGTATGTGTATATACCTTTCCAAATTAGCATTTTCATTTTCCTGATATAAATACCCAGAAGTGGAATTACTGGATTTTATAGTACTTCTGTTTTTACTTTCTTGAAGAATCTCCATACTGCTTTCCATAGTGACTACACCAATTTGTATCTCCACCCAGTCTGCAGGAGTTTTCCTTTTCCTTGCATCCTCACCAACACTAGTAAATTTCTTTTTCTTACTAGCCGTTCTAACAGGTATGAGGTGATATTTCATTGTGGTTTTGATTTGCATTTCCCTGATAATCAGTGATATTGAACATCTTTTTTGAGACTGTTTGCCATTTGTATGTCTTCGGAAAACAAAATCTATTCAGGTTTTCTGCCCATGTTTAAATCATATTACTTATTTTTTTGGTGTTGACTTGTGTGAGTTCTTTAGATATTTTGGATGTTAATCCCTTACTGGATATATCATTTACAAAAGAACCCCACTTCATTGGATTCAATGATCTCTTTAATGTATTCTTGAATTTGACTTGCTGATATTTTGTTGAAGATTTTCGCAACTATATTTATCAAGGATATTAACCTGTTATTTTCTCTTTTGTAGTGTCTTTGTCTGATTTTGCTATCAGGGTAATTCTGGCTTCATAGACTGAATTTGGAAACATTCCTTCGTTTTATTTTTTGGAATAGTTTAAGAGGGATAGGTATTAATTCTTTCTAAAATAATTTGGTAGCATTCACCTATGCAGCCATTTGGTCCTGAACTTTTGTCTGTTGAGGGGTTTTTTTAAATTACTGATTCAATTTCATTACTAGTAATTTCTCTGTTTAGCCTCTTTTTTCTTCCTGATTCTTTCTTGAAAGATGATACATTTCTAGGAATTTATCCATTTCTTCCAGGTTGTCCAATTTGTTGGCATATAGGTTTTTTTTAATGTTTTATTTTTTTAATATTTTTAAAATTTATTTGACAGACAGAGATCACAAGTAGGCAGAGAGGCAGGCAGAGAGAGGAGGAAGCAGGCTCCCTGCTGAGAAGAAAGCCCAAGGTAGGTCTTGATCCCAGGACCCTGAGATCATGATCTAAGCCGAAGGCAGAGGCTTTAACCCACTGAACCACCCAGGTGCCCCAATTTTTTAATTTTTTAAATTTTATTTTATTTTTTTCAGTGTTCCAAGATTCATTGTTTATGCACCACACCCAATGCTCCATGCAATACATGCCCTCCTTTATACCCACCACCAGGCTCACCCAACCCCTCCACCCCCCTTCCCTCCAAAACCCTAATTTTGTTTCTCAGAGTCCACATTTTCTCATGCTTCGTCTTCCACTCTGATTTCCCCCAACTCACTTCTCTCCTTCTCCCAATGTCCTCTGTGTTACTCCTTATGCTCCAAAAGTAAGTGAAACCATATGATAATTGACTCTCTCTGCTTGACTTATTTCACTCAGCATAATCTCCTCCAGTCCTGTCCATGTTGATACAAAAGTTGGGTATTCATCCTTTCTGATGGAGACATAATACTCCATTGTATATATGGACCATATCTTCTTTATCCATTTGGTGACTGTGACCATTGCTGCTGTGAACATTGGGGTACAGATGGCCCTTCTTTTCACTACATCTGTATCGTTGGGGTAAACACCTAGTAATGCAATTGTAGGGCCTTAGGGTAGCTCTATTTTTAATTTCTTAAGGAATTTTCACACTGTTTTCCAAAGTGGCTGCAACAATTTGCATTCCCACCAATAGTATAAGAAGGTTGCCCTTTCTCCACATCCTCTCCAACACTTCTTGTTTCCTGTCTTATTAATTTTGGCCATTCTAACTGGTGTAAGGTGGTATCTCAATGTGGTTTTAATTTTAATCTCCCTGATGGCTAATGATGTTGAACATTTTTTTCATGTGTCTGTTAGCCATTTGTATGTCTTCTTTGGTGAAGTGTCTGTTCATGTCTTCTGCCCATTTTTGACATGATTATCTGTTTTTTGAGTGTTGAGTTTGAGGAGTTCTTTAAAGATCTTGGATATCAGCCCTTTGTCTGTAGTGTGATTTGCAAATATTTTCTCCCATTCCGTGGGTTGCCTCTTTGTTTTGTTGACTGTTTCCTTTGCTGTGCAGAAACTTTTGATCTTGAGGAAGTCCCAAAAGTTCATTTTCACTTTTGTTTCCTTTGCGTTTGGAGACATGTCTTGAAAGAAGTTGCTGTGGCCGATGTCAAAGTGGTTACTGCCTATGTTCTCCTTTAGGATTTTAATAGATTGCTGACTCATGTTGAGGTCTTTTATCCATTTCAAGTTTATCTTTTTGTATGGTTTAAGAGAACGGTCAACTTTCATTCTTCTATACATAGCTGTCCAATTTTTCTCAGCACCATTTATTAAAGAGACTTTTTTCCACTATACATTTTTTCCTGCTTTTTTGAAGTTTATTTGACCATAGAGTTGAGGGTCCATATCTGGGCTCTCAACTCCATTCCACTGGGCTATGTGTGTGTTTTTGTGCCAGTACCATGCTGTCTTGGTGATCACAGCCTTGTAGTAAAGCTTGAATCAGGCAACATGATGCTGCCAGTCTTGTTTTTCTTTTTCAACATTTTCTTAGCAATTCGGGGTCTCTTCTGATTCCATACAAATTTTAGGATTGTTTGTTCCAGCACTTTGAAAAATGTCAGTGGAATTTTGATTCGGATGACATTGAAAGTATAGATTGATCTAGGCAGTATGGACATTTTAACAATGTTTATTCTTCTGATCCATGAGCATGGAATAGTCTTCCATCTTTTTGTCTTCAATTTCTATAATGAGTGTTCTGTAGTTCCTCCAGTAGAGATCTTTTACCTCTTTGGTTAGGTTTATTCCGAGGTATCTTATGGTTCTTGGTGCTATAGTAAATGGAGTTGATTCCCTAATTTCCCTTTCTATATTTTCATTGTTAGTGTATAAGAAAGCAACTGATTTCTGTACATTGATTTTGTATCCTGCCACATTACTGAATTGCTGTATGAGTTCCAGTAGTTTGGGGGTGGAGTCTTTTGGGTTTTCCATATAAAGTGTCATGTCATCTGTGAAGAGAGAGAGTTTGACTTCTTCTTTGCCCATTTGAATACCTTTTATTTCTTTTTGTTGTCTGATTACTGTTGCTAGGACTCCTAGTACTATGTTGAACAACAGTGGCAAGAGTAGACATCCTTGTGGTGTTCCTGATCTCCAAGGGAAGGCTGTCAGCTTCTCCCCATTGAGAATGATATTTGCTGTGTGTTTTTCATAGATAGATTTATGAAGTTGAGGAATTCTCCCTCTATCCCTAAACTTTTAAGTGTTTTAATCAGGAACAGTTTCTGTATCTTGTCAATGCTTTTTATGCATCACTTGAGAGGACCATGTGGTTCTTCTCTCTTCTCTTATTGATTTGTTCTATCACATTGATTGATTTGTGAATGTTGAACCACCCTTGCATCCCATGGATAAATCCCATGTTGTCATGGTGGATAACCTTTTTAATATTCTGTTGGATCCTGTTAGCTAGGATCTTGTTGAGAATCTTGGCATTCATATTCATCAGGGATATTGGTCTGAAATTCTCCTTTTTGGTGGAGTCTTTGCCTGGTTTGGGCATCAGGGTAATGCTAGCTTCATAGAAAGAGTCTGGAAGTTTTCCTTCTGTTTCTATTTCTTGAAACAGTTTCAGGAGAATAGATATTATTTCTTCTTTGAATGTTTGGTAGAATTCCCCAGGGAATCCGTCAGGATCTGGGCTCTTGATTTTTGGGAAGTTTTTGGTCACTGCTTTAATCTTGTTACTAGATAGTGGTTTATTCAGGTGATCAATTTCTTCCTGATTCAGTCTTGGAAGTTTATAGGTTTCCAGGAATGCATCCATTTCTTTTAGGTAGCTTAACTTCTTGGCATATAACTGTTGATAGTAATTTCTGATGATTGTTTGTATTTCCTTGGTGTTAGTCGTGATCTCTCCCCCTTTCATTCATAATTTTATTAATTTGGGTCCTCTCTCTGTTCTATTGGATTAGTTTGGCTGGTAGTTTATCAATCTTATTGATTCTTTCAAAGAAACAACTTCTAGTTTCATTGATGTGTTCTACTGTATCTGTAGTTTCTATCTCATGGATCTCTGCTCTAATCTTGATTATCCTTTCTTGTTTGGGGGGTTGTCTTAATTTGTTGTTGATTCTCCAGTTCTTTAAAGAGTAAAGAGAGCTGGTGTATTCTGGATTTTTCAGTTTTTTGAGTGAGGCTTGGATGGCTATGTATTTTACCCTTAGGACCACCTTTCCTGTATCCCATAGGTTTTGAACCAATGTGTCTTCATTCTCATTGGTTTCCATGAATTGTTTAAGTTCTCCTTTGATTTCCTGGTTGATCCAAACATTCTTTTTTTTTTTTTTTTAAAGATTTTTCTTTATTTATTTGAGAGAGAGGCAGTGAGAGAGAGCATGAGCGAGGAGAAGGTCAGAGGGAGAAGCAGACTCCCCACGGAGCTGGGAGCCCGATGCGGGACTCGATCCCGGGACTCCGGGACCATGACCCGAGCCGAAGGCAGTCGTCCAACCAACTGAGCCACCCAGGCGTCCCTGATCCAAACATTCTTAATCAGGGTGGCCTTTAGCTTCCAAGGGTTTGAATTCCTTCCAAATTTTTTCTTGTGGTTGAGTTCCAGTTTCAAAGCATTGTGGGTCTGAGAATATGCAGGGAATAATCTCAGTCGTTTAGTATTGGTTGAGCCCTGATTTGTGACCCAGTATGTGGTCTGTCCTGGAGAAAGTTCCATGTGCACTCGAGAAGAATAAGTATTCTTTTGTTTTAGGGTGGAATGTTCTGTATATATCTATGAGGTCCATCTGGTCCAATGTGTCATTCAAAGCTCTTATTTCTTTATTGATTTAATGCTTGAATGATCTGTCAGTTACTGAGAGGGTGTGTTAAGATCTCTTACTGTTAATGTATTCATATCAGTATGACTCTCCCTCTTGATTAACAGTTGTCTTACATAGTTGGCTGCTCCCATATTGGGGGCCTAAATATTTACAGTTGTTAGAGCTTCTTGGTGGATAGAACCTTTAAGAATGACGTAGTGTCCTACTTGGAGCACTGGATGTGGTGCATAAATAATGAATTCTGGAACACTGAAAAGAAATTAAATTAATAAATAATTTTTTAAAAAACAGAATGATGTGGTATCCTTCTTTATGTCTGACTACAGTCTTCACTTTAAAATGTAATTTATTTGATATGAGAATCGCTACCCCAGCTTTTGTTTGAGGCCCATTGGCATGAAAGATGCTTCTCCATCCCTTCATTTTCTCTGGATGTATGTTTAGGTTCCAAATGTATCTCTTGTAGACAGCATATGGACGGGCCCTCTTGTTTTATCCAGTCTGCATCTCTGTGCTGTTTTATAGGAGCATTTAGGCCATTCATGTTGAGAGGGATTATTGAAAGATATGTTTTTATTGACATCATGTTGCCTGTGAAGTCCTTTTTTCTATAGATTGTCTCTATAAATTTCTGTTCTCTGACACTCTTGGGTTCTTTCTTCTTTTATAGAACCCCCCTTAATATTTCTTGTAGTGCCGGCTTGGTGGTCACATACTCTTTTAAACATTGCCAGTCTTGGAAGCCCTTAATGTATCCATCCATTTTGAATGTCAACCTTGCTAGATAAAGTATTCTTGGCTGCATGTTCTTCTCATTTAGTACCCTGAATATGTCTTGCCAGCCCTTTCTGTCTTGCCAGGTTTCTGTGGACAGGTCTGACATTATTCTGATGGACCTTCCGCTGTACGTAAGGAATCTCTTTCGGCTACCTGCCCTCAGAAGCTCTTGTCTAAAATTATGATGGGTGAGTCTCACATCAAGCGTCTTGAGGTATTTCTAGATTCATTAATCTTGGTGGGTATTTTTTCTACCTCTAGGATCTGAACACTTGTTCTAGTCCCCAGGCTGGGAAAATTTTCATCCAGAATTTGTTCAGCTATATCTTCTAGTCTTCTCTCTTTCTCCACCCCCTCAGGGATCCCAATAATTCTGGCATTGGAATGTTTCATGAGATCATTTATTTCCCTAATTCTGTTTTCTGGCATATAGTTTTTATAGTAATATAATTTTTTTATATTTATGTGATGTCAGTTGTAACTAGTTTTTTTTTTTTTTAATTTTCAGCATAACAGTATTCCTTGTTTTTGCACCACACCCAGGGCTCCATGCAATCCATGCCCTCTCTAATACCCACCACCTGGTTCCCCCAACCTCCCACCCCCCGCCCCTTCAAAACCCTCAGGTTGTTTTTCAGAGTCCATAGTCTCTCATGGTTCACCTCCCCTTCCAATTTCCCCCAACTCCCTTCTCCTCTCTAACTCCCCTTGTCCTCCGTGTTATTTGTTATGCTCCACAAATAAGTGAAACCATATGATAATTGGCTCTCTCTGCTTGACTTATTTCACTCAGCATAATTATGCTGAGTAACTAGTTTTTCATTTCTGATTTTTATTTGAGTCATCTCTTCTTTCTTGATTAGTCTGGGTAAAGGTTTCCCTTTGTCTCATTGATCTTTTCTATTGTTTATCATCTCTATTTCATTTATTTCTACCATGATTCTACTAACTCTGGGATTTGCTTTTTCTTCCTTTGTTAGTTCCTTTACATGGAAGGCTAGTTTGCTTATTTGAGACTTTTGTTTCTTGAGTTAGGCCTGTATATGAACTTTTCTCTTAGAACTGCTTTTGCTGTGTTGCAAAGATTTTGAATTATAGTGTTTCCATTTTCATTTGTCTCCATGTATTTTTTTATTTCCTCTTTAATTTCTTCATTGACCAATTGCTTGTTTAGTAACATGTTATTTAGTTTCCATGTGTTTGTGATTCTTTCAGTTTTTTCTTATCATGATTTTTAGTTTCATACATTTGTGGTTAGAAGACATACTTGATATAATTTTAGTGTTCTTGAATTTACTAAGACTTGTTTTATAGCCTGTCATGTGATCTAGCCTGTGTTCTATGTGTATTTGAAAAGAATGTGTATTCTGTCTTTTGGGGTGAACATTCAGTATATATCTGTTAAATTCACCTGGTCTAATGTGTCATTCAAGGACACTGTTGTCTTTATTGATTTTCTGTCTGGATGATCTATCAATTGATGTAAGTGAGGGTGTTAAAGTCCCCTACTATTATATATGGTGTCTTAAAACAAATTCTCAGAACTCTCATATTGCCATCTTCTAGAAAACATTTTTTTCTTTAATTTATAAAGTCACATTATTCAGTAGAGACTGTAACAGAAAATAGAACATATAATAACTTATTTAAAATTTCAGCAGAAAAACAAACTTTTATGAAAAAAAATTCTAGGTATATATCATGCCTTTAGGAAAAATTGTTCCATTGTGGGAAGACAAGCCAATTAAAATATAGGAATTCCTCTATAAATACAGTGTGTGAAAAAAATAAAGGCAGTTTGGAGGGGGTGCAGATGTTTAGAATGAGGGAGTTCCTTTGTGATGATGGAATACATACAGACTGTATCTTAATTGTGATAATGGCTACATGAAAGTATATATGTAATAAGATTATATAGAATTACACACACACACACACACACACGGATGAGTTCATGTAGAAACTGGCCAACTTTTAGTAATGTCTGTAGATTATACCATTGTCAATTTTTGGTTTTGATGTTATACTAGAAGTATATTAGATTTTACCTTTAGGGGAAACTGGCTGAAGTTTATAAGGGAACTCTTGCATTATTTTTGTAAGTTTCTATAATCTATAATTATTTTAAAATAAAAAAAGTTTAAAAATATAAAATTTTGAATATTTTAGGGTTTCCTGCACTTGACCAAAGTCATAGTTTTTATTACCCTTAATAGATCTTGATGTTTTCCACAATAGGATTGCTAAAATTAAATAATGACCTGGGATATTAGGTAAAACATTAAGGATCATTTTTTTAAAACCACTGGACTGGAATATTATGAATCACATTGTGAAAGAGAAATATTACCATACACAAATTAGAAAAAAATTATTATTATTTAAGATAAATCTGACCATATCACATTTAATTTCTTAATAACATTATTTATATTCAAGCCATTGTTAAGAAAAGCTAGTGTTTCTGTTTTTATGAACTTTAATTTTTTAAATCATTAACACAAGAGAATTTCTACACTGTTTAAAAGATCAGTCTTATATTTAAGGACTAACTAAAGCAAATAGGATCTTGAGATCCAAATGTATTAATTCATTTATAGATATTTTGTGTACCTATCATGTGTTAGACACTATTATAGATGCTGGTGGTATAACATTTAGCAGGAAAAAAATACCCTTAAGTAGCTTGTTTTCTATTCTGGGGTGCTAGAAAAACAAATACATATGTTTGAAATAAAAATACCTCAAACAAAGATATTTGATGCATAAAAACTGCTTAAAAGACCTTAGTATTTAATAATGGAAAAGAATTACTTAGGTATAAATTATAGTAATCATATTTAATACTAGAGCTTAGAATTGTAGTATTAGCATAATATTTAGTTTTTAGAGGGTTTTCAAGGTAAAGTCTTTGTATGCCTTTTTCTTTTTTACCAGAGGTAATTTTTCTTATATATCATTTGAATGCAGTATCAGTGATATTTTTAATCCATTTGCCTATAGAAATGGACCTAGCAAGGATGGAGAGCAAGTCACATAGTCACCTCAGTTCATAGGTAAGAAAGCTGGTTTATAGTTAACTTACCCCAAACCATGTAATGAACAAGTAGCAAAGATGAATCTTAGTTCTGGTCTCCTGATTCCAAATCTAGAGCCCTTCCAGGACAGTAAGAATGATCTTAGTATCTTTCCCAATAGTTCAAGTACAATAGTCAACTTCATTCTCCCAAAG
Source organism: Lutra lutra (assembly GCF_902655055.1). NCBI lineage: Eukaryota > Metazoa > Chordata > Mammalia > Carnivora > Mustelidae > Lutra > Lutra lutra. The sequence goes on along the minus strand of NC_062296.1, from coordinate 75,099,691 downwards.
TCCTGTCCATTATCCTTTCTATAAGTATTTATTCAGCTTCCTCAACTGACAAGACATGATTTTTAGGTGTTAGGTGTCAGGGAAAAGATACAGTGAAGATTTAGACCTAGGTTCTGACCTTAACCCCAGACTGTTGAAGTAGAGACAAGGCATGTATACAAGTGATTATAGTAGAAGATAAAATGCAGTCAATGCCATGAGTGAGACTGATGAAATCCTATGGAGGACCACAAAAGAATCAGTGACATCCATTTCCGGAGACCCAGGAAAGTTTCCCAGAGAAAATGGCTTTTATTTTAGGCATTGAGTTGGGAGAATTGTGGCATTGTAAACAAGGCTTAACTTGGGTTAAATACTTCTATCTCTGCAGTATAGTGAGGACACCAATATTATCAAATGCTTTCTCATTTATCTAACTTTTTTCTTTTTTTTGGAGATTTTATTTATTTATTTAACAGACAGAGATCACAAGTAGGCAGAGAGGCAGGCGGCGGCGGCGGGGGGAAGCAGGCTCACTGCTGAGCAGAGAGCCCAATGAGGGGCTCGATCCCAGGACCCTGGAATCATGACCTGAGCTGAAGGCAGAGGCTTTAACCCACTGAGCCACCCAGGTGCCCCTATCTAACTTATTTCTAACTCTGAATCCCTGAACATCCAGATTCCTCTATAATTTTTTACTCTAAAACAGCTCAACAGATTATTGGAATTCCTTCATAATAGTATGGCTAACCAAGTTTGCTTTAATAAAACTTTTCAGTGCTACACCATCATCAAAATAACATGAAGCTACCACAATGTCCAGATTTATCCAATGCCACTGTAATGATTACCTCAAGAAATTTCTAGATCAGTAGATATTCTGTATTTCAAAAGTACTTAAATTCCCATCCTGTGATATTTTTATACATTAATTAGAGGTTACAGACCTGTTTTTCACTTTGAAGAATACTAAGTGTCAAGTAAGGTAGGAGTACTTACAACTAATGTGCCTGCTCATTTTGAGTATGTTTCTCCTTAGTAATAAACAACTACAGTCTACAACTGACTTGAGCTAGCTCAGTAATACAATAATATAGTAGTACATCCTTCAGAGAGCTAACTTAAATATAAATTCAGATAAATCCACATACTTGTAAAGTGATGACATTTTTCTATGTGTCTTTCCTACTTGAAACTGTCTTGGATGATACATGATGCATACAAGTAACAACTTCTAGACTAATGAAAAATGAATTCTTTTATTCTGTCTTATCCATACAGATAGTACTGGTTTATGGGCCTGACAGTTGGGGAAGTTGAAGGATATAATAATCTTTTAATAATTACTAGATGAAGACTTCTCATTAACCTACCATGATTGCTTTGTCCTTAGGATGTGGCATCAGACTCATTCTTCTAATTACCAGTGCAGTCTTCCCCTACCACTTTAACCAGAATGGCAGGGTACTTCACACTTGCTTGGCTGAGCCATGACTCATTGCTTGGGTCTGGCCTGTTTCTTTTCCTGGGGTCACTGAGTTTATATACCTTAAAACACCAATTCCTCATTTGTAGAAAGGAATTTTTTCCTTATCATGGAACAGACTGTAGTATAAAAGTGCTAGTCTTGCTCAAGCCCATCTTCATCTTATTCCTTTAGACATAATTTTAGGATTCTTAGATTTTAGAGGAGCCAAATAATTTCTCTTAGTTTGTATCCCTTCAGTCTTTTTAGTCCTTTAGGTTACAGTCTAAACCTATAATTTTAGGAAACTGTAGTTCTTCAAAGTGAGTTTTATTTAACTAAGTTGTTTACTTTTATTTTGTTAAATAAAGCTAGAAAAAATACATATTAGGTTAAGTCTGAAGGTTGCCCAAAAGTTATCATTCTTGCTTTCTACTTAAAAATGTAGAAATCATTTCCAAAGAAGCAAATGTCTTATTGCAACCAGGGCTTGATCAAGAAAAAAATGAACTAGAAATTTTTTACATAGATTTTTATGTCTGGTTTATGTTTGGGATTAATCTCAGACTTCCTGGGCAAAAAAAAAAATTAGTATGTGGGACTTTATGCTGCCTAGCTCCGAACCCCATTGTTAGCCCACACTACAGTGAAAATCAACATTCATCTTGTTGAATCATCATTATCCAGTGGTACACATGGCTCACCAAAATCTCTACCCTCTTCAACTATGCCTGTGTGTTTTCTTTTCTTAGCAGCCATTCTGAGGAAGACTGCTGATTTTTGAAGTATTTCTTGTATCACATGGCATGTGAATGATATTCTAATTTAAAGAATGGACAATTTGGACCATCAATAAATTATATTTACTAAGTATTGACAGTGCTTTTTCATAATTCATTGGAGAGGCATTTCAGTGAAAGTTTTTTACAGAGGAAAGACAGTTTTGTTTTGCTTTTTACCTACCTGCTTATAATCATTCTTAATTCTTACATGCCTGGGAGTGGTACAGATTATTCCTAGTTGTCAAGGCACCTGAAGAGAAAGAGGAGGATAAGGAGGACTCAAAGAGCCAAGAACCAAGAGCCTCAGAACAGAAGACAGTGAAAATGTCTCAGGAGATGCCAGAATAGATAGAAAATATTTAATAAGTAAATATACTCTGCTTTGACATCATTTAAACTCTTTAGAGAGTGGATGCAAGCCTGGGGGAGGTGAGACAGGGTCTCAAGTTTAGATGCTCAGTGAATATTGACTTAGTTGTGGAAAAATACAAGGAAAGTTATGACTTTTGCAAACTTAAGTTTATACCCACTATAATTACTCTGGAGATGGCGTAACAGAAGAAGTTGAAACTGGAGAAAAAGGCTGATAAAGAAGTCCTTAAATATTGCAGGTCAAAAATGGAGATGATGAGCTAAATTTCAGCAAAGTTGGAGTCAGATACAGCATGCTCAGTGACTGGTTAGATGTAAGGAATAGGGAGAAAGAGAGGAATTAAGAATAATTTGTAGGTTATTAGAATGGTTTACTAGTTGGGTTAAGATACCATTGGTTAATAGAATTAGGAGAATCAGGATAATAATTCGGTAGGAAGTTGGATGTAAGCATTTGGAGTTGAGTTACACTTGTAACTCAAGTGTAGTTACAGATCTGGGAATAATCAAGCTGTATTAATTGGTTAAAACTTGAACATACAGAACACATAATATGATAAAAGGACCAACGGCAGAATATTGGGGTTAGCAAATCCTGGGTTCTATAAAATAAAAGGGGATTCCAAGTAAGTGAACCCAGAAATTAATTCAAAAATTAATATTGAAATAAAAAATTCCATTATGAAATCCATAGGAAGAAAGTTTCACAATTTACTGAATAGTTCATGGTGGGAGATGATTTGAGGTTGCATTGCTTTTTCCCCACGAAATATTAATTATGCAAGTCCCTTGAGTTATAAGATCAACCTAACATAAATGGGTATTTTATAGATTTCTTCTGTTTAAAACAAATTAGATGAGTGAAATTTATAATCAAATGATGTTATGAGTGTTAATATTTTAATTTTTAATGGCCATGAATTCAAAGATTTTAGAACTGAAACATCACAGCAATGTATTTTTTGGTCTATTGTCTCAGAGGGTATAAAGAAGAAATTTTAAAAGTTAAAATACAGATTTTTCAATAAATATTCATAGAAGCCAAATTATTATTATGTCCAGAAAATTTTACCAGGTGCATTAAACCCATACAATTCACAGGAATACTGTTTTTATTTTAGTGTTTCTAGAAGTAAATAATAATATCCAAGAGATGATAGTGTTTTTCTCTGAGTTAAAACTAGTCTAGATGGAATGATGACATTTGTAAAACACAGTCATGATTATGCTTTCACCTTTTGTTTTGGTTCTCATGGTACATTTTGGCCTGTGACTTGGGTAAACATAGAAGGCATTGTTATCTAATTTATGGATTATCTGAAGTAAAGTAACAGACTGAAGTTTTACAAAATACCCTCAGATTAGAAGGAAGTGCCAATATAACAAGAAGAAAATTAATAAGGTGCCCAGAGTCCTGTACTTGGGCCACAATAATGAACTGCACAAGTAAAGAATAAGGAAGATACAGCTGGATCCAGCCCCCCCCCAAATTAGAGTTTTATGCACCAGTAAGCTCAGTCTAAGTCAACAGTTTGATGTGACTGTTAAAAAGGCAATGGCAATTTTTGGCCACTTTAATATAAACATATTATCTGGATCATTGTTTTAGAAGTATGGCCAATGGCATCAAAATCACCTGGTAAGTTCTTAAGTGTGCATTCCAGGATCCAATAAGTGAATCACTGAAACAGAATCTGTAAGGTAGGGGCCCAGAAATCTGCATTTAAGAAACATCCTTAGGCATTTCTTGTGCAAATTAAACTTTAATAACCGTTGAAATTGGTTAGGGGCAATTATGGTACTATTTTGTTTTATACTGTTTTATCACTCCAGGATAATTGTGTTCTATTCTTGTGCTTATACTTTAAAAGAAATGAGAAATGTAGGCTGCATTCAGGAAAAGAGCCTCAGGAAAATAGGGAACTGAATCATGTCCATGAGGAGTGTATGGAGAGAGTAGAACATTTTTGCTTACGTGAGAGAACACTTAGAGGGACCTTCACATACTTTTTATATAACTGAATAATTAAGTAAATTATAGCTGTTCATTTGGCTATTATTCATGAATAGCTAATAAATATCCATTACTATTAGCAGTTAATAGATATTGTTGTGAAGATCGATTAACAATATTGGAAAATGTCATATAGTAACAGAAAGATTAAGGTATAGAATTGCACAAATAATTTGACTATGCAAACTAAATGTGCATTAAAGGATATCAGAAGAAAATATGCCATAGTGACAGATGGTTTTGTTTAGATAATGTTATTATAATCTTTTTTTGCAAATATTTTCTACTTTTTAGTATTTTCTCATATAGTTAAGTCACTTTTTGACATTAGTAAAAATAAGAAATTACATTACCTCAAAGAATGAAGTATACTCCAGATGATAAACAGTAATCCTGATATTTTCTCGTCTAGGCAGTGACAAGGAATGATGATATGAAAGGAGCCAGAAGTCAGTTCAGTCTGGATTGAGGGAAAATGATTTCTGAATTTCAAAAGACTGTCATGAAATTCAATTATTGTATGTTTTCAGTATTACTTTCAAAACTTTATTGAAACAAATGCAGTTAATACTTGTTTTACTCCATATACATTAAGCACTCAATGTGCGTAAAGCTTTTTGCTACATTAATGTAAGTTTCTAAGTTTACAGATTAAAGAAATAGCATTCTAAACCTTAAGTTGTGTGCTTAGATATAGGACTGAGAAAAAAATGCATGTTTAGAAAAAACAAAATCTGACAATTGAAAAGGCAATTCTGTATTATAATAAAGAAAACTGCTTTTCTTTTGCCTGGATGTCATCATTGCCATTGCGTTCCTTAGCACAGCCATTCCAAGGCCATCCATGGCTAAAACTTTCAGTGTGAGAGAGGGTGGTTCTGTCATTCTGGCAGGACCCCACTTGATTGCATTTAGTATTTCTCCTTCTAACTGAGGTCTTAGCCATTTTCACTCATAAAAATGATACAGCAGTAAATTTTGACTCCATGGGGTGATTGCTGTTCATAGTAACACATTATTTATCATCTTTGAATGTATGACTATGGCAACTGGTTCATCTGAAATTTTAACAGGTTATTTTTTCAGTTCAAAATCACTTTGAAAAGTAGAAAGAAAATTGCCACAATTGAGTGTTTACAGGTGAAGAACCACTTTTTTTCCCAATTAAATAATGTTTCATTATAAATTCAGCGTGTGTTAAGAGTGTCATTTTTACGGTGTATCTGGACAGGATATAACATCTAGAGCTGTAATAATTGCTTTCTCTGTCATAAAAGCAATTAAGCCCATATTAATACTTAGATTTTCATAGTGTTAAGCTCATATTAATATTAGTGTACAATATCAGAGCTCGATTGGGTGTATAATATAATACATGGGGATTTTTTGTTCATTCTTTTACCTACCTTATAGTTTGTGATATTTGACTGGAGCAAGAAAAATATGGGAAAATAAAGATAATGGCCCTTTCTATATGACAGCTTTCAATTGCTAGAGTCTCTAATTGTATCTTGAATCCTTTTTTATATCACAATATAGAATAATATTGTTATTTACCAACTTCATATCTTATTAACTATTTTATAAACATAATTAACCATATTGTAGACTTTGTAATTTTTCAAATAAATTTTTGTTTATTGGTTTTATATTTTCTGTTTGCCCATTTTGGAATTATGATTTTTTTTAAATTTCTAAAATAACATTTATTTCAATAACTATAATTTTCACTACAGTCAGTTCAGTGCATTTTGGATGACTTTTATAATTTTTGCAGTCATTGTGACACTTATTCTGGTAAGAATATTATTTCATGCCCGTTCTTTATCTTAAGGCAGTCTGTAATATCTATTTATAAGAATTTGTATTCTTCAAAAGTCATAACATGAAGAATTCCTTCCAGAGAAACTCTATTCCAATAAAAGACTGAAGAAAAAAATCCTGAATATTTAATGACATGGAACTATTGTCAAGATTGTACTTTTCTTTCTTTACTGGGCATATTTATAGGCAGTTCAATTTGCAGTTAACTATTTTGACTTTAGTTACAGTCATTACAATTTCCTTTTCATGGAAAGAGTTTCTAGAATTAAATGTAATTGTTTAAATTCCCCCAACCCTTTGAAAAAAATTGCAGCGGAATCTTGTTAAAGTTAGCAAAATGGTAGATTTCTCCTAATGCATGAGAAAGAGAGAGAGAGAGAGAGACTTCTCTCTCAGTCTGTGTGTTTAAGTCAGCTGTTTCGCTAATTGTCCTTTATGAAGGTTAGGTTCCCACCATCCCTCAGGGCCTGGGGAAAAGGGCCCTGACATTCTTCATGATTACATTTCAAAGAAATGGCTTAGAGGTCCTTGAAAGATTTCTTGGGTTGTAGAAGATGCATCTCAAGGAGACAAAGAAAGGATTTACAGTTGCAAGTTTTCTCTAAGAAAAGGGAGGTTGGGGACCTAAGTCAAGTATTGGTTGAAACCAAGAGTAGATTCATTTTGTAGGGTTGACCTTTCTCAGAGAGAAACTTAAGGGAGTAGGATTTTCATCTTAGTGTTGTGGCTTTGAGCTCTTATAAATGATACTAATACTTGTTTGAATCTCTTAGTATGGGGGGTGGTGGATGAAATTCTTTGCGCTGAAATTTGCAGTTTTTATATGCTGAGGTTAAGGCCTAATTGAAAAGATTGTTCTGAAGAGACTGACTAAAGTCTAGTCAAGTTGAGTCTTCATCATCCCTTCCCCTGACCTTAGGACAGTTGTCTGCAAGCAATGGCTTATATCTGTTAAGATAGACTTGGTAAATGTTTTACTTTTTCAAACTTAGAGTTAAAATTTAAACACCTAAATTACAGATATAAAGTTTGAATTTACACCAAAATATTTGGTTATATTCTGTGAGGTTCTCCCCAAATGTATGCAACTACAATGCAAGTCTGGCCATTATATTAGTGTTATTTATAGCATTACCAACTTCATTTTGCATGACAGATGCATTGGATTCTACATTCAGACTACATAGTTTCAAAAACTGACTCCACCTCTAATCAGCTGTATGTATATCTTGTCAAGTTGAGTAAACTGTCAAAGCTCTGGTTTTCTCATCTGTGATATGGCCATTTTAATAAATAATAGCTATTGATGAGCACTGGATTTTATATGCAGCTAATGGATCATTGAACACTAAATAAAAAACCAATGATGTACTATCTGCTGGCTAACTGAACACAATAAAAAATAATAACTATTTTATATGTGACTATAAAGATTAAATGATATAAGTGTCTGGCATAATACCTCACAAGAAATCAATGAATGTTAGTTTTGGGGCAACTGGGTGGCTCAGTGGGTTAAAGCCTCTGCCTTAGGCTCAGGTCATGATCTCAGGGTCCTGGGATCAAGCCCTGCATCAGGCTCTCTGCTCAGCGGGGAGCCTCCTTCCCCCTTTCTCTCTGCCTGCCTCTCTGCCTACTTGTGATCTCTGTCTGTCAAATAAATAAATAAATAAATAAATGTATGTTAGTTTCTATAAATTTTATTAGGTATTACTAGTATTTAATAACTTATAACTAGAGATAGAAGTTACCTGATTCATATCATTAACTTATTTAAAACTGGGGCAGTGAGAGATTTCAAATTTTTATTTTCATTTTTCTCTATCATTTGCTCTGTATATTTGCTGATCCTGGCCGATTTTCCTTTCTCTGTTATTTCCTCTATGTGAAGGATAATTACTTGAGAATGTGTCCTATTTAAAAGTAAAACATTTGTCACTTAAATATGATTTTTTTGAAGGGCAGGTGAAACTCTCTTTTTTTCTAATTTCTGTCAGGATCAGCTTGAAAAAGCATGTTTGGGTGTTTCCTGTGATTGATATTTCTACTTAATATTCTCTCCAGACCTGTATCAACCTGTTCTTGAGATATATATATCTCAAGAACAGTGCCAAGAAATATGGTTAAATCACCTGAGAGAGGAGACTTTGAAAATATACAGCCTACATACGGACTGATGTTTATTTTAATTTATTATTGAACAGAGTTTAAGTAGACAGATAATTTTGACATTACGTCTTGGGGTCAGAGCAACTTGATTGCCTACATTTTCCAAACTTTTTGTCAAGTGATGTTAGATTTGTATTTAATACCCAACTGTAATGATTTTATTTCCTTTCTAGAGAAATAATAATGTCAGTAATTATGTTGTTTCCTCTGAGTAAAATATAATTGGACATATTTTTACATGAATTATCTCCTTATATTGTTACAAAAGTCTTGTGAGGCAAATAGAATATACTTTATCTCTGAAGAAAACAACAGGATGTACATATGTAAGTATGTGGGTGTAACCCATTTTATTTATTTATTTATTTATTTATTTATTTTTAAGATTTAATTTATTTATTTGTCAGAGAGAGAGAGGGAGAGAGAGCGAGCACAGGCAGACAGAATGGCAGGCAGAGGCAGAGGGAGAAGCAGGCTCCCTGATGAGCAAGGAGCCCGATGTGGGACTCGATCCCAGGATGCCGGGATCATGACCTGAGCCGAAGGCAGCTGCTTAACCAACTGAGCCACCCAGGCGTCCCCCCATTTTATTACCATACAAGTGAACCTATTTCTCCAAAGATATATGGGACAAAAAGATTTTTAAAAACATATGAGAAAATTGATAGGGATATTGATTTGAAAAATAAGGTGCAAGTAGTGGTGAGGTAATACACAAATTATAAGCCAAAGGGTCCTATAAACTTTATTCCAGTTGGCCTATATGTGTTTAACCTAATAGATACATAATTGGGTGAATCAGCAACTAGTTTACCTAAATTTTTTTCCTAAATTCAGATAATATCTAAACTGACAAAATTCCTTAAGTTCCCCAACTTTGACCCCAATGGGCCAGAAATGCTTTTTTATGCAATTTTGTTTGTTTTCAGTTTTGAAAGTGGGAATGGTATTATATAGCTAAATTTGAAATTTTGTTTTGAAAAAGTGGAAGTTTTGATGTAGTTTGTATTTTCTAAAATCCAAGAAGCAGGAGATGGCATAAACCACTTCCTGGAATAAATTTAGAATCACAGAGATTGTTTTCAAGTTACCAGAAATAAAATAAAAATATTTGAGGTTGAAGTTATCTGTAAAAAAGTACAAGCTTGCTCTCATTTTGCCATATCCTGGATCATGAAGACAAAATGAATGGGTCATAAAAGGTCCAAACTGTTTGGAAACTATGTTCTTAGTCAAAAATCTAAACTTTGACTATGTTTGTCTGCCTTCTAACTCAATTTAAAGTACAGATAGCAATGATCTTTTTTTTTAAATTTCCTTGTACTGTGTAGTGTTCCATTACATTTGGCTAATGCTGTGTCAAGAAATGCCACTGAATAGTTCAATGGATAAATATGTTATCCTCATGTCTTTCTTTTTTATAATTTCTGTCTGGTTTCTTAAAATAACCCTTGTATCTATAGATCTATACCTTACATCAATTGACAAATCATGGGTGTGTGAAGACAATGACTCATGTTGAAAAGAGTAGTAAACTACTAACATGTTACAAATGAATATTAAAGCAAAACTTCCTCTCAAAACAGAACAATATAATTTTTAAAAACAGTTAAAACAGCTTAAGAATATAAAACTTGTATGTTATAAATATATATTTATAAGTACTGATCAAACTGCCTATTTCCTCCTGATTTAAAATCCCATTATTTTGTCTTTGGAAATTCAAGGGAGACATTTACTTACCTTTCAGTGGAATGTTAAGCTTCATATTGGTTGACATCTGATATAAAGTAAATATGTATCTAATATAAGCTGTAGAGATATGTATTGCAAGATTAGACAGGGAGGGTATGAGCAGAATCATGAAAATAAGATTCAGTTTAGAAATCCTGTGCCTTGATTCCGGTATATCAGTGGGGAACAGGGTAAATAGGATAATGGATAGATTTCCAAATTCCTGATGAAGTAACTCTCTCAAAACTGGTGAAAAGCCTTCCAGCAGACCCAGTCAATCCAAAGCCTTAAAATAAAAACCTAAAATCAATCTGTCTGTGAATAACAGAGCCTTAGGAAACAGTACTGAGCACAAAGAGCAAGAACCCATTGATTTTTAGAATCCTTTTCTATTAGTTAGAGATTTAAAAGTCATGGCTAATGTTTCTCCATTAGTACTTCTCAGAATATGGGAAGAATATATTAAAAATTCCAAGCAAGAAGAGGGTCTAGAGATGGAGTAAAGTATCTATAGTAGTCATCTCCCATTAGATATCCAAATATTTTCTGGTCCACTTCCTGCTTTAGGACAAAGTATGCCTCATCATTCCCATTTTACAGGTGAGAACATTGAAGTTATAAAATGTCAAATCATTTAACAGTGAGGAAGAAATGAAACTAGTAGCACAACCTTTTCCACTTGCCTTCTAATCAGGACTCTTTCTCAGACACTATGTTGTTGGAATGCTGAAAAGTTTTCTATTTTTGTCATTGCTTTGATCTAAGATGTAGTGGGTTGAGGTAACCATACTATCCATGACACCTCTTCTGCTCAGTACAACCATTGTTGTTTAAGGTCTGTCTTTTTTATTGTAATGGTGTTCTTTCAAAATGCGATTTTTTTTCATTTGTGAATTATCATTACTGCAAAATACATGCTGTTAATATTTCATCTCTTTTTTCCTATGTGCTCTTATTTGTTAGACTCCATGTTGCTAGGTATACATCTACTCTACACCTTCTAACTTTATGGTGTATACTTACTGAACCTTTGTAAGAATAAGAAAAACTAATTTCCTGGCTCTCCATTTCTTTGCCAGGTAACCTGTTGGCTAGGTGCTCTTACAAGGCACAATACATCTGTACATATCTGCAGTGAGGGCCAGAGTTGTATATCTAGCACATTTTATCTATCTCTTTCTCATTGACAGATACTTGGTTCCTTCCAGCTCCCACCATTACAAATCACACTGTAACAAATACCCTGGTATATATGTCTTATGAACCTGTGTGAAAATTTCTCTGGGATAAATGCCAATTGTAGAATTGCTGTGTCAAAGGGTATGTATATACTTAATTCGACTAAGTGGTAACAGATGGCTAGGCAGATTGGTGCTACTGTCTACACTACCTCCAGCAGAGCACCAAGGCTCCTATGTCCCCATATCTATGTGGTTCTTTTAATATTTCATGTATTCTTGACTTGTCTACCCAGTTGTACTAAAGGAAGGAACCATGCCTCATACTTATTAAATGGCCCCGATTTGAAATCCTAATAATTATAAACTGGCAGTGATTATACTTTAATCCTGGCAGGTGAAAATCAACCAACATTCAAAGTGGTTCCTATTAACTGGCTATCTTGTTAGGTACAATTGTGTTTAGTTAATGTTTTAGAGTTAAGCTATGTTATCCATCAAACCCAAATTAGGCTTGTTAAATGTCAGTGTGATTTTATCTGGTATGTTTCCTTTATTCTATCCAACTAAATGTAATGATTTAATTTTACACATTATTTGTTTTGTAACTAAGAATTAAAATGGTGAAGATAAATAGAATACTTCTAAATTTGTTTATTATGAATGTCACGGATCATGAGGAATTACTGCTGCAATTTGGGAAGTTAGTATAATAGAAATGGTAATGCTCTTCTTATGGTATTTGTTGTCACTCTTGCTCAGAGGTCTGACTCTTATAATAAAGAGATCTTCCCAGTGCTCTGATAATGTTTCAGATATCTCTTGAGAGATATTCAAAGTGCATCATTTAAATGTGCTTTTATTCTGTTCTGAAATAAGTCAGAGAAAGACAAATACTGTATGATTTCACTCATGTGGACTTTAAGAAACAAACCAAATGAACCAAGGGGTGTAAACAACAACAACAACAATAACAACAACAAAAAGAGAGAGAGAGAGGCAAACAAGAAACAGATTCTTAACTATGGAGAACACACTGATGGTTACCAGAGGGAAGCTGGTGGTGGGATGAGTTAAATAGGGGATGGGGATTAAGGAGTGTACTTGTAATGAGCACCATGTCATGTAAGGAAGTGTTGAATCACTATATTGTACATCTGAAACTAAGTTATACTATATGTTAACTAGAATTTAAACAAAAACTTTAAAGATGTGCTTTTTGGTATCTTGATTTGTTCATTTAATTTACTCTTGAATTATTTGCCTGCCTTAAATAAGTGATATTGCTCTAACTACAGACATTTGCAGAAAAATGTATATTTAGTTATGTTATCACAAAGAGTATAATGTTGATGAGTGACTCTGACTGGTCCACTCACTGTGTTGTTGGGATTGTCTTTTCTCCAAGGCCAGATGACAAAATTTTATTTAAGGCAGCATGTCAGAGCTGTGCTTCCTTTATTCTTTACAGTAGTTCTGGCTAAATAGCAGGAACTCAGTAAATATCAGCTGACTAATTTTTTTTAAAGATTTTATTTATTTATTCGACAGAGAGAGATCACAAGTAGGCAGAGAGGCAGGCAGAGAGAGCGAGGAGGAAGCAGGCTCCCCACCAAGGAGAGAGCCTGATGCAGGGCTCGATCCCAGGACCCTGGGATCATGACTTGAGCCGAAGGCAGAGGCTTTAACCCTCTGAGCCACCCAGGCACCCCTCAGCTGACTAACTTTAAAAAAAAAAATTATTCTACTATTCTTTGACTCTAAACAGAAACTGTTTTTATTTTCCAGATCTTTATGGAAACCAGATATTCATTGAATGCTTTGCCACATCTCAGCTTTGCACTTGTGTGTGTGCACTCTGCTTTGATGCCATCTGTTGTCTTATTTTCCATGTTCGCCTGTTTATATTGGTGAAGAATATAAACTGAGAGCAATAGATTAGTTGTATTCCATCCATAACAACTTTTATATTTTTGATGCCTTGCCAAATACACATACATAGACACATAAATCCTTAATGAATGAATGTCACATTCTCCTCTCTAAATATATTTAACTAATTTTAGTAGCTCTTTTAGAATGAGGATGGGTAATAAATCGTTTAGAATCTCAGTCTTCCCAAGTTATCCATTTGATGCTATTAACATAAAGAATTTCTGTGTTCCAAAGAATCAATGGCATTCTATTTGCTTGTTGCTTATACTTGGCCATAAGTGTGCTTAAAAACAGGTCCATAAAATTTATTATAAATTCTAGGACATTTTTTACCCTGTTAATAATTTTGTCATCTCTAGCGATAAAGTAAGACACAAGTTGACCCTACCCCCAGGATGCCTCAAGAAGAGTGGCTTTTAAATTTCTTACCACCATGATGGCTTGAGGGATTAGAAGGGCTCTATTCTTGATGCAGAAACATTGGAAATCATGTGAAAAATGGCCAAGGTGGTGAGAAAAAAACGTATAACCGGATGATGTAAAGCCTGTATGTTGCTGAACTGGGGAGAAAAATGATATACAAGCAGGGAGTATACAAAGTAGAGATGGAATACCTAATATATCTGGGGCTTGATCTAATCAAATGAACATTGAGAGTTTTAATATGAAATTTTGGAAGAATGAATCATTAAAATAGTGGTGGGTATTTTTCTTGCCTTTCTGGTTTACCTGATCTCTGTATATTGGCATGCTCGGGCTTCACCCTTTGCACCTTGGGTCTTTCTGTTCTTCTCTAAGCTGCCAGTTTTGTATTCTCAGAAAATTCTTATGACCTTGAATGAAACATCCATTTATGGATGACCCCCCCAAATTGACAGCTATAGCCAAAACCCTTTCAGTTAGTCTCAGACTTGAATATCCAACTTTTTACTCAACATCTCAAACATGAAGGAGGTGATAATTTATTCTTCGTAGATAAGAATTTCACCCTAAGCTTCCTCAGGCTGAATGCTTTGGAGTTATCCTGACTTCTGTCATCTTTTCCATTCCAACTCTAAGAAGCTTGACCTTTGAAATATATTCAGAATTAAATAATTTCTAATCACCTAATTACTCATCTTCTTTAGTACTATTATCTCTTGTCCCAGCTGATGCACTGGCCTCCCAAGTTATCCCAAAATCAGTGCTCCCTATCCATGTGTCAAACCTATCTATTCTTTATACAGTAGCCAGGACATTTCTCATAAAGCAAAGACTAGAAAATGTCCATCCTTGCAGTGGCTCCTATTTCACTCGGAGCAAGCTAGATTTCTTACCTCATCCATTATTCTCATCTGCATTCAAACTACTTGAGACAGAGGTCTCCCACATATTCCACAATATGTGTTTGTATTGGGGCATTAACACTGTTTGTTCTCTCTCCTCTGTAAGCTGTCCTTCCACTTATCCCAAAATTAACTGCTTCATTGCCAGTCTTTGCTTGATCATCTCCTTCTCAGTGAAGCCAATGTAATCCCTGTCTTTCATCCCAGCACAGCACTTACCCCACTGTAATTTTCTTTGGTGTGTATCATTTATCATCCTCACATATAAAGTGCACTTGGTTTCTTTTAATGTTTATATTATATTCCTTCAACAGGACTAGAGGTCCATAAGCACAGAAATCATTATAATTTTTGCTTATAGATAATTCCCAATTATATTGGGAATTCTATGTATTCCCAATACCTACAACAGTATTTATTAGATGCCAAGTAAATATTTGTGCTATGAATACACAAAGTGGAAAAACTCAGTGACATCAAGTAAATGAATGACCTTCCTTGCATATCAAGTTGCACAAATTGAGGGGACTAAATAAAATGGTCTCTACAGGCGAGCCAATGCAAATGTGAGCATCTTGTGGGGATCAAGATTCAGAAATCAAAAAGTGATTTAGAAAATGAAACATGGGGCATATTTGACCATGGCTTGATATTTCATTGTTATAAAAATAGTTATTATGTGTAATAATTATATTTTGGTAAATTTTTCAGGAGCATATCTCTTTGGGGTGCAAATGAAGTATTTAGAGATGAACTAATATGAGATCTGGAATTTCCTTTAAAATACTGTAGAAAAAATAAATTAAAAGGAATAAATCAAGCACAATTGGCCAAATATTGATGGTGACTGATGTGGGATGATAGGCACATAGGGTTTTTTATACTACTCTCTCTAATTTTATGTATATTTTAATTTTTTCATGATAAAAATTAAAAAAATGATCTCTGAAACCCCTTTCTACTCAAAGTATCTTTTATTGAATCCATATTTCTATGTGTAGTTCATTTGTATCATCAGTATTAAAAGGCTTATTGGTATCTCTAGGACAAATAAAGATCATTCCACAATAACAAAAAATATAAAGGAAGACATAAAGACAGAAAATTCATTATAATGTCACTTAGCTTTCAACAGTAAAAAGTATTAGTTTTCTAATCTGAGGCCCATTTAAAAACTTTTAACCAAATTTCCATTCATTGTGAATAATTAACACAAATAATTGAGTAAATTATGCCTGTCCATTTAGTCATTGTACAAATGGATATCCTGTAATTCCATTAGCAGAATGGAGCATAACATTTTTTAAAGCAATCCTCACAAAATATATTTAATAGTAATAAGTCAAAATTTGTTTTTTTATGTTATAATAATATATAAATTTTCTATATACTTTTTTATTTTTATATACATTTTTATATATACATAAAATACATCATTAGTTTTTGATGAAGTGTTACAAGATTCATTGTTTATGTATAATACCCAGTGCTCCATGCAATATGTGCCCTCCTTAATACCCACCGCCAGGCTCACCTATCCTCCCACCCCCTTCCCCTCTAAAACCATCAGTTTGTTTCTTGGAGTCCACAGTCTCTCATGCTTCATCTCCCCCTCCGATTTCCCCCACTTCACTTTTTGTTTCCTTTTCCTAATGTACTCCATGTTATTCCTTATGTTATACAGGTTAGTGAAACCATATGATAATTGTCTTTCTCTGCTTGACTTATTTCACTCAGCATAATCTCCAGTCCCATCCATGTTGGTGCAAAAGTTGGGTATTCATCCTTTCTGAAGACTGAGTAATATTCCATTGTATATATGGACCACATCTTCTTTATCCATTCATCTGTTGAAGAGCATCTTGGCTCTTTCCATAGTTTGGCTATTGTGGACATTGTTGTTATGAACCTTGGGGTTCATATGGTGGTTGATATTTTCAGGTATATATCCCCTCAACCACCTCTCACCAGAATGACTAGGAGGAGGAACCCTCAAAAGAGAAAAAATTCAGAAACTGTGACCTCTGCCACAGAACTATTAGATATGGACATAAACAAGATATCAGAAATAGAATTCAGGGTAACAGTTATCCAGACAATGGCTAGGTTGAAGAAAATTATTAGTGGCAACATAGAATTTTTAAGGGCAGAAGTGAGAGCTGATCTGGCAGAACTTAAAAATGCTATCAGTGAGATCCAATTGAATCTAAATACTCTAACAGCTAGGGTAAATGAGTCAGAATATTGAATTAGTGATCTAGAAGATAAACTGATAGAAAAGAAGGATCAGGAGGAGGCCTGGAACAAATAGCTTAGAAGCCATGAAAACAGAATTAGAGAAATAAATGATACCATGAAATGTTCCCGTGTCAGAATTATTGAGATCCCTGAGGGGGTGGACAGAGAGAGAGAGGACTAGAAGATATAGTTGAGCAAATCCGAGCTGAGAATTTCCCTAATCCAGGCAACGGAACAAGTGTTCGTGTCCTAGAGGCAGATAGAACACCCCCTCAAGATCAAAGAGGGTAGAAAGACCTCCAGGCATGTTATTGTGAAATTTGAAAATCATAAATTCAGAGAAAATGCCTTAAGGACAGCTAGGGGGAAGAGATTCCTTAAGTACAGAGGGAGGAACATCAGAATAATGTCAGACCTGTCCACAGAAACCTGGCAAGCCAGAAAGGGCTGGCAAGACATATTCAGGGCACTAAATGAGAACATGCAGCCAAGAATAAGTCACAATTTGAGCAGTAGGCTAACTTTTTAAACTCTATATTACTGTATATATCATTAAAAATGTAAATACTGAAGACTATCACAATTTTCCAAAGGATTCTTATTTATTATTTATCTTCCATATGTATATATATAGAGATGTGTAAACATAAATTGTGTATGTAGATAGGTTAAACATAAATCACGTAGTAAATAACGTATAGGTATATAATTGTGTAATCAAGCGATGAAATACCATTATGTGGATAAGTTCTGAATCGTGAGTCATTTTGATGATAAAACATAGAGGAGAAAGAGATGAGATCATGGATATAACTTTTTAAAGAATGGTCTCATCTCATAAAATACAGAAATGCGGAACATTATAAATAGGACACTTAGGTGAAGGAAAACAATGTTTGGGATTTGGTGTAAATGTTTGGGATTTGATATAACGTCAATATATTCTTTTTTAAATTAACATACAGTGTATTATTTGTTTCAGGGTACAGGTCTGTGATTCATCAGTCTTACACAATTCACAGCACCCACCAGAGTACATACCCTCCCCAATGTCCACACCCAGCCACCCCCATCCCTCCCATCACCCCACCAGCAACCCTCAGTTTGTCTTATAGTTTATCTTCCTCTCTAGTTTCACTTTGTTTCATTTTTCCCTCCCTTCCCCTATGATCCTCTGTCTTGTTTCTCAAATTCCTCATATCACTGAGATCATAAAATAACTGTATTTCTTTGACTGACTTATGTCACTTAGCATATTACCCTCTAGTTCTATCCATGTCATTGTAAATGGCAAGATTTCTGTTTTTGATGGCTGCATAATATTCCATTATTATATATATATATATATATATATATATATATATATATATACCCACCCCACATCTTAAGGGCAAGATATTCTTATTGATCTTTCAAAATCTAGGGAAAGTGATAAGAAAAAGGCAACTGAGTAGTTTAACCATGATTCCATGAGGCTGCTTCCTCTTGATGTGAGGAAAACATTCTGATATGGAGGAGCAAAATTCAATCAGAAAAACCATAGAGATGGTGACTAGCTTGTGTGTGTGTGTGTGTGTGTGTGTGTGCTTATGTGTGTGTGACCAGCTTTTTATTTATATATGTTTTTTATATTGCAATTTTTGGTTCCTAGTTTCAAGCTTTTTTGTTCTTGGTATTTTGTTTTTTACTTACATTTTGTGAAGTATTGTATTTTTTAAATAATCTTGTTTTGTGAACTATTGTATTTTTTTAATAATCTTTTGAAAGTTTTTGGAGTTTGATCTTGTCCATTCTGCACCTGGACCACACTAAATGCCATCTCCTGGTCCCTTCTTTCATTTCCAAGGATGGATTAAATCCCACATTCTCACCTGAGCTCAACTAGAGAGGATCACCTCCTCCTTAAACATGAATTCTCTCGATGAGTATGTTGTGCTTTTCTCTTTATATTTTCTAAAGCAGTCTTTTTCATACTTTTTTTATGCCTCTCTATATTTACCAAACTGCTACATATATAAATGGTACCCCCCTGGAGTTGTATAGTGCTTCGCTCACACATTCTTACACAACATCTGTAATGCAAACATAAGTTGCCTGAGCCACTGCTTATTTCTTACTACCTTGTCAGGGAAGAACCCCACCTCAAGAGGATTGAAATATGTAACATGACTCCAAATGAGAGGATAAGCAAACATGAGGTTGGCTTGTTATAATTCTACAGGCACTGAAAGTGGGCAGTATATTTCAGCATGTTAGAACATGACTCTTTAATACTCAAAAGTACAGCAAATGACAGGAGCATAAACATTGTAGCACAAGTTCCTATGCCCCAACTGCCATAATGTGACACTGTAGGCCAAGAGGTCAATGCACATATTGGATTACACCACAGCTGAGGAAACCAGGGCGAAGGGCTCAGCACCTTTGTAACAAAAAACAAGATAGTCCCTTCCCCTGAAGAACAAGCAGTCCCATGTTAATCAAGCTTTGGTCACTTTCACCTAACTAATTACCTGAAAAGGGGATGGTGATGTGTTGCAATTTGGCACACTGAATAAAACTTGTATAGATGGGTGTTGCCCATGGACACTGCCCTTCCCAGCAAGCCTGTAATGCACTATAGTGGTGTTTCATTTATTCCATTTTGAGAAAATGCTGGTCAGGACCAAATCCATTGATTTCATGACCCACAAATAGAACTCACAGTTTGGAAATCACTGCCTCATGTCCCTAGCAAATGCCTCTCAGATTCTGATTAAACAAGCCTTTATTAAACACCAAATATTTGCCGGAGAGTGTGTTCAATGCTCAGTAGGCAGTATTTTATAGCAGAAGGATTATGTGTTTTATGCCAACAGTAGTTTAAGTCCCCATTTTGTTACTTATTTAGTCATTGTTTAGTACTTTTTTATTTGCTTATTTTATTCTTGTGAAGCTAAAATATGATATTCTAGGTAAAGTACATTGTAAAATGCCTGGTAAGTGCCAAGCATTAGTCTTAAACAATCTGAATGTCATGGATTTCTTTGCAGTGAAAAATTATACCTAAGTCAGAGAAGAAAATATTGAAGAGCTACTCTCTGAAACTGTATGAAAATTGAAATTATAGACTGAATTCTTGAACTTAGAAAACACAAATCATGTACACCTAGAATTTACTCATTTTTCACACACACACACACACACACACACACACACACACACACACACACACAATGCGCTAGCCAGTTAATGCAATGTAAAATAGATTTGAAGCCCAGTGAAGCAAAAATCAAAGAAAGCCAAACAAACAAAACAACCCCGAGATTTTTAAAAATTAGTGTTGCCTTATATCTTACACACAGCTTTGAAATTTTGCATTATTAGTATTACTTGCTTTTCAATAACTTTAAAGTCTTTAAAAAACAAAGTTAATCAAAATATTATATTTGCTTTTCTTTGTACATAAATGAATCTCATTTTTCTCCTCTACCATTTGAGCACCATGGGAAAGTGCAATAAATATGCAGTTACTTTTTTAATGCAAGATCATGTTGGATTGTACATGGAACTATTGTATAATAAAATCTTTTTGGTATTGCAAAATTTTATGTGAATATTAACCTGAATATTTCTGGCTATAATTTTTATTGCATATTGTTTGGCTTAAGTAGTGCACTGTCTTTGTTATCATTTATAAAAGATTATGCTAGCTTATTTTACTAGTCTTTGGAAAAACATGGAAGCTTAAAATACTTAAAATAGTTATTTTGTCTCATCTTCTAAGTAGGGCATATCCAAACATGACAAAGTAAAACCATTCTTTATATTAAATCTTGCTGAGAAATACTTAAAGCATTATTTGGGGGTTACTATGCAACAGGATTTAAGCAATGAAGTCCTGCTATATTCAATTTGTTTGTGGTCTTAAGTATTAAAAACCCAGAAACATGAACCTAACATGTTGACTACTACCTAAAAGTGAAGATTGTTATAAAAATAGCTCAGACAAAAAGTTTTCATTATTTAAAGAAAACAATTATATTCAACTCTGTATTCACTTTTTAAACTTGATTTATTCATCTTTATTCAAGAAGCAGTGTTGATGTCATAAGGCAAAGAATATTGAAGAATGCTAAGGAAAATGCAATTTAGCATTAGTAGTCATGCTAATGGCATCAGACTATAAAATTTTAACATTCCTTCACTTCAGTCACTTAAAAATAAATCATTTAATGACAAAAATACATATTTTAGCAGTCTGGGATTTTATATGGAAGAAATATTGATTTGACATTCCATCTGTATGTCACCTCAGATACTTCTAATATTTCTGAGTAGACATGAAATCATTTTGAACCTATTAAAATGGACACGGGTGACAGTTGATTATATGAAATGCAGTCTTTGAGTCAACCTGTGACAATTTTAATGGCCTGTTGCATGATATATTTTCAATGGAAACTAAGTCCTATAGCTTATCAGAGTCAGAACATATATTAGAAATAATTTAGTTCATATCCCTTGTTTAATAGATAAGAAAACTGGGAAATGAGTGAAATGCTGGAAGTCTCCCAACCAGCTATTGAGAGACCTGAGATTTAAATCTTGATAAAGCATTTATTCCTCTATGCAAGTAAACATTACTTAAATCACTGTTTTATTTATTTACACAGAGAATATATGCAAGTATTTTCAGATACCTACCATCTGCCAGGTCTTGTGCTAGGTCCTGGAGATAAAAATAGAAAAGACAGGGGCACCTGGGTGGTTTAGTCAGTTAAGCAGACGACTCTGGAGTTCAGCTTCAGTCATGGTCTCAGGACATGGGATTGGCCCCTGCATCAGGCTTTGTGCTCAGCACAGAGTCTGCTTGCCCCTCTACCCTCTTCTCCTCCCCCAGTCTCTCTCTTGTGCATGCTCGCTCTCTCTGTCTAAAATAAATAAATAAAATCTTTTTTGAAAACTAGAAAAAAACAAGGTTCTGCCACCTAGAGAGATTGTGGTTTAACAAGGGAGAGCGTTACTAACAGAAGCAGAAGATGACATTATAATGGTAGATTGTGGTTATGGATCAATTTTTTTTTGTATATTTCACAAGTATAATTTTGGTAAAGAAATTAGGTGTTTTTTCCAAAGAGTGTGGTATGGTTGTGCTAAAATTCATTGCAGGGCCCTCGGATTGTTCTCAGTAGTTTTGATTGGTGGACAAGGTAGAGGTCTCACTTGAATTACATTTTGAGTTGTGTCCTTTCTTAACTCTACTGTTACCTCTTAAATGATCTCCCACTTTCATTTTGACCTTCCTCCAGATCTGTTTTCCACTATTGCTGCCTGGGCAGTGTTTCTAAAATCTGAAGTCTGATCAGAACGCTTGCCTGCATAAGAGATTTTACTAGTGGGGGCGCCTGGGTGGCTCGGTGGATTAAGTCGCTGCCTTCAGCTCAGGTCGTGAGCTCAGGGTCCTGGGATCGAGTCCCGCATCAGGCTCTCTGCTCAGCAGGGAGCCTGCTTCCCCTTCTCTCTCTGCCTGACTCTCTGCCTACTTGTGATCTCTCTCTCTCTGTCAAATAAATAAATAAAATATTTTAAAAAAGAGAGAGAGATTTTACTAGTCATCAAGTCTTCAAAACAAAGTTCAAATTTGCTTTCTTAGCATGAGACCTTTTGTGATCCAGCTTCAGTCAATCACTCCATCCCTTACTTCCTGCTACTCTTCTAGAAATATCCTTTGATTCAGCAGGATACCACTAGTTACTGTTATCTATGGGCATTGGGTGGACAAAGTTAGGAGCAATCAAGGATGAAGGCTACCATTAATTCAGTGAAGTTGGATGCAAGGTAATCTTTAGAAAAGGAGGAAAAGTGACAGTGTAGGAGGCCTGTGGGAGAAGTGAAAGTTGATGGTAGTGACCAAGATGATGGGGAGGTATCTCTGGGACTGTTATTCATTGCTAATATGCAGTTTGTGTTAAGAGTTCTTTATTTTTCTAATCCTTTATGGCCCATTCTTGTCTTAGCTTGAAAACTTAAAGGGTTTTTCTTAACACAGTAAATTTGCTTTCTCTCATCTGCCACTAGTCTTCTAGAGATAGATAAATAAAAAAATAAAAATGAAATGAGGGCCCTTTTTTTATACCCAACTTAATAAGGCACCCTCATTTTATTTTATTTTTTTATTAAAGACTCACTTTGTTCAGTTCAACAGTGACAGCATAAATGCAGAACCGAGATAGTTCAGTGGAAGATTAAAAAGAAAGGACTATTTTGACTCTGGTAGTTTCTTTTCCTGCTTTAATTATGTGTGAAGGAACCTTGAAACAATATACCTTTAAAAGAGACTGTAGTTAATTTGTTGATGGCTTTAATCCTGTGTAAACTGATGACTAATTTAATTTAAAAATATGTTTGAAACTCATCTTACAAACTGCCCACATGGTTGAAACTTAAACACTATTGGATCTTAAAGATAGTTATTTTATTTTATTTTATTTTTGCAATTTGATATATTTTGCTGTTCATGTTATGCCATTGAAATTTGACATAATTCTCTGCAATTAAAAACATGCCCTGAAGTGAAAATTATTTTCATATCCAACACATCTAAATAGCTTTAAAAATGGCAGAAAATATTAGTAAATTTTTAGAGACTTTTGTCTTTACTTTGTCTTCTAGTGGTTGATAGGCATGATTCAAATTGAATACAGCAGAGAAATGGAATAATCAGATTAAAATTTTGAACAATGCTGAATCCTTTTGGATATACAACCTTTAAAATATAGCTTCATTATGGTAATGAGAATGCTACTCTTGGTTACAGTAGGGAGTCTGGGAACTCTTTGTGGCTATGTGAAAATTGTAAATGTCAGCTCACAGTTTAATTGTGGTAGAGATATGTGGTAGCTCATTCTGAGTATTAAACAGCTGTGCAAATATTGACAGGAAAAAAAAATCTAACATAATATAACTAATACTTGGGTGTCCTGAGGTTCTTGTTTTAAAAAAAAAAAAACATGAGTTAAAGTCCTTTGTAGGAAAAATAAAGGTTAAGATGAGTGTATAAAATCAGAGTTTTTCAACCCAGGCTGCACATAGAATGATTTAGGGAGCTTTTAAAATAAACCCACATTAGGCCCCATTGCCAGGTTTCCACATACCACTTGGTGTGGGTTGATACCTAGGGATTAGTATTGCTTTTTAAATAAGGTCCATTATCAATTGTGCTGTGCAAATTGGGTTGAGAATCATTGGTTGACAAAAATGACCATAAAGTCATCTATTTCAGTTGTAAAAATAAGGTCACAAATTTATCCAATATTAGCAGATTTTTTTCTTGCAAAATCATCATGCAGTGACTTAGTTAACAGAAATTAAGTTGGCTAACTGTAGTTTTATGATTAAACTAGCCAAACAAATCTTCCAAAGATAAATGAAATAAAGGCAAAACTTACTTGACTAGGACTACTAATACTCAGGAGAATGAACCATCCTGACAGTGTATTTTTATCTATCTTGTGAAGGTCTCATAAATAAGACATGGCTAAAATCATGTAGGAGGAACATTTATCTTGAAAATTTCAAACCCCTAAAGCAAGGGGTTATATATTACATATATTATGGTCACTATGCCAAAAGAATAATATACATGCATACACACAAATACCTATACAGGTACCATACTTCTTTATCTATCCAAACTATAAACTATACATTATAAAAGCTGCACATGTATATATATTCACCAAACAGATGTCAGTACAAGCAGAAGCAAAACAGTGCTTTGCTTTAAATAGTCCCTTACCATTTTAGTATGGTTATCTTACTTACCATTCTCAGGTAGTACAAGGTATAATTCCAATAGAGTAGTCACCTGCGTGGGTTCAGTTTTGCCACTATTCAGGATATAGGAAAGAATGTGCCACCCAAATACACAAATAAAAGTAGCACTCATTTTGAGGTTGCAAGCCTTAATACAAATCTCATGTCTGCCCTTTGGGGACATACTATGAGCCTCAGGAGTCTCCCTGGTAAAATTGTGATACTGTATCTGCCTCAGTGGTTTCTCGTGAAGATTAAGAACTGTAAGAATAGTGAAGGCAGGGTATTATGACTGTTTTGTTCCCTGATCCCACACCTCTAGAATACTGCTTGGTACCTAAGAGACACTCAGCCAATATTTGCTCAATGAATAAAGGAAACATTAGTACATGCATTTGACTGCCTAGCATCGCATAGATAGAGGGTCACGAAGCTGTTGTGCACCCTTGGTGCAGTGCTCTTCCATAATGATGTGATGGATTGGTTCATACATATCTTTTTTGAAGCATTCACTTATTTTTTTTTAAATTGAAAACAAGTAACAGAAATAGAACACAGATATTTAAGAATATACTCAAAAAGAACACTCTGTTAAAAAGACAGAACAAAAAAATCAGGTAACTGAAATAGGATTTTTTTTTTTTTTTAGGTACAAAGGAAATTTTTTTTTTTTTAGGTACAAAGGAAATATTTCTTATTTATTCTTATTTGAAATAAGAAAAAAGAAGTCATATGGATGGTTTTTACTATAATGTTGTTGAACTAGGTGGTGCTTACTTGACACGTCCATGTTGGTTTTATTTGTATCGGTGCCTCCATTAAGTACCAGGAATGAGTGATCAGTGTTAAGGCTTAAAGAACTTCTTAACAATCATTTGACACAGGAAATACCTAGTGATCTTGTTAAAATGAAGATCTATATGGGGGTGCAGGAGGGTGGTGGCACTGAGAGTCTTAGAAAAAAATCTACCAGAACCAGTTAAATAGACAAAGAAGACTTCATTCAAAACTATTGCAATAGGGGAGAGAGGTAGAACTCAATTTCACTGAAACAAAAAGTGGGAGGATCTTCAAATGCTGGGGTGAACTAATGGTAGAGTAGGGGAGGACACTGAGGGAAGGAAAGGAGCTAATGTGATTAGGCCTTTGGTCCCTTGTCAAAGTTAGGCCTCTCCACAGAGAGTAGAAGACAGGGGCTTACCTTTTTTAATGATTAAATTTCAAAGGGAAGGCTCCCAGGTCCTTGACAAAGACATTCCTGGGTTTTGTAAAATTTGCATCTCAAAGGAGCAGAGGAAGAATTTACAATTACAAGTTTTCTAAAGTAAATTCCCTTAGGAAAGGGAGGTTAGGAGCTTGTAGTTCTGGAAGAAGATTCTAAAGTTTAATCAAGTTGAGGGCAACATTAAAGCAGCCTTGCAGTTTGCATTTCTAATAAGCTCTAAGGTGGTGTCAGAGCTGCAGGTCTACAAAGCACACTGAGTAACTCAGGTAGGCACTATTGCATTGATAAACAGGAAACAGTACTGATGACTTAAGTGAACTTATTATAATTATTATTATTATTATTACTATTTTTTTAGCTTCTAGAGTGTCTACAGAAGTGTGGGTTTGAAATGGTCAGTACCATTTGTCTATGTAGCTGGCCTACTAAAAACGCCCATGACACGAAATTTGGAGTAAGTCAGGTTCCAGGGTCGAGGACACATTTGACATTTACCTCATTCCAATATAAATAAAATAGTATCATAATGAAGTTCCAGTGTTAAATTTTGTTTTAATTATTTTCTCTAAGCTCCTAACAAATAGGTCACATCATCCATTTCTAACAGATTCAAAAAACTGTAGTCAGTTTTGGTCAGTGAGAGTGCAAAAGTACAGTTCAATTCTACAAGTAGTTACTACCTGATAAAGTCATAGCTTAAATAATTTCCTAAACTATAGCAGATAAGCCAAAACTGTAGAAAATCATTAAAGATAGAATAACAAAATACTGTGGGGTATTTTTTTTTTAAAGATTTTATTTATTTATTTGACAGAGAGAGATCACAAGCAGGCAGAGAGGCAGGAGGAAGCAGGCTCCCCGCTGAGCAGAGAGCCCGATGCGAGGCTCGATCCCAGGACCCTGAGATCATGACCTGAGCCGAAGGCAGCGGCTTAACCCACTGAGCCACCCAGGCGCCCCACTGTGGGGTATTTTTAAAAATGGAATACTCCAGATGACATTACTATAAACTAATTTTCCTAATTGCACAAGCATGGAAGATTTTCTTAAAAAATGTTAAAGGACTTTTAAGGCATTTGAGTCACCTGCATGGACATGGGCTTTTCTATTCAATGTGATGTGGTAATTTTAAAGTATTCGTATTAGAAAATCAACATTCAAAGATGCAGTTCATTAACATATTTTCCATAGAAAATGTTGAGGATTGAAATGCCCTCAGAAAACAAGCTTTCAGTTGCTAAAAGTAAAAGTATATAATGATAACCCAATCCATAGGTCAAAAACCACAATTAATTAAAACTAAAGAAAACAAATCAATGAATTAATAGGATCAAGAAAGCTTTGCTTTCTTTTCAAAAAAAGCTAAAAAACCCCAAATGTGACTTTTTCAAGACTTGTTTCACATGAATGGAGTTTTTAATCCACTCAAAGCTTAATCCAGGTTTAAGGATTCAAACAAATAATCCCTAACATTTTAATTTGTGCTTATGAGAGGTTCAGTCAGACTGACATTTAATTTGGCAGCCTCCCTTTTTTTTTCTTAATAAAGAGCTACCTCTTTGTTTGCCTTGGTTAGTAAAATGGATGAGCTCCAGTGATATTGTATGCAAAATGATAAGCAACAAGTGAATTCCATTTTTCATTGATTTTCATTGTAAGATTATCGATTTTCTTTTCCATATAGCAAAGATCACTTTCTGGGATGCATAATTTAAGTGGAAAATTTAATAAGAGAGAACATGTGGTACACAACATTGCTAAGACCTTCACACATCTGCAACACTTGTGTCACTTCCCCCTAATCTCTTAGTTTGCTACTTGTGCTTGCTTCCCAGAGAGAATCATTTCCTCTAATAAGCGCTAACAGCCACAAAGAATTTTCTGTCTGTCATATAGTAACCTAGAACTCTTACAGTTATTCATCTTCATGATTACCCTGTTAAATGGGTAACATTTGGATCATCAATAGCCACATTTTATGAATAAGAAAACTGAGGCCATATTATGGCTTAGGCCTCATAAGTAGTAAGTGCCAATGTTTTGGCTTAAACCAGTTGCTATGACTCTAGAGCTTCCTTTTTTTTTTTGTAATTTACTTATTTATTTTTAAAGGTTTTTTTTTAAAGATTTTATTTGTTTATTTGTCAGAGAGAGAGAGAGCAAGAGAGCGAGCACAATCAGGGAGAACAGCAGGCAGAGGCAGAAGGAGGCTCCCTGCTGAGCGAGGAGCCTGATGTGGGACTTGATCCCAGGACCCTGGGATCATGACCTGAGCCAAATGCAGACCTTTACCAACTGAGCCACCCAGGTGTCCCTGTAATTTATTTTTTTATTATTATGTTCAATTTCATTTTTAAATGGTTTATTTTTTTGGTAACACAAATACTGCAAATATTTATATAAACAAATCTATGGTTAATGAATGCCATTTATTACTAATTAAGGCAAGCACCATTAATATTTTTGAGGTTAAGAGATAGACCCTTGCAAGGCATTCCAGATGCCTACATGCGTCCTCCATACCTGTATAAGTGTAAACAGTAGTGATTTTTTAGAATTGCATCCTTACTTTCTTCATAGTTTTATCACTCAAATAATGTATCACTGAACATTGTAGTTTGGGCTTCTTTGATTTTATAAAAATCTTTGAGTCTCTTTTAACTTATACATGTCCCTCTTAGAGTTGTCCAAAGAAAGAGAACCAACAGAATATACATAGATATATCTAAGAGGAGATTTATTATAGGAATGGGCTCATGAAGTTAGGGAGGCCAGGAAGTCCCCCAGTCTACTGTGTGCAAGCTGGACGAGGAGGAAAGCCAGTGGTATAATTCAGTCAGAGTCTGAAGGCCTGAGGGATTCTAAAGATGCAAGAACCAGGATCTCCAATGTTTGAGGACAGGAAAAGCTGGATCTCCCAGGTCAAGAAGGAAGTATGTATGTGTTGTTCCTCTGCCTTTTTGTTCTATTTGGCCCCTCAGTGGATTAGCTGATGCCCTCACACTCACCCACCACCCCCCAACATTGGTAGAGGCAGATCTTCCTAATTCTGTCTACTGATTCAAATGCTATTCACTTCCAGAAACACCTTCACAAACATACCCAGAAATAATGGTTTACCAGCTATCTGGGCATCCCGTCACCCAGCTGACCCATGAAAGTAACCATTACACCCGTCTTATCTTTTTTTTAAGAAAGCACTTTATTGAAGAAGCTGCATTGTTTGTTCTGTAGCATTTTCCATGGTCTGGCTTTGGCTGTCTGTGTTTTTGTGATACAGGTGTAGAGAGAAAGGTAGCTAAGTCATTCTCCTGTGGATAACCCGGATCTGTTCCTCTTTCGGATTGCTTCCGTTCATGCTGCCCTGCTGTCTTGAAAGTCCATGCCTTCCCTGTAGTACTGACATAAATTCTCAACATGGGAAGAGTTGTTCTGAATTATAGAAATTATTTTTAAAAATAGCTACTGCTGCCTGTGTTCTCAGAATATATATTACACAAAGTGATCTGGTATTTTATATTAGTGGAGGAAAGGCAGTCCAAACTCTCTTTCCTGAGTTAGCTTTATTACATCGTCAGTACTTGCAAACTGGGTGGTAAATGATCAGTCACAGCATACTGCTATTTATTGAGCGTCCATGGCCACTGGCTGACATGGCGTTGAACATAATGTTGTATTGTTGCTCCAAGCCTTTTTGCCTTTGTGCTAAATGACTCAGCCCATCAGAAGAAATTTATAATGGGCATATAACTCACCTATTTAGACTCTGTGAGATTGATTTGTTATGAAGTTACTGGCTGTAATGTCTTTGAGAGGGTAGACCTTCATTTCAAATGAAGACAGCCTCATCTATGGATTTCAAAGCCTGTTTATATACTGTAAGTCTATATTAAGAAAATGGGATGAAGCTATTAAAAATGAGAAAATATGTGTGAAAGCGTTTGAAACTGACTGTGTTATACAGAGGTATTAAATTAGGAGCTTTGGAGCATATCACAGGTTAACATTGTTTAGAAGTTTATTTTGAATCCTGTATAAAAATTAGCACTCTTAAGTAGGTAATGTAACTTCAGCATTCCCAGGTTGTCTTCTCCCCAGGGTATCTAAACCTTCTTCCAAGCCCATTCCCTTGCATATGGTCCCTCTATGTGCTCTGTACTTATGGCTTTTTAAAAATTATGTATGTTGATGTCTGTCAGGCATCCAGGGATTTTTGTCAGCTGTCTTCACCCCTCCACAATTTAGGAAAGGATTCCTACAAATCTTTCTTTACACTCTTGGAAACCTGAAAAACCACATCCTATTCTTTTCTGGATCTCCAGGTCTGCCACTGTGTTTTCCTAAGTCTGTCAAATGTGACTATAAGCTCATCTGGTGAACAGATTCATACTAAATTGTTAATGAGAAATGACTGAGCAGTAGGCAAGGTCATTCTTCAACCACTCATATTTAATTGTAATTTATCAGTGATCCTTAACAGCCAATGCTGGTGCCTAGAGTTGGAAGTTAGAATTTTCTGAGTTATCAGCCTGCTAGTTGATAGGGCCCTATCAGCCTGATGACTGATAACATGAAATCTTTGGTAACAAAAGGCATCTGAAAGCCTCTAGCACAAGGGCAGAATAAAATACATATAGGCTAAGACTTGTGAAGTCCCATGGACATTTTTAAGAGCTCTACTATAAATAATCTAATATTACCAGTTCAGTCTGGCCTGTGTTTATCAGAACAAAATAAAATCTGTTGGGAGACATTAGAAATACTGGTGTCTTAAGCCAAAGACCTGAATTTTGCTGCTTGGTTTCTTCCCTTTGGCTTTAACTTTGCAGATGGAATTGTTGAAAGGGAGGACGGAGCAGTTGAGGGGGTAGCTGCTCTGTGCAGTCGCTTTTGTTTATTTTCTAACTGACCTAGCACAGTGTAGGCGGAGGCGATGCATGTTTCCTGACATTGGGCCAGTGATGTATGGCCTGACCTTCAAAATGAGGAACATCTTCTCTGTGGGTGAGAGCGTAGCCGTGGAAATGCTTTTATCCCATATTGCTAGGCAGTTTGCAACCAGTTCTGACAAAAAGTACCCACCCCGCTGAGTTTGCTGAAGCTTGTATATTGGCTTTAGTTTGAACATTTTGGCAAATTAGGGGCCGAGTGAGGCCATAAAATTGATTTTATTTACATCAAAGCCTTGTGGTGTGTGTCAGCTGCTCTTGTATCTCTTTCCTTCAGTTTTTGAGGTAGTTTCCTTAGGTGGTTTCTCTAACGTTATAATAAATTTGCATTTATTTCAGTTAAAGGATAATACTTCCCCTGGATGTCCTCTTAAGTAATATTGGGCACGGTCTGCCTTCTTTTCAGTCTTTGTTTCACATAGGCCCAGTGGATGCCTCTCTTCCATTTCTTTCATTCAATATCAAGAGACATTGATAACTGCTTTGTGGGAAGCAGATCACATGCCTATTATCTGATCTGAGCTGCTGAGGCTTTGGTTTAAATTTTTTCCTCAAACTTTGTGAAGAAAGGATGATGTAGCAACCTGTATTTTATAGTGCGATATGCAATATCTTTAAAAAATATTGGAATATTTTCTTCCTGAAAGTACTTTCACCATACATGGAGCATTTTTTAGGGTCACAGAAGATTCCACTCATTTCTGAATAAAATAGGAATTGCGGGAAGAGGAATGACCTAGAAGTCAGAGGACCTGGATTCTAGTCATAATTAGGCAACAACTTGCATATTTTATGGCAAGATGCTTAACTTATTTGTGACCATAGATCTTTATATATAAAATGAGATTTTTTTCCTGGATTAATGGTTCTCAGCCCTGGTTGCACATTAATATCATTGGAGGACCTTTTTGAAATATACCAGTAACTAGCCCCCATACCAGGCTAATTAAAAAGGCAGTATCTGGAGGTGAGACTAAAGCATTGGAAGATTTTAAAAGCTCCAAGTTTATTCTAATGCGCAGCCAGGGTTAAGAACCAATGGATTTGGTCATTCCTAAAGTCCTTTAGAGCTCCAGGATTGTATGATTCTAACCTCTTAGCACATCTTTTGGTTGTTGTTTTTCTATCCTTAAAGTATTGATTGAATTGTACAAGCATTTTAAATCAGCACATGTAGTCCACACACAGTCAAAACCGAATTGCCTTATAAAGTATATTTTTTATACCATCATTCTCAAACTTTGTGCATAAAGTTGTTAACGATACAGAGTACTCGTTCCCCTCACTCCAGGTGATTTTGAACCAGTAGATATGACAAAGGTACCTGAAGTGCATATTGTAAACAGGCACCCGAGTGTCACCCCCAGGTATATCTACTGATATCATGTTTAGAAATACTGTATGCTCAGTAGTCATTGTTCAGCTCTTTGATAAATTGTGAAAGTGTACAAAACATAATTCCCGTCATTTACCAAAAGATGGTTTGAGTTTCTCTTCCTTTGGTTCAGTAGTACTGCTGTGGATTGTGTTAGAAGGAAATGTTAGGAGTGGGCATAGTATATTTTAAGTGAAATTCGCGTTTTCCTTAGAATAGCAAGATTACACGTTGGAATTGTAAGGGAGCCATCTAGTGGATAAGCATATCGACCTGTTGCATCCTGTTCTAAGGTCTTTCTTTGCCTTAGGGGTTTTAATTAGATTACAGATTTAAATATACGTGCCGTTAAGTATGGATATATACATTAAATATATATGTTTATACATTTGATTTTATATTATATTAAATAATTAAGTTTTAATGGGTTTTTGTATTTTATGCTTTTGCTTGTTTTGTTTCAAAAATAATTTCTCATCATTATATGATTAATAGTCTATGTTTTATATATTTTTGCTCCTTTTATGAAACGTGGATACAGAAATAAGACACAATTTTTTGATAAAAAATATGTACTCTTCTTGTAAGGACATAAAAATCTACATAAAAAAGCTACTTCTCAGATCATTTACAGCCATGAGATAGTCATCCCTCAAACATCCTCCTGATTTTATGCATATTACTTTTATAATGCAGCAAAGATGAATTTGACATTTGAATGACTGTGTTTATC
Source organism: Lutra lutra (assembly GCF_902655055.1). NCBI lineage: Eukaryota > Metazoa > Chordata > Mammalia > Carnivora > Mustelidae > Lutra > Lutra lutra. Next base: position 75,066,597 of record NC_062296.1, on the reverse strand, counting down.
TTTTACTTGTGGAAAACAACAAGTTTATAGGAAAGCAAGTTACCCAAGACATTCATTTTTCTAAGTTCACATTTTAATTTAGGTGTATTTTCACAGGAAGCATTTTTAAAGTTTAACATTTTAAATTAAATTGAAAATATTTGATTGTAGCCTACAATGCATCAAGTTCTTAGGCTGGGTCATTTCCCCTTCGGCTATAGTTGAAATCATGGGATGTCATCTGTTTATACCTGGCTCTGCTATTCAAGTAACTTATAGGTTTTCTCCCCTAGTGCTTCTTTTTACCCTTTCCCTGTTAGGATCCAGATGCCTGCAAGACATACCTTCCAATTTTCCTTGCAGCACCTCAACATGCCCCACGTAGAATAGTTATCTTTGTGCTACCACTTCTTGGTTATATATTTCACTTAAAGGTTTTTTACAGTTCTCACAAGAAGAAAAGATTCTAGTCCTGTTTAATTGTCCTTCTTTCTAAATCTTTTCCCCCTTTCCTCCTCTTAGCTCTATTTCTAAAATCTACCTGGCACCCTTCATTCTGGATATGCTGCAAAATGGGGATGATGAGGTCAGATCCTGTGGAAGGCGGGAGCCTCTGAGAGGTCTCCAGGGTTCCTGCCCTGTATCATCCCCTCCCCTGAGTGTGGGAGAGACTGAATATGATGGATGGCATTTCCCTGACTCAGTTACATTATATGGGCAAAAGTGAAGGGGATTCTGCATACAGAATTAAGGTCCCAAATTAGTTAATATTGAACTCATCAAAATGTAGATTATCCTGGGTGGGCCTCACTTGGTCAAGAGAACACCTCTAAAATAGGACTGGGCCCTTCCTCAAGAGAGACATTCCCTTGCTAAGAAATGAAGTCTTCCTTCATTAGTAAGTAGCCATGTTGTAAGCGAGTCATGTAGCAAGGAACTTCAAGTGGTCTCTAGGAGCTGAGAGTGCCGCCTGGTTGATAGGTAACAAAAAACCAGAGATCTACAACCACAGGGAACTAAATGCTTCCAACAACCATCTGAGTTTGGAAGAGAACCCAAGCTCCATAAAAGAATGCTGCACCTCGATGTGGCCTTATGAGACCCAGAACAGGACACTCAGTTGAACCATATCTGGACTCCTGACCCACTGAAGCTGTGAGAAAATAAAATGTACATTGTTTTACGCCATGAATTTTTTTTATTTACTATTCAACAATAAATAACTGATCCAGATCCTCATCAGCTTGTGCATTGGATCAGCACAATATCTTTCAAATGAAACTCTTTTATGAGTGTCATGCGTCTCCATAAAACCCATCATACTATATGCAGAGTCACCTTCCTTAAAGAGAGACTAAAATATAAGTTCAGTGAGGCAGGGGATTTGTCTTGTTCAAAACTGTAGCTCTGGAAGAATACTAGCACACTGTATGTTTCTTAGAATACTTAATGCTACAAGAATGCTAGCATATTTTATGCAGGTTACAAATATTGACTGATGGACTGAATGAATGTGATCTATCCATCTTTACACACCCCAAAACCTTTGTTGGTCCCCTGTACATACAGAGAAATATCCTTTGATATAAGAAGGTTGCATAATAAAATGCTCAATTATGTGGATTCTAGAGTTAAAGAACTTGGGTTCAAATTCTACCTCTAATACTTCTGACTTTCTGACCTCTTGGAAGTTGCATGACACCACTAAACCTCAGTTTTCTTGTTTAGGAAACACAATAAGAATTACTACCACTTGAGACTGGCTTGAAGATTAAATATGATAGTGCATTTAACGTATTTTCGTAGTGTCTGGCCTATGCGGTAGCTCAGTAAATGTTGGACGTGGTTGTAGCCTTTAAGGCCCTCTGCTACCAGCATTTCCTTCTTGTCCTGCTGCAATGAAGCAAGCACTCCTGTGTTTCCTGCATCTAAAGCATGGTGGAGAGTAGTAAAATGCATGAATACTAGTCAGTTTTAGTTTCTGAATGGGCTATATGGCAAGTTTCTTCACAGCCTCAGTTTGGCTGTCTTTGGAAGGGGCTAATTGTAACACATAGCATAAGAATTTGTCTTGACTTCATTTCTACATAAATCAGTCATATTGAACAACAGCTACAAATTGGTCAGTGAGGCCACTTACTATTAATAATGCTATAAGGGATGTTCTTTATAACATTTTATTTTTTTTATTTTTTTATTTTTTTTTTAAAGATTTTATTTATTTATTTGACAGAGAGAAATCACAAGTAGGCAGAGAGGCAGGCAGAGAGAGAGGAGGAAGCAGGCTCCCTGCTGAGCAGAAAGCCCGACGTGGGGCTCGAACCCAGGACCTGGGATCATGACCTGAGCCGAAGGCAGCGGCTTAACCCACTGAGCCACCCAGGCGCCCCTCTTTATAACATTTTAAAGACCTATGGAAAACTTCTTCTCATCATATTGGAAATAGTTGTGTTGCTCTTAGACAATCCATGTGCTGTTGTTTTCACATGACCAGGTTTTCATCTTTCAGTTAGTTGCTAGTTGAAAAAAAAAGTCTGTACTCAATTTAGTTGAGAACTTTCTCTATGTCTCTATCCTTGTATTTCTTTTTATTCCTTCCAATTTTTAACATTTTTCTCTATTTAATTAAGTTACCTTGAATTCATTCTTGAAAAAAAAGGAATAAATACATAAATATCTTTCAGGGTCATTAAATATATAACAAGCCCTATGCAAGTATCATTTTTATAGTTATGAGGTTAGAATAAACAAATAATGTCTGAAAAATTGATATAGGAAAACCAATAAGAAAACCAATAAGAAAGAAACTTATGAAATCCTGTCAAATGAGTTCCAGTTCTGGCCATTGAATAGATCCTGGATGGAATTCATAAAAAAAAAAAAACCAATATAGTGATTCTTACATCAGTTGTTTGGGTAAAATATCCCAAAGCATAAGCAGGTGCATGTGCTAGCCAGCCTATGATTTTAATGAACTGATGTTCATATTGAAACTGGTACTCTCTTTCTTCCCAGAGGTATGGCTGAATCTATGCTTTAGCCAGCTGCTTTTCCATCATATCCTGTTTAAGTCAATTGGTGAATTATCCCCAATGCCTCATTGAACATAATGTTGAGGATTGAGATTTTTGTGTTTTATTGATGTATTTAAGCAGCACCAAACAACCAAACATCAGTGGAAATATTGGTCAGATCATTTGTCTGCCATTCTGTAGCAAAAATGGTTGACTTAGGGTGCCTGGGTGGCTCAGTGGGTTAAAGCCTCTGTCTTCGGCTCAGGTCATGGTCTCAGGGTCCTGGGATTGAGCCCCACATTGGGCTCTCTGCTCAGCTGGGAGCCTGCTTCCCCCTCTCTCTCTGCCTGCCTCTCTGCCTACTTATAATCTCTCTCTCTGTTAAATAAATAAATAAAATCTTTTAAAAAAATGGTTGACTGAGAACTTCCTGATTTTTCAACTGTTTGGGTCACTATATTCTAATAAACATGCTTCTGTATGGAAATGTACTAACACTGTATCAAGGAAAAGTAATCAGAAGGTCCGACGGAGAAAAACTGCATTTGTGGATGTAGTTCTTCTTTCCACGTATTCAAACTCTACTTCAGTTTGCAGACTTAAAAGTAAATAACTTTACTATGACTTTATTGAGCAAGGATGTGTTAAATATCATCAGAGTCCCACTGTGTATTGGACTGGGGGTATTGACCATGCCATGAGATGTTTAACAAGATGATTGAGCTCTTATTCCAGTTAGCCTAAAATGGCTATATTTTGTGCTAGTCATCATTGACTTGCACCAAAAAGATAAACTGTAGGTGTGAGCAGCAAGTATCAAGCCCCCTAAGGGTTTTTAATCCTTTTCCTTTTGTGTCTTAATTTTTTTTTTCCATTTCAGGGCACAACAACAATACTTCATATAAACAATATTAGAAATAAGGACACCTGTATTACATTGATATTGCTAAATTGGTATTCAGTAAAATAAAACCATCCTTAACAGTAGTGGGTAGGAACTTGCCTTTTACCTAGAGCCAAATTCATTAGAAATTCATGCTCACAACCCAGAGAAAAACAGAGTTTTTATGAGGTTTCAACAAGTAATATATCTGCATGATGGGTTGTTCTAAGAAACTGAGCAAATGAAAATGTCAGTTTGCAGAAACTGTCAAAACCAGCATAACCTAATTTAGAATTGCTGCTTATTTAATAAACTACCAGTAACCCTACCAGATAGAGTCATGTCATTCTTATAGAAGTACTCATTCCTCTTGCACCGAAGTTAGGTTTATAGGCACCCTAGGCTCTGCTAATGGAAAAAGAGCATTAATTAGATTCAGCACCAATCATTAAACTGCAGCAAGCATAGTTAGTGTCCTTAGCTATAAAATGCCAGAAGCCTTGATCTGAGTATACCTTGATAGGTCAAAGTGGGACCCCAGTTTCTATGCAGTTATAAAATAGGGTGCCTCGTTCTGTGCTTTGCACATGGCACATCCTCAGAAAATATAAAATGATAAGTTATTTTGTTAGTGTAATGTTTATTACATGAGTTGGAATTAAAAATATATTCAATATAGAATTTCTAGAAACAGTGATATATACTATTTCAGGGCCCCTAGTGTTTGCATACTAAAGGGCTAGAATACTACTATTTTGTACGATAACCTGTCCTTATTAAAATCATCTCTTGGGGCGCCTGGGTGGCCTCTGCCTTCGGCTCAGATCATGATCTCAGGGTCCTGGGATCGAGCCCCACATTGGCCTCTCTGCTCAGCAGGGAGCCTGCTCCCCCCCCCCCCCTACCTCTCTGCCTACTTGTGATCTCGCTCTGTCAAATAAATAAAATCTTTAAAAAAATAAAAATAAAATAAAATCATCTCTTATTTCATGTTGTTTGATTGCTGATTATTGTGAAACAAATGTGTGGTACTGACAATGTGTCATGCTGCTGCAATAGAGAATGCTTATTAAGTGGATTATACTATAAACCAGCAGTAGAGAACCTCTGAAGGGGGTGGGGTAGAAGATGACAAGAGTGTGGAGGTAGGAGGGGTTTGTGGAGAGGTATTTCTAAAGAAGAAAATATTCATGCATTTTTAATTGCATAGAATAATTTGATTGCACGTTTCGGAGACAGACTGAAAAAGAATGTAATCAATTCTCCGTATGTTGGCACAATAGAAATTTACGGGGAGATTGTGGAGGAAATGATACAAAAACAGTTGAATGAACTCAATAGCTGTGATGTAGAGTCCTCCTTATTGTTGAGAATGGGAAAGAGGGCCAAAGCACAGTGCACCAGATTTGGCAGCAAGCTGTGTTTTCTCAGTACAGTAGATCTCCATTGCTCATGAGTATTAGAGAAAGACCTACATGCCTGCTTCTGTGATTTTCAAGTTGAAGGATGACTACAAAGTTTTAAGTGGCCTTTCTTTCCCCTCTGCTAATGTTTGCTTATATGTAGGAGAAGTGGATTATCTGGCTATCTAAAATATCACCTGGAATTGTTATACCATGCAGTGGGTGTTCAGGAAATTAGAACAGATGATTTTGGTTGACAGTTTTAGATAATACAGAGTTTTTGACATCTTTAATCCTATTCTTCAGGTTTCTATTTGTTCTTCCCACACCATCTATTGCTAATTATTTTGGCCCCACAGGCCAGTTACCTTGAGTCAGCCATATTGACACATTTTTGTCATTGTTTGACATTGCTTGCCCTCAGTCTCTCAATTTTGTAATTTCTTTCCACATACCATTTCTTAAGCCTGTCGTTGCTTTACTCTTTATTCAATCACGTATCAGTCTGGGAGTTGCCCTCTTGTCCATGGTTTCTTTGTTCTTAACTAATCTTGATTTCTTTGTAGACATTGTAGATCACTGAGACCCAGTTTCGTTGTCCTCTGGGTTTGGGAGGGTAGAAACATCGTTTTAATGATATCCTCAGTGACTCATAATTGTTCATGATGGACCTACAGTCACCTATAATAATGATCCATAGACTACAGGTTCCAGCTGGTGCATCATCAACTCTGAAGGGTGGATGTAAGCATGTGTAATCCACAGAACAAAATGTCGGGAAGTCAGAAGCAGATGGGTCTGCCTTCAGCAGTAGAGTTCTATGAGGATGTGACCTAGGACTTCATTTTCAAAACAAAACAAAACAAAAATTCAGAATCCCCTCTTTTCCTTATCAATGACCTCTTAATATCTATTTAATTAATACCACACAATGATTCAAAGAGGACTTAAGAAATTTTAATTTAAACTATCTATGTCATATTTCTCTATATTTTACAAAGCTTTCATTCCAAACGATGACAGCTTTTAAAAATGAGATTTATATATCGTGCATCCCTTTAAATCTAGGAAAAATGGCAACATTAATAGCAAAACATTTTTCTTTATGGTGTGTGTTAAAACTGTATGTTAGTATAATCTAATCTCTTTTGTGGAAGGTGGAATAGTTTCCTTGTCGTTATTCAGTGCTTTCTTATGTGATAAAGAATTGTTATAACTGGATTACATTCCTTTTTAGAATTATAACTATCTCTTATCAAAATGACCTTGAATATCACACTACATTCCATTTCTAATTTTCAGTGGTAATTTTAAAAAACTGAATAGTTTGAAACAAATGATCAAAAACTTAGTGGCTTCAAACAACACCATTTTATGGTCTTCTACTTCTGGAATTAGAAATCTGACACAGGTCTTACCGATGAAATTGTCAGAACTGCACTCCTTTCTGGAGGCTGTAAGGAAGAATCCATCTCCTTGCCTTTTCCAAATTAGAGGCTGTCCACATTCCATGGCTTATGCCTCTTTTTCACTACCTTCAAAGCCAGCAGTGTTTCATCTTTCTGACCATTCCTTACCAGGTATATTATCCTTTCTGATTCTGTTCTTCTGCTTCCCTCTTATACTTTCAAGGGCCCATATGATTATATTGGACCCTCCTGGATAATTCAGGGTTACTCTCCCCATTTTAATATCAGTTGATTAGCAATATTAATTCCATCTGCAATGTTAATTTCCCTTTTCTGTGTAATCCAATATATTCATGGGTTTCACAGAGCAGGATATGGACCACTTTTAGAAGGGGACCATTATTCTGCCTATGATCTACTGGTATGTGGGTATGTAAATATAAATATATATATATATATATATATATGTATATACATATATATATATATATATATGTATATTTTTTTTAAATTGAAGTCTGCCCTTAAAAACAAACATCATTAGCATAGCTTAAATGTTTTCTAGTTTTTATTTTGGCACTAGATTTTTACTAATAGAATGAAAGGAAATCAACCCAAAGATACAGTGTACACTTAGAATCAATTGGAATACTCAAAATTGTTTATAAAAATACATTTATAACGTATGGAATTTAAGTACAAGATAATGGAATGTTCCTCAACTAAAAGTAATGCTCCATGACACTAATATATAAAGCAAATTCCAGAATGTAACTATAGATTCTAAAAAAGACCAAGGCATAAAATTGCCAGCATCTCCAAACTTTCTCCTGTGAGTCATTAACCATTGCTAATGTCTCCCCAACACTATATTTCATAAATGAAGAAAACATCCATATTTTGTACTCTGGCAAGTGGTACACTATTTTTTAGCCCAATTCTAAATTCCTACATAGAGGTTTGGAGCAAGCACTCTCACTTACATCAAGAATTTACTTGGTCTTGTTACAGGAAGTGAGTGCCCATGAATCTTTGTGTGCTGTGCATTAAGATTTTGTATTTCAGGTATTAAAAGTTGTGATTTTTTTTGGATGATTCCTATGGAAATAGGAAAAGTAAAGCCATAAGATACAGGTCCGTGTTCGTAAGGCAAACATACTATATAATGACATTGATAGAGGTAAGAAATTGATTTAGTGAACTCCCTTTTGGGCTAAACTAAGCAGTTCTTTACACAATGGAAGCATGATAAGTGGTAAAAATGGTCGATAAGGCTAAACAAGACTCAGTTTGTGGTCCTGGCTCTATCTCTAATTATTTGCATTCTTCTGAACAAGTTTAAGGACATGTTTTTGCTTCATTTCCCTCATTTTAAAAATGACTTGAGATGCAATTAACGCTGAAGTCTTCGATCATTCAAAGATTTTGTGATGTTGTGTTATGATCTCAGTTTTACATGGCTACCATATGCTTCATTCACATCATCTGTGGTGGCTATTGAAGTAAAGGGTTTGGGCTCAAATTAGGAAACACAGCAGATAGTTGTGATAGGCCAAAGATCTTACAACTATGAGTATTAGAAACAAAGAGTTCATAGAAATCCTGAGAGCTGAAAAGGGCTGTATCACACATCTCCTTGCTACTTCACTCTTTTCTGAATTCAATTCCAATGGCAGTGGTAAATATGAAGGGGTCTTGAAAAGAAAGAGCATCAGGATGTCTTACTGTTGTCCTGACTTATTGTGTATGGAATAGGCTTGATACTGAAACTTGATAACAAAGTGAAATTCTCTATATAAGTTTTTTTTTCCTCCAAACTGCCTTCTTTTATAGAATTAAAGCTGCACCCCTGGGGGAAGATAAATGATACTACAAGATGCAGTAAAAATCAGAATGTTATCACAGTAGAGATTGGATGGACCACAAACAAAATCTATGCTATGCCCACATTTAACTCATGAGAACATGCAGAGATGCCTCATGATTTGCTCAACATCATGAAGCCAATTAGAGTCAGGACTGAGACTAGATTCTACTCTTCCCGATTTTAGCTGTGTTCAGACTTTCATACTTAAATTACATATTATTATATAGGTTATTGAAAAGTAGGGACCTTTTCCCTTAACTATTGATAATATTCAACATCAATCACTGATTTTAATGAGGTAACACTTCAGTGTTGCTTCATAAGTGCCAAGCACTATTCTGGAGACTTTACCCATTTAATTTTATCAACTCATTTAATCACCCCAATAATCTTATGAGACAGCTCTATTTCTACTGTTTTACAGGTGGGGGACCTGTACTCCAGTTCACACTTTTCATAAATGGTAAAGATGGGATATGAACCCAGACAGTTTGGTTCCAAACCCTATGTTGGTTGATTATGCTATAATTCCTCTGAACTTAAATGCTATAAGAAAAATTAAACTACCAGGTTTTACCTGGATTCTTCTATTATTACAATCATATGACAAAAATCAGTTTATTACTTGGATCTTAAATGTTATGTATATGCCATTTCTATCAAACTGAGATTCAGTCATTCACTCACATGTAGTGATTGAACATTTATTATATGTATAGGATTTTACCAAGTATTCTAGGGGCTGCCAGGATAATATAATTCAAAATGATAGCATGTATGATAAAATAGTAAAATTCAAAGTATAATGATTAGCCTTAATTACAATAGTTCTCATATATTACATATTTAATATGAGCCAGCCTTTGTGCTGGGTGCCTTGTATTCATCTTCTCATGTAATTTTCCTATCAGCCCCTTAAGGCAAGTCATATGTCTTAATTTTATAGACTATGAAAGTGAGGCTTGAATAGGTAAGCAACTTATCCATGATCACAAAGGAACAGCAGAGTTGGTATATCCAACAAAAAAATCCAGATCTTTGTGAGTGAAAATCCCATTTGATGTCTACTACTCTGCTCTGGATCTAAGTCTGGTCATAAAAAAGAGCAAGCAATATTCCTGTGGAGACCCAGGTTAGAGGATGTTACTTCTGAATACTTGGCCAGAAGCCTTCATGACCTCTTTTTGCCCACATCTTACAGGTTTCGGGGTGTCATCACCTCTCCATGCATGATAGCGAGGAGAAATTGTAGACTTCATCCCCACTCTTTGTATTTAGGTTCTCCCCACCAATTAAATTGAGGACCAGAGTGTTATAAAGTATTTCAGGAATCTGAGTGATGGAATGAATGGAAATAAAGATATGTAACCCATATTCTAAATATATAATTTTAACTTAAAAAGGGATAACTTTTTTTTTCCTTTCCTGCCACTATTTCCTTTATTTCCCTTTATTCCAATATTCTTTCTCTAGTCTACAGTAGTAGTCTGAAGATTACTTTCAGTAGTCTGAAGATCTACTCCTGAGATCTGCAGTCTCCTCTGATTCAGATTAGGAACTGGACCAAGTCTCTCTCCTTTCACTAACTAATGATGTGGTTTTAGCTTTTTATAACTGTAGTGACACTCTGGGAAAGAGAAGGATTGCATCTCTACATTTTAGAGAGTCTTGAATTATGAAACAGTATCTTTCTCTCCTTCTCTCCTCTGTCCCAAATCTCCCCTCTCCTCTCCTCCTCACACATACACATCAACATTGTGCATCTCCATGTGCACCACTGTTTCTGTTTGTTTCTGGTATTATGCTGACTCACAACTTAGGGGTATGACTGTATATGTATTATATTCAGGTGGAGACTTGTCAAGACAAATACAGTATTCCTGACACTGATGCTTGCAGTCAACACTGGAATAGAAAGTTGATAACTGCTTTAAATTTTTTTGCAATTGGCTGCCATAGAAACCAACACAGGAATGACTCTGCACTGAAATATGACATCTCAGGGATATGTCTGGTGAATCTTTGACACAGAAAGTGAAGTAAATTAGAAAGCAACTTTATATAGACCCTTTCAGATCCCCAAAACTTGAATGTGATAGCACTTGAACAAAGTAACTATATAGGAAAAGACATGGGTCCTTAACATTCTCAAATTCACTGAAAAGACTTTCTTTAGATGTTAATAGATTTTGATGGAAGAATTGCTCTATCTGGAGCATTCAGCTCATCTAGAAAGGATTTAAGCGTTTTATTTTATGACTTTTAAAAATTAAGCTTCTCATTTTCCATACCTAAATCAAGACTGGCATAAAATTTCAGAAGACAAATTTTAGCAGTCAGCAAATAAACACTTATAAAACTGATTATTAGTTTTGTATTTGAAATACATTTGCATTCACATTTTATATGTTTAGGAACATGTATCTCCCTTCACTTACATGTGTGCAATCAAATTTTACTATCTCAGACTCCATGGTGAATTAGTCACCTGAGTATTCCCATTACGGAGGTTCTTCTAATCACCAGAAATTCCATCTTTAACAGATGAATCAAACTTGTCAATCCTCAGATACTATAACAAGAACACCTTCAAATGCCTTTTATCCCCCATAGAATTCTTCAAAGATATACTTTGTTGAAGATACTACTTTAGAATATCTCAAATATAAGTTTCCTTTTCTCTCTTAATGATAATTTTACATGTCAGTTATTATGATCTGCTGGTGCTTTAGTGTAAATACAAGGAGAGGATGAGAAGTGCTAATATCTCTTGTCTTTTTTGGGAATGTGGCCTTCAGCAAATGCCTTAAGCAATCAATGCCTCAGGAACAATTGAGTCAAAAGCAAGGGGTTAATTTGCCTCCACCACAGCACTCACACTTAGAAACACCCAAACTCTATTCTCATATAGAGTAGGAATATCTTATGCCTCAAGGTGGCAAAGTGATGAGGTAGAGGTGACACTTTCCCTTTCCCACCTACCCCTGATAGCTGACCTACCTCTTACCACAGCCATGCTCCCTGGGCAGCTGATTAGTGGATTCTTGTAATAGCCATGTGCCTGTCCTGAATGATTGCCATGGAATTTGTGCCTTTTCCCTCAGTTTTCTGTCCTTTTTCTTCTGCCTTGTGTTGCTACTCCAAACTTTCTGTAAAAACTGGTTTATGTATAGATTACCAACCCATCAGAGAATACACTTCCTTTCAAGTGGGAAATCAAATAATCACAGCATGGTGGTACTATTTTTATGGTTCTCTCTTCTATGTTGTTGGTTTATTGCTTGGATCCACAGGGAATGCTTCATTCTTTCCGAGGAAGAAAGGTTTGCAGCTCTTCATCTCTAACAACAGTTGTTTTGAAGTCTAGAGCTGTTCTCATAGTTTGAGAGTTCTTTAAGTTTGGCTTCAGGCAGGGAAGAGAGTAGTACGTATGCATATGTGTGTACATATACACTTAGTGTCTTGCTCATTAGTAGTCATATGCTTAAATTAATTTGATAAGATAGTTTTTCAAATAAGGTGAAGCACAGAAATAGACCTCTATCTTAAAGATGTGGAAAAATATTTTTTTAGATCAAAAAGGAAATAACAAGTCAAGAACCAGTGATATAATCATGTCTCGATTGGGTTCATATATTCTATTCTTCATGGAGCACACAAATTAGCTTGGCAAGTTTGTCAGCTACGTGATATATTCCTTATAATGTATAATTTTCTAAAATCATATATGACTACTTAAAATTCATCAGAATTATATACCACGGAATATATTAGGTATTGGGGAAGAAGGGGCTTATAAAACAAAACAGTGCATTTATTAATTTACTTATACGTTGGATAGACTGTGAAAAAAGGGGAAAAAGTAAGGATCTCATTATTTCAAGGACTATTGCACAAATGATACTGTACTCAGTTGGCCCCAGGGACATGTCACATGGACATTAAGGGCAATAGAGTACCATACTCTAATAACACAGAGAGAGAAATAAAATAACCAAGAGAGAAACCCAACACAGGGTCAAGAGTGGTGAAATGTAAGCATATTAAAAACTGGAAGCCTTGGGAAAACATAAAATAAGTGATTTTATGGGATTTAAAATGTCTTCTTTGGTGTCTAATTGAGACATCATGGAATGGAAAATTATTATTTGGTAGCAGGAAAGACATGAAGAGATTGAAGACGGTACATGTAAGTTTATGGGTGTTTGGATGTGGTATTTTGAGCAGTCATTGTAACATGCTAGGGTTCTTAACACTTTCTTCCTAACTGGGGAAGGTACTTTTATATTGTAGTTAACTTTGAGAAGAGGTAGAGGAACAAGGGTGGGGTCTGAAGAGGTGACATTGTTTGGGAGGCTTTAAATTTGCTGTAAATTAACAGAAGAAAAAACACAAATAGCAAGTTGCATACAACTCTTACCACAGACAGTTGCAAAAAGCATGCAAAAAGCTCTTATAAATCAATAAGACCAATAACTCAATAAAAAATGGGCATATTATATGAATAAACAGTTCATAGAAGAGGAAAGTCAGTTGGCTGTGAGATAAATATGTGAAAATATTCCACCTCCTTTGTAATAAAAGAAATCTAAACAAAAAAATTTCCCCATCAGGTTAACAGAGTTAACAAATAGCAAGGATGTCAAGAACCAGGTGTTCATACATTGCTGATGAGAGTTTGATATAGCTTATGTGCAGAGCCACTTAGCAATATCTATCAAGACAAAAAATGGCACATACTCTTTGACTCAGTGATTTTTGAATTTATTTTGCAGATACACCCATCCATGCCATATGTCATGTGTGTGTGTATTTGTCTGCACTCATTGTTTCTTGAGTTGTGTCAGATTGGAAATTAATTAAATATTCACCAGTAAAGGACTAGTCAAAAAAATTATAATTCATGAACACAATGGACACCATCCAGCTGTGAAGAGGGAAGAGACACTTCTATATGTGCTAGTGTGGAAAGATTTTGAAAATTGTTAAATTTAAAAATGGAGGATATAAAAAATAGGTATAATGTGCTACTGCTTAGGGGAAGGAATGTGCTCACGTACACACACACACACACACACACACACACACACACACTGTGATGATCATAGGATATCTTGGCCCATTTATATTTGTAATTGCTTAGGGCGCTTGCCTATAGGAAGGGGGGATAGGTGGTCTGGGGAGACTGCAGCTGGCAGGAGACCTCAGTTTAGATACTTCCATAACTACATTTTATGTCTTATTATATGGAATACTGCAAAGTAATTTTAAAATAATGGGATGAGAGAAAAGCATGGATTCTGAGAATGTATTCTGTCTGGGAATACAAGTATGCATTGAGGTAGAGTGACTTTTACTATATTAGGAATCTGGTAATAGTGAACACAAAATGAGAGGAAGAAGAATTTGCACAGCTATTTTGACATCAAACTGAGATTCATTTGATAGTTTTTGCCTGATTAATATTCCTAAATGATTATGGAGAGGATTTGGTGACCCAGAAATGCAGTAATCCATTACAGTATCTCGTTTACATCCCATTAACACTGACAGCACTCTGTGTTACCTTTAAAAAATTTTTTATATCAGCGTCTCAGGTATTTAACCATTTTCCATTTATTAAGTGATATATGAATCAGATTTGCATTCTGTATTCAGAACAATGAACATCAAAATATGTATTTCCTATAGCAATTATAGATTACAACAGTGAAAAATGGGTTTCAGAGTATGAAAAGAGTGGAGAACAAGTCAAAATCTTACATGAATATGAGAGAACATTTTCATTATAATTAGAAAGCTCTGATGGCCTAATTTTCCTCATTAATGCTGAGTATTTTTGAAAATTATATATAACTTGAGGTACCAAATGCCAAAAGAGTAAAATAAGGAAAGGCACAAGAAATAAAGATAAAGGAATTCCCATTTATTACCCAATTTACATCAAAATGTTTTTAATTGGAAGTGTAAACTGTAGTATAGGAAATTTTATGTATCATTTTATATGATACATCTTTCCTTCAGGTGTTAAGGTGATTATTTTATGCAGTAATTTAGAAAATCCTGCACAAGTGACATAACTTAGATATGTAGACGCTAACTGTTCATAAGAACTGCTGAGTCAAATTTCTTCTCAGTGTACCTCAACCTATAACTTATTCATGAGAATATCACATTTTTCTCTTTCATTGGACTTCATTACCACACTTGCCACTGGCATTCACCATGCCATTTAAGGACAAAGGAATCCTAAAGGGAGCAACAGAGGAAACCATGCTTGAGAAACAGGAGCAGTTAGAAAAAAATGTGGCTAAATAATGAGAGATACTTGCTGAGCATCCTGGTGATATACATGTCAGTGAACTTGTATGAGCAGGACGAACATGAAGCAGTGCTTTTCACATTTTGGAAAAAGGAAGAAAGCATTAAAGCTTTAAGCCATTCAACCATCCTGGTGCATAACATTTCAGAGGGCCAGTTCACTGAGTGCTGAAAAAGCTATTCTTTTCAGGCTCCTCACTCCCTTTTAACATTTGGAACCCTAAGTAGAGAGTGATTTCTCCTCACACAACACACTAGAGGCCATTTCAGCATGACCTCCGGCTTTAAGAATTGTTCTGTTATTCCTTTTGCTGTATGATAGCTGAAATATTAAGATTTATTTCTCTGCATTGTATCATTAAAAATAAGAAGCTTTCCACAAGGAAAAAGAAAGGTGTTCAGATAAGATCAGGGACTTTCTTTGATACTAGCAAGTAAACTATTTGTGTCCGCAGTGGTACCTTGGCTGTTGTCCAGCAGTTTAATTGGCTCTCGTTTGCCTAATCTCCTATAACAGATAATGTTATTACAGAATTGCAGGACTCCAAAATCCCCCATCAGACAAAACAAGCCATATAATGAGAATCCCTTCATTTTACCTGGCATTTGGCTTGCGTTGAGCCACCTCAATACCATCTCACTTGTGAGAAATGCATTATTTTTCGCAACAACCATGCTAATTCTAAACCAGGAAACATTTATTTTGGATCATTTCTTTTCTGGAATGATTCAAAGTTCAGGAAAGTAAAATTGGGAAGGAAGTTAAATTAAGCTAAAATAGAAGGAGACAAAATTAAATTGGATTTTATAACCTCTGTTTTGCAACTAGGTTCATGTTAATTTGCATCTTAAAAGACAAAGCACTAGGCATTCACTATTTTTGAATTTGCATTGTTTTCTTCTACACTAATAAATCAGCATATGTAATTCATGTGTTTAGATTCCGTGTCTTTTATTTATCCGTTTAGTAATTCTTACATTCAAGAGATGTTATATTAGAGGATGTCAAAGATGACCTTTCTAATAGGCTGACTTTTGAGAAAAAGTAAAGGAAGTGGAGGGGCCTGCATTATAGCTGTATGGAGAAGAAAGAATTACAGGCAGGATGCAACAAAGGCAAAGACCTGAGGTGAAAACATGCCTGGTGTTTAAAGAACAGCAAAAAGTGATGTGACTTGGGAGGAAACACTAGAGGATATGACACAGGACAGGAGTGGAACAAGCCATGCCCATCTTTGGTGATTCTGGAATTATTTGAAGATGGATTCTTTTAAACTACATGTTTGCAAAATGGTGGTTAAAACAGAAAATGGGGACCATGCAGAAAAGATAGAAGTAAAAATAGTGTACAAGAATGTGAAAGTTTCTGTAGGTCAGCACCAGAATTCTCTCCGTTTTCCAACAGCCAGGGCATAATAGGAAATCACAGTTTCATAGGTCTGGTTAAATAAATAAGTATGTAAGTAAATAGATAAATAAATAAACAGTCAGGCCTACCTATTATTTAGGGAAATTAAAACAGAATTCCAAAATAATCATTGTTCTTCTTTATCTTGTCAGCCAAAAATACCTTCTTTTTTCCCCTTTTCTTTTTTTTTATTGTTTGAGTTCTTCAGTTTTTAAAAAAATGTTATTATTGAGGGATGATTGACATACAATCTTATATTAGTTTTGGGTATACAACATAGTGAGTCACATTTTCTATACCTTAGTGCTCACCACAAATGTAGTCATCATCCATCACCATAGAAAGTGAATACAGTATTATTAATTATATTCCTTATGCTGTACTTTTCATTCTGGTGACTTACTTATTTTATAACCGGAAGATTATACCTCTTAATCCCCTTTACCTATCTCGCTCATCTCCCCACCTACCACCCCCTCTGGTGGCCACCCAATTGTTCTCTGTATTTATGACTCTGTTTCTTTTTTTCTTTAAATTAAACAAATTTCCACACTTGCGACTCTGCAATTTCATTCAGTTTTGAACAAGATTGCAAGTATAAAATCTTATGACTTTTTTTTAAAGATTTTATTTATTTATTTGACAGACAGAGATCACAAGTAGGCAGAGAGGCAGGCAGAGAGAGAGGAAGGAAAGCAGGCTCCCTGCTGAGCAGAGAGCCCGATGCCGGACTCGATCCCAGGACCCTGAGACCACGACCCGAGCCGAAGGCAGCGGCTTAACCCACTGAGCCACCCAGGCGCCCCATGACATTTTAAAATTATCTACTACCGTATTGAACTTTACATGACTTGCCTTGTATATGTGGCTATGTTTTTATTTCAATCCCAAGATTCGAGTGGGAAAATCCAGTGTTTTTTTTTTAACAGAAATAACATTTTAAATGACTCATCTACTAAGAAGAAACTTAGTTCAGTAAGTGTATTGATTATATCTATATTTACTGCTTCATTGGTAAGTCATCTTGCAAACTCTTACATTGGGATTCATGCAGCTTTTTACCAGTTTGGTAAATACTTTCTTATTTCTTGTGAAAATACACTGCAATCACCAAACATAAACTATATTTCTAGTCTGAAATGATAATTTAAGTAATTAAAGAAATTCTGTCCTTCATTATCCATCATCTAAGAGAGCTTTCCTCTCTGGGAAACAAGAAAGTAAACTAACATGTGTAGGACAGTTACTTAATGTTAATGAAAGTGTGTAAACCCAGTTCGAAATACAGAAAGGTGTGAATTGTGAAGAGATGAATAAGAGGAAAATATTGCCCTTATGATAAAACCAGTCATGTTAGATAACAAAGTAGTATGATTTTAAAAAAAATTTTATTTATATAAAACAGCATGCTTAAAGAAATGCATTTATTGGAAGCAAATATTGGAATAGGACATAAATATTATTAATTCCCATTCAAAGTCAATAATTCTATCAGAGCTAAGTTTAAATATACCTTTAATATACTAATGAATAAACTTTGCCAAAAGTACTGTGATTAAAAATTCTGAATATTTAAAAATGGATAGTAATTTAAGCAAGCAGATCGAAGCTAGACTAAAGTAATATATTAGTAAAAGAACATACTGAATAAAGATTTGGATAACAAAAGTCAAACAACAGATTAAAGCAAATGAATGTACGGGCATCATGATGAAAGATAAATGGTCTATGGAAACTGTTAGGAAGCCCCAAATACTTAATATTAGGAAGATAATAATAGCAACTCATAAGTGCTTATTAATTGGAGGAACCCATACAAGCAATTTACACAGTCTCCTCATTCAATCAGGATTATAAGCCCTTGAAATTGATATCATTATTACTGGCATTATACACATGGAAACTGAGAGCACCGAGAAGATTGACTGGATCTTACTATTCCAAAGTACCAGAATCTAAGATGTTAAGTGATTAAAGTGCTCAGTAAAATTGAAGATTTGGGGTCTATCATTTTATATCTAGTATTGTAGGTAGGTCCTGGCAGGAGACCAGGAAAGGGATGATGGGAAAATCCAGATGAGGATTTCACCTGAATGCTTGCTACTTTTCAGGTCCCCCAAAACATTTGCACCCCCACCCAAAACCCCACCAAATACACAGCTTCAATTTTTAGTCCCTGATAAAGGTTCTAGTTAACCTCATCTGGAACCCTATTGAATCTATAATATCCGTGAAAATCACATTTAGAATTATATGTTATAAAACAGTTGGGTGTGTATTTAGTGGGTGATTTAAAAGGAAAGTTGATAAAAATCTTATCTACAATGGGAAAATATCACTGAGCTTAGGCTGGATATAAAAGGGCAGAAGTAGGGAGATAAATCCATGAGTATTTATGCAGAGTTTACCATGAGCACAGAGACAGCGTAGAAAAAGAAATTCAACAACCAAAGAACCAAAAATTCAAGTGAATCTGCACAAAGAATAGCTTCTTACAGTGGATATATTTCCTGGGGGAAACATACAGGGGTCCTTTCTTAGTAAAAAATAAGTAGAACGGGGTGCCTGGGTGCCTCAGTGGATTAAAGCCTCTGCCTTCGGCTCAGGTCATGATCCCAGGGTCCTGGGATAGAGCCCCACATTGGGCTCTCTGCTCGGTGGGGAGCCTGCTTCCCCCTCTCTCTGCCTGCCTCTCTGCCTACTTGTGATCTCTGTCTGTCAAATAAATAAATAAAATCTTTAAAAAAATAAGTAGAACAAATGCCACCATCTTTCACAATTTAAGATTTTGAGCTATCATTTATGCTTATGACATATTTATAGATGTGATATTCTACTAAGTGACATCTTGTATGAAACAAGTCTCATACACATTGCAAAATGGAATACACCTGTAGAGATGATTCTGTGTGTGTATGTGTGTGTGAGAGAGAGAGAGAAAGGGAGGGAGGGAAGGAGGGAGAGAGACAGCAAGCAAGCATGAGACAGCAAGTTTTAAATGTTTTAAAACTCTAAGAGGGTTAGAAGATTATATTCATAGAAAAAAGAAATTTTCCAGTTCAAGGTGTGTGCATTTATATGGTGGACTACTCATATGATAAGATGGGGGAACAAGTCAAAAACACTTGAATGGAAGCAGAATAATCATATGTGAGAGATGAAATATTCCAAAGTCACCTTGAAGTAAATATAAAATTGATGCTGGCAGCTCAGCAGTGACAGGAGTCAAGAGATTATGCTGCTGTGAAACCACGAAAGATGCAATTGATATTTTAATCTAAAATATCATGTGTGAGGAGAAAGCCCGAAACTGGGAATTGTTCTTAAAAATAAAGGTGTATCTGCTGATTTATGTCTGACTTGGCTGTTTTCATTTTTTTATCTTCATATGGAGAATAATAGTATTATAATGTCTTAGTCCATTTTATCTTTAATCTTATTTTGTAAAATGCATTTCAGATTTTTAAAGACAAGAACATAATGCTCTCTGATATTATGTTGTTAGGTAAAAAAAAAATATTGGGTTCATTTTTATTGTTTCAAGTTTTTTTATGTAAATTCAACTAGCCAAGGTATAGTACATCATTGGTTTTTTATTTAATGTTCAGTGATTTATTAGTTCAGTATAATACCCAGCGCTCATCATATCATGTGTTGTTTCAAGTTTTTATTTAAATTCTGATTAGTTAACATATAGTATAATATTAGCTTCAGGAGTAGAATTCAGGGATTAATTACTTAGGTACAACATCCAGTGCTCATCACAAGTACCTTTCATAATATTCATCCTCCATTTATCCCATCCCTTATCTACCTCCCCTCCAGCAACCCTCAGTTTGTTTTATCCCTTCTCCTTTAAAAGCTTCCTACATTTTACTTTACGGGTCACCATAATATTCCTTTCAGAATATATTGTTTGATTGGTTAATGAATTAATATATTATTTCTCCCTTTCACACACAGTTTCTGGCTGTTTGTAGCAAAATTGCGTACAATTAAATAGTAAACAGTTATATCAAGGGCAAATGATGCAAGTAAATTAACTGAAAACGACAATAGTTTTGTTGCAACTGCTTTTCCAAATATTATTTTGAGCTGCCCATAGTGAATGTAAAGTGCAAGGCATGGCTTCCTATGTAGGATTCAGCACCAGAGAGGAAGGTGCTGCAATTGCTCTACAGTTTTCACTAAAACACCCCCAACCCTTTCATTCTAAAGCCTCAGTTTTTCCATCTGTGCAGTGCAGTTGATGCCTATGTTGTAGAACCACGATAAAGTTTGGTCACAAGTATTTCAGTATGTTGGACACTGGGCCATTTATCCGGAGTATCTTCTCTTGAATCAAACTCAGGTCTGCAAGACTTTGTTTGTATAGATGGTGGTGGTGGTGGTATGATGATGGGGAAGACAGTTAACATTTATTGGCAACTTAGAGTATTGCTGGATACTATGCTAAGCATTTTCTTGGCTCAATTTATTTAATCCTGAAAATAATTCTATGGGATGGTCACTTTTTAAATTTAACAGTGAGGAAGGAGAACTTAGAGGTTCAAAGGTTTATATATGGTGCATTTTGTACTCATAATGATAAATATGGGAGAATCATCCTGTTGCTTTGCTTTATCTCCTCCCACTAATATGTTATTAATAGAATGAAATACGAGAGTAATAAATTCAGAAGAGGCAGAGTGTAACATTTTTGCAACATACAAACTAAAATCAGATTTGCCTGCAGAAATACTTTGAAAAGACAGAGCAAAACATATTTATTTTTTAAAATTTCCCTCCTTTTAGAGGAGCAAGCAGAGTATGTTTCAAAAGTTTTTGCAGTTTATCTAGATATTTTGTTAGCATCAACATATTCCAAAGTCATCTTTTTTTTTTTTTTTTTTTTTTGGCAAAGTGTGCCCTGATGCACTACATCATTTGAGTGCATGGAAAGATACTAGCACCGACAGGAAATATTAGTAAAACTGATTTTAGCTCAACATCTTGTATGTTGAGGTTGCTGCATTTATCTATTTACATCTTTCCGTTCTGTACAAAAACAGCATCTTAAACGATGCAGATAAATAACAGTGACATTTTATCTCCCTTTCTAAAGTTGAATTCCAGAAGGTAGGAAAAATCCTTTCATGCTTACATTACCACGACAAACTGAAAGAGATAAATCCCTAACGGATGGGACAGAGATATGGGAGTTGAGGGATTAATGCTTAGATGCTTCTTCCAATTTATTTCTCCTATTATATGTGTTAAAAATATATACCATATGTCATGCAGCATGTTTTAATCCCATCAAAATTTCTCACACAATTCCTCAGGGGATACATTTTTTGCTGCCAACTTTTCACGGCTAGAATGCTGACTTACTATTCCTTTGCCGAGAGCTCCATGCTTTATTTTATGATGACATGTTGTTATAACTTCTCTGGCTGTAATTTTTATAAGGAAAATTAGTCCTGGGGGAATTTATTTTGAGAGCAGTATGCTTAATAGTGATGGAGAAGGATAGAAATATTTCCAGAAAGCAATGTATCCTTCAGTTGTTTTAATAGAACAGGAATTCCTTTGATAGCACTTGTGAAAGCCTTTATTATACCCAGCATTTAAATTCAGTCCCTGAACTGGGGTTTTCCCAGATCATTTGAGGGTCAATTTTAGAATCATTCTTGTGTCGTATGTCACTTTTCAATGATAATGCTTTATACAGAAGAGCAAATTTAGGGGAAAATTCTCTTTTTGTAATACTAAGTGCACAGGACTTAGAGCAAGTTATCGTAAGCCTGCATGTAGTTGCCTTAAGAAGAATTTTCTTTATGCCATATTTGTGTTTTTAAAAAGATTACTGAATAACAATAAATGCTGTTGCATAAAGAAGGAGAGCTTGATTTTCAGTTCAAAAAGAAAAGAAGGTTAAAACTTTACCCCAAGAATTAAGATCATTTTACCTCCATATTCCTCCAGGTAGTGCTTTGGTGTGAAATCTCAATATATCTGTGATGTTTTAATTCATTCAATATATCTGTGATGTTTTAATTCATTTTATAAAATATTGTTTAGGCCAGGATCCACGCCTGTCCCCTGATACTTGATTTTTAGTAATCAGGCATCACTATAAGCTTTATTTAACTTAAGTCATCAAATATAACAAAGCCGAAGTTATTTATTGTCAGAAATTACATTGTTCCTAAATCTCTGTGCCCTGTTTGTAATCAAGTGCTCTCATTGTAATAACATTCCCCCACAGAGAGTTATTAGCATTTATGGGCTATATTAAGAAGAAATAATAAACATATGTGGACCCAAGTCCAGACGTGCCCTTTGGGTTTCCTTCCTATTATAACATATAGTGTAAGTAGATGTCAGATTTGCAAGTGACATATTTTTATTGATCTGAGTCTGCTGGTCATGGTACAAATGCTATGTTTTAAGTTCTTCTATGGGACTTAATAAATGCGAGGATGAAAACTAAGGAGTTACTCAGTGTCATGACACCACTGCCAACATATTGATGGTAAATACCAAATAATTTGCTTCTCCCCTCCTCACCATCTACACGTATCAGTCCTCAGCTTCTCTTTGTCAGACTCAAATTGGATTTCCTTTGCTATCAGCTCTAGGCTTAGACTTCTATGACCCTAATTTGGCAGCTCTTCAAGGGGTTTATAGTGTAAGCCTTTTCTATTTCTAACAGAAAGTACAGCTCAAATCTACCTTACAATAGTGAATTTTGTTTGAAGTTTCATTCTCCAAAAGGTACCACACTTTGAGAGCTCATTTTAAAAAACTATTTCTACTGTTTTTATAGCTGATAATCAGTAAATTTTAATTTTGAGTAAAAGTAGGTTCTTTTGAATAAAAAGTATGCCTTAAGATTTTCCCTATTCTCATTTCATAGTCAAATTTAGGGCAGAGAAATATTAAAATACTGACACACTATAAAATAAATGTTGTGTTTCTTTAAGCTACTGTTCTTTATAACTTAGGTGTGAAATCTACATTTAAATATTCAATATATATTCATATTGGCACAGATTTTAACAGAAAGGGTTTGAAGTTTCAAGTGCTATTCCCTTTAGCTCAAAGAAATCCATAATTCAGAAATCTTAAAAAGGCATAATATAAGATTAATCATGATTTTAGATGTAATTGATGCCAGATAAACTCATAATTAGGAAATCAAATTGCAAAATTGTATTATTATGGAAATTCTCATGTGGTCTATGTCAAAATATAGTCAAATGCTTAAGATTGCCTATATTAGTGTGGGAAATAAATAGTAAATTGAGGTTATAGCTTCTTATAAAACATAACCTAGACATAGTATCATGGATCATTTTGCATGTTTTATTTTCCATTAGAGGAATGCTAATGAAAAGGGCCAGTAAAATATAGATTAACAAATGCAGAGGTGAAATGCATGTTTTTGAGTAAGCTGTAATCAAAATTGAATGCAGCCTATTGCCAAGAAGTTTTTTTTTTTTTTTAATTAACTTTTGCCATCTTAATTTTGGGATATTCTCTTTGGAGATTTTTTTTTTTGCTTGATCCATGAAAACAGCAACACAGACAATAGGAAACAAAAACAAAGATATTAAGCTTATTAAGGATATTATCATTATTCACATTATGCAAAAGCTAAAATAAATGACAGGAAAAGTGGATCTTATATAATCATCTGTTTGCCACAGGAGTTACATATACATTAATAATAAAAAAGAAGTCACAGATTGGGAGTTAAGAGTATGCATTTTTGAGTCAGATAGGTAGATTTCAGTTTATATCTGTGGTACTCTGCTTTCTTGCACTGTGACCCTTGAAACTCTAGTTTCCTCATCAGCAAAATGGAGAGTATAAATTGACCTTTCCATTTCAAAGATTGCTTCAATTAATTGGATGTAAATTATTTGGACTGTGCATTCCCTATGGTAAACACCCAAGAAATCTAAGTTAATAGGGTCCTTATTATCACTGAGGACCAAAGAATTCCTATTGAAATCCATGGAGTGGTTCTTAAATATTCTGTAGCCTTCTGACTGCTACTGGTTCTTGACAGAGTTGGTTTTTTTTTTTCTTTAACTGTTTTTGGGGGGAATATAAGGCAAAGAAGGATAATAGTGACTTTTTAACATAAAGCTAAATGTAAACTCCTATGGTTTTATTCTGATAATGTTTCACATTGACTTTTGCTGTTAACATGCTGTTTATTTGAGAAGGACAGTAGATAGAGGTTGTATTGTTGCTTTATTTTGTTTTGTTTAAAAACAGAAGGCCATGTAAAGGTGCCAAGCTTAAGTTGACCTACCTTCCCATTGTTTCGTTTTAAATTTTGTGACTGTTGGAACTCTGAAAGTCTGGGAACCATAGTTCTAATCTTCTAGAGTTTGTCATCCATCCTTTTCATGAATAGTTCCATATCACATAACTCTTGAGGCATAGAGTCTATTACTTTGGTGGGCATTTATAATGATTACAGTGACTTTTCATATTTCCCATTTCTTGGTCCCAATTCATTGTAATTGGGATTTAAATTCTCAGGTAATTTATTTTACAGTGTGGTAGAGGAAAGAGAGAACTGAAGAGCAGGGGGTTAAAATGAACATACAGTTTCAAGAACTGAGGATGAAACTCTAATTAGGCAGAGTGTTGTAGTGGCATGGGTAAGGGTGAGTGACCGGCATCTTGACCTAATTTATCAGAACGGAAGTAAGAAAACTGAGTGGGAGGGTGACATGGTTTCCATTCCCATTGTGCGGTGTTTAATCATTCATCCTTTCGTTGCATGCCAAGACATAAACATTAAATTAAGAATTAAGACTCCTTGATTTTTTAGCCTGTCTGCAAGTTGAAAGTATAATTATCATTTGACTTAAGAATGCCACTGGAAAATTATATTCTGGAGAAAAAAACAAAAAGTGTACTTAAATGGATAGTGCTTACCCAAAAGTGAATGCCCTGCAAGATGTGTGTGTGTGTGTGTGTCCATGTCTGTGCATGCACGTGTAAACATACATAAACACAGTCACAGGACTCAGAATTTTAACAGAGGAAGAATGTCACCCATATTATAGCATCCTAGGTTATGTGTATATGTAGGTATATATGTATATATGTACGTATGGTATTATAACTACTATTCTTACTCCATGCTATGGCTGATTTTATAGCTGGAATAAAAGTGTATAAATTTTTTGTCTCTACTTGTTCTTTCATTTTTATTTTTTAATTCTTCTTATTATGTTAAGTTAATCACTGTACAGTACATCATTACTTTTTGATGTAGTGTTCCATAAATCATTGTTTGTGTATAACACCCAGTGCTCCATGCATTCCTCCTTAATACCCACCACCGCACTCACCCATCTGCTCAGTCTGTTTCCCTGGAGTCCATAATTTTAAATACATAATACATAAATATAATGCATATTATAATCAATCAACCGATCAATCAATATTTCACTGAAGTGCTGTAAACTTTTTTTCCCAACTTGAAAGGATCTTCCTAAGTATGGTTTTAATAGCGGTAAATTCATGTCCCTTCATGATTCCCCGTTGTTGCCTTTCAGATTGCTTTGGCTTTTTAACTACAATCATCTGTGGACAGATAGCATCTTTAGTGTTTGAATTATTTATTGAGGTTGAATTATAGGCCAGAATATAACCTTATAGCCTTTACAAATGCCTTCTTTTTAACTTTCTGGAGGAGTTGCAACCAATTTCATGTCCTAAGCCAAATTCGTGATCTTCCTTGTAAACATGCCTGCCTTCAGACAGCCTCAATTCGGTAAATGGTACCATTACCCACCCTGTTGCATAATTCAAAAGCCTGGCTTGCAACTTTCTTCCTTTTCCATATGCTTGCTTCTTGCCCTTCTAATATACCATTAAGTTTTGTCTTTTCTACCTCGTTGCAATTACTTCTGTTGCACTTAGAATAAAATCCATGTTTCTTTTTCTTTTTTTTTTTTTAAGATTCTATTTATTCATTTAACAGAGAGAGAGAGAGAGAGAGCACAAGCAGGGGGAGTGGCAGGCAGATGGACAGGGAGAAGGAGGGTCCCCACTGAGCAAGGAGCCTGACGCAGGGCTCGATCTCAGGACCCTGGGATCATGACCTGAGGCAAAGGCAGACACTTAAATGACTGAGCCATCCAGGAGCCCCCCAAATCCACATTTCTTAATATAATCTACATATTCCCCACCTCTAACTATGACTCTGTAACTCCCAGACCTGCAGAGCAAACGAAACTTCTTATACATGCTGTTTCTTGTGTTTAGAAGGCTCTTGTTCCTGCACTATCCATGTCTGGTTTCTTCTTATACTTCAGTGGTCAGTTTCAGTGTTCCATTTTTAGAGACCTTCCCAAACTCCGTAATCTGAATTAGCTATTCTTACCTCACATAGTACTGTTACTTCATTGGTGCCCTTTTGTCAATATGTAATATTATAAAATATGCATTTGTTGGTTTACTTTGATAAATATCTCTCTCCACAGCTAGATATAACTCTGTGAAGGTCACTACCATGTCTGCTTTATCTATCACCCTATATCTTATATTCTAAACACATTGCCTGGCACATTGAATTATAGTGCTTCAGATTGAGTTTGTGCCATGCCTCTTGACATGTATTAACACCTATCCTTGGGTACAACTGTAGGATGAGCATAATAATGTGACCTAACATAGAGGATTTCTAAAGAAATAAATGAAATTATTCATATACAATTATTCACATTGTGTATGCTACAGTCCAGGTTTTCAATAGTTACCATTATTGTTGTTCTAATGAGAATTCATTAAATATTTGTTGAGTGAGTGAAAAAAGGTATTTGTTTTATGATATAAATAAGTAGGTAATTACCTCCTCAGCATAAAATTGTGCCACTTTCACCACAATCTCTATTGCATGGAGTGTCGTTCTGTTTTCAGTTACTAAAAGGCAAAATCACCATCATCAGCAACATCAGGGTTTTAACTTCCTTAATGATTATTAGAGGTGGCACATTTTCCCATCTGCATGAGTTTTGGAAAAACCCATGTTTCTTCTCTCTTCATTAATATTTTAACTGTGGAAATACCTGTTTCAAAATCTGCTCAATGCAGTATCCAACAGGTTCAATAGTTAGAGCAGTCAGAACTATAACCCAGATTAACTTTTTTTCTCAGAATCACTAAACCACATAAAGTCTATGTCTTATTTGGGAATGAAATCAATTGCCAGTTACCAAAAGATTGAATGGTTTTGAGTATAGTCCTTTGATGATGAGCAATTTAACATTAATTTAGACATCTTATTTTCTCTACCAGATGCTCAGGAACATGGTAAATTAGAGGTCATTGACCCTTTCCCTGTTGTCAGTGGTCCCGAAATATTCTGTTCATATCTAATTACCAGTAACAAATCATCATGCATTACAGTTATCTGATTATGTGTTTCTACCTCCCATTACAGAGTGAGCTCTTTGAGGACAGAAATTACATTTTTTCTTTCTACATGTAGAAGGAAGTAAATAAGAAAGGAAGGATTGAATATTACACTTTTGTTACTAATTCTATTAGTTTTATTATTTTCTTCCAAATACAATAATTTTAGTGACCATAAACTGGGAAAACAACAGGGGCAATCTAGTCAATACTCAGTTACTATGAAGAGATTGAAGCAGAAGTGTTTGTGTCTCAGTTGTCTTTAATATAATCCTTACTTAATAGTACCCTATGTGTTAACTAACTGGTATTTAAATAAACACTTGGGAAAGAAAACCAATTCTCAGTGAAGATATTGAGGATATTCTGTCATTGTAATAAGGAAAGAATCCAGATCACAAAACTTCATTATTCCTAAAATACTTGGCTGCTTTGACTCTGGCTGTCCTTCAGCATATCCAGACATGATGTGCAAAGTACAGAATTGAAATAAAATAATCCCTAGTCAAATCATAGGCTTATGTTGCAAGGATAAGTCAAGTTTGTAGTTTCACCTGAGGTAAGAAGGCATTAAGTCTCTTTATCACATCCAGCCACCACTATAAGGCTAGGGATAGAAAAATACACTAAGGAGGAGGGAGGAGGAGATAGTCCAGGGAGTAAGTACTCGGTATCTATTAAAATTACCCAAGAATTGGCTCACCAATATTAATTCCTTTTTGTTTATAATCTTATTTGTTATCCCCTCATAATCTCATAGAGCAAGCTAAAACAGACAATGTTCTGTTTTTTTTTTTTTAATAGTTATCGATCTCCAAATTAAAACTGTCCTGATATAGTCTAGCCTCTCAATTGGGGAGGAATAGGAAAATATGTTGTTGAGGGTTTCTAAAATCTTTTAAAGCAATTAATTACATATCGGCTAAGTTCATTTTAGGCACACATTTACACATTTGTTCTCTTTATGCACATTCATGAAAATGATAAAATTTCCTTTTTATCCTTTGCTCATGGTGTTTTTGTGTTTACAGTGTATTACGCTATTTTGTGTTGACATTCTCAACACATGTTGGCTCCAAAATGTACTATATTCAAAAGCATGTTTTTTCCCCTAAGCTCGCTGGGATTTTAATGGAGGTTAGAATCAGAATTTCCTTCTTTAAGAATCTCTTGGAAGAGGGTGGCCGGTGGCCTTTTCTCTTCACAGTCTATGCAATATATACATTAGGAACTCTCTGCACCTGAATGAATGGACCTTTTCAGCAGTAAAGCACTGGAGGAAGTTTGATGAAACTGTTCTTTTATAAAAGTTCTAAAGCCATCTGGGGTTGCAAACTAAAATAGGTTACAGTTCCATCTCTAAGTGAGCATTCTCAGATGTGGAAGGCCCCAAGAGACAAGGAAAGACTTAGGGATCTTGTTTTGTTCTAGCTCTAGTAGATACTTTGTAATAGACCTCCAAAAAAGAGTGTGAATATATACTACACTATATTTATTTACATAAATATATAATTTTTTTTCTTTTTTTAAAGATTTTATTTATTTATTTGACAGAGAGAGATCACAAGCAGGCAGAGAGGCAGGTAGAGAGAGAGGAGGAAGCAGGCTCCCTGCTGAGCAGAGAGCCCGATGCGGGGCTCGATCCCAGGACCCTGAGATCATGACCTGAGCCGAAGGCAGCGGCTTAACCCACTGAGCCACCCAGGCGCCCCCATAAATATATAATTTTTAAATGTAAATGGCATCATATAGTAGAACATTGACCTCAGCATTGAAAAAATATATAATGTTCTCAGGAAATAGATTCTCAATTACTATACATGTACTAGTTTATAAAATACAAAACAGTCTAGATAATTATTACACAGCAATTTTTATCAAACTTTGTTTCTTGATTAGCCTTGCTAGAGCTTTATCAATTTTATTGATCTTTTTGAAGAACTAGATTTTGGTTTCATTGATTTTCTCTATTGTCAAACTGTTCCTTCTAATTTTTTACTGTGTATTTAATGAAGTCTAAGTTGCATAGTTTTTCAATTTTTCTTGGAAGTTTAAATAACCACGAATTAACATGTGTCTATAAATCAGAGCTCTTCAGTTGGAAATGAACTACAATATAGTATTTTTTTGAAATATGATATATGCATTAGTGCTCGATATGCAAAGAGTATCTTCCCTTAAAATTAGTCACTCTTAGGGGCACCTGGGTGTCTCAGTGGGTTAAAGCCTCTGCCTTTGGCTCAGGTCATGATCTCAGGGTCCTGGGATCGAGCCCCGCATCAGGATCTCTGCTCTGCGGGGAGCCTGCTTCCTCCTCTCTCTCTGCCTGCCTCTCTGCCTGCTTGTGATCTCTCTCTGTCAAATAAATAAATAAAATCTTAAAAAAAAATCAGTCACTCTTAGTTGGCTGGATTAACCCCAATGTGTTGTATTTATTTGGGGTTGTTGATATTTTTTAAAATATTTTATTTACTTATTTGACAGACAGAGATCACAAGTAGGCAGAGAAGCAGGCAGAGAGAGAGAGAGTGGGGGAAGCAGGCTCCCCGCTGAGCAGAGAGCCTGATGCTGGGCTAGATCCCAGGACCTGAGATTGTGACCTGAGCAGATCCCACTGAGCCACACAGGCGCCCCAGGGTTGTTGGTATTTTTAATTTCTATTACTTAATTTAGCAGTTCTTTTACATATTATAATGGTTAACTAGCAAAGTAGAACACTAGAGGAAGAATACAACTGTATTAAGGACCTTACACCGTATAAAAGAGGCAGAGAGTATACAATTATGATTATATATCAGAGAAAATTATTTAGAGGTACACTGTAATCAGGTTTAATATCCAGGCAAATATAATAGAGATTTTAATGCATTCATTATATACAAAAAGAGAATCTATTGCAGAACCAAGGTTTTTTTGTTTTTTTTTTTAAAGATTATTTATTTATTATCCATGCGTCCGTTGAAGGGCATCTTGGTTCTTTCCACAGTTTGGCGACCGTGGCCATTGCTGCTATAAACATTGGGGTACAGATGGCCCTTCTTTTCACTACATCTGTATCTTTGGGGTAAATACCCAGTAGTGCAATGGCAGGGTCATAGGGAAGCTCTATTATTAATTTCTTGAGGAATCTCCACACTGTTCTCCAAAGAGGCTGAACCAACTTGCATTCCCACCAACAGTGGAAGAGGGTTCCCCTTTCTCCACATCCTCTCCAACACACGTTGTTTCCTGTCTTGCTAATTCTGGCCATTCTAACTGGTGTAAGGTGGTATCTCAATGTGGTTTTAATTTGAATCTTCCTGATGGCTAGTGATGATGAACATTTTTTCATGTGTCTGATAGCCATTTGTATGTCTTCATTGGAGAAGTGTCTGTTCATATCTTCTGCCCATTTTTTGATATGATTATCTGTATTGTGTGTGTTGAGTTTGAGAAGTTCTTTATAGATCCTGGATATCAACCTCTTGTCTGTACTGTCAGAAAGGATGAATACCCAACTTTTGTAGCAACATGGACAGGACTGGAAGAGATTATGCTGAGTGAAATAAGTCAAGCAGAGAGAGTCAATTATCATATGGTTTCACTTATTTGTGGAGCATAACAAATAACATGGAGGACATGGGGAGATGGAGAGGAGAAGGGAGTTGAGGGAAATTGGAAGGGGAGGTGAACCATGAGAGACTATGGACTCTGAAAAACAACCTGAAGGTTTTGAAGGGGCAGGGGGCGGGAGGTTGGGGGAGCCAGGTGGTGGGTATTAAGGAGGGCACGGATTGCATGGAGCACTGGTTGTGGTGCAAAAACAATGAATACTGTTACGCTGAAAAGAATTTTTTTAAAAAAGATTATTTATTTATTTTATTTATTTTATTTGAGAGAGAGAGAGAGAACATGAGCAGGGGGAAGGGCAGAGGGTCAAGCAGGCTCTCCACTGAGCGGGGGGCCCTACTCAGGGCTTGATCCCATGATTCGGGGATCATGACCTGAGCTGAAGGCAGATATTTAATCAACTGAGTCACCCAGGCGCCCCCAGACCCAAGTTTTGAATGTGCATGTTTTATGTTTTTTGGAGAATGTATAGCAAGTTTTCATGGAGATCAAATTGATATTGTTCCTAGTAGTTTTATTTAAAAATACTGTTTATCCCCATTTCTTTTGCTTATTTAAAATATAGTTTAATAAGATATTCAATTCAAAATTGCAATAGAATGTGTGTGTTTCAGTAAATGTGAAATAAACAAACAATATATGTGACTGTTTTGAAGAGAATGTCTAATGTCTTTAAGGACAAAATGGCACATTTAAGAATTATCTTCTTGTTTATGCTTCACATAATTTTCAGTTTATTTAAAAGGTTGTGCCTTAATTAGAGACCATTAGTGGACATGAATTACTGAAACTGTTTAAAGTTCTGAAGTCGTGAACTTGTCATGAAGGAGCCACTTGCAATCCTTGTTTATGGTACACTCTCAGACTGGCCTCATTTGGACCCACTGATCCCAAACTCAGTGAACTTAATACTTGTGTCTGCACTACGTGTCCTTCATCAGAACAACTGTGCAGAGACACAGGGAGCTGGGAGTAGAACCCTCAGGTCTGTCTGGGGAATTACTGCTCCCTTTCTTCAGAACAAATCAGAACATTTTTGAGTATACCATGAACATAAATCCCTGGTGCGCAGAACAGGTCCCTCTTGTTCTGTCTTTCTGAGTTGCCCTCAATAAGAAAGGAACAGAAGTAGATGGAATGTAAAAGTTCTCAAGTTATTTCTAAGGTGAAAAAATAGGAATGAAGGCATTGCTAAACTTGGCACAAAGCAGATTTCAACCTTAGGGACTAGAAGTTGAGAGAAAGATAATGCATAGATTTACTTATTTGCCTTTTTTTTTTTTTTAACTGTGCATGTTTGGCTGCTCTAAGTCTAGAAGCCATGAGAAGGAAACCTCATAGTTAATGCATTCCACGTAGTTTTGACATGTTTCTATTCTCACTGTTAATTGTTTAAGTAAAGCCATTGATTTTGATATGGAATACTGTGTGAGTTTGCTCGCTTTCTCTCCCCCCCTCTCTATATATCTTACATAGATAGATGTAGATGATACATATAAGATATATATGATATATATGTAGATATAGATGATGTATGTAGTAGATATATAAGATATATATGATACACACACACACACACAAACAGATTTTCTGTGGTGAAATTCAAAATAATTGATGTATTTAGCATCTGCAAGTATATATGGGTTTCACAATTTTTTGCAACTAATGAGTCATTGAACATTATACCAAAAACTAATGTTGTACTATATGTTGGCTGATTGAATTTAAATAAAAAAAAATAAAAACCTGTCTTTAGGGGTGTCTGGGTGGCTCATTCAGTTAAGCAACTGCCTTCAGGTCAGGTTGTGATCTGGGGATCCAGGGATCGTGCCCTTCATTGGGATCCCCACTTGAGGAGAAGTCTGCCTCTCCTACCTCTCCCCCTCTCCACTCATGCTCCCTCATTCTCTCTCAAATAAATAAATAAAATCTTTAAAAATAAATAAAATAAGAGCTATCTTTAAATTATATTAATTAACACTTTGCCATTTTTATAGGGTGATAACTTGATTTTAATTCACTTTTCTTAAAGTAGAATTGATTTGTTTTTTAAGATTTGACTTTTGGTTAGATTTTAGATTTATCTATAGATTTATCTGTTATATAAAAATGTTCAGGAAAAGAGAAAATATGGAATCATTTTTTATATTCTTATATGAATGTGTAAGCTTATAGATTTAAAATCGTTTATCAGTGGATGCTAGTGAAATATGATAGATATCAAGATGTTTTCATTAACAATAAAAGTTAATTGTGTTAGAAGAGATCACCATTTATGATCTGACACGTTGAGATAAGGCACACAGTAAGACAGGACATGAATAAGCAAGCCCTCCTCCCTTCAGCAACCACCACTAACAAAAACTTGCTGAATTTAGGGCATACAAATATTAATAAATGGATGACACTTTTAAAAATCACTGAAAAGGAGAATAGATGGATATTTAGATCCAGAGTCATCACTGTGTACTTGGAAACTGAAGGAAAATGAACACTTACACTAGAGAGAATCTCAACAGGTCCACCATTGTGGATTTATAAGCAGGTATGGAAGGAGTAGATTGGGCCCTGAATGGAGAAAGTAGTGGTATAGAAATACATTTCCAGATAGTATGTGCTGGATACTTTCATGCACTGCATACAGGAAGTTGAATTTGCTTGAACTATATGGAAACAATTTGGTGAAACATATGATACACTTTAACCCAGTAATCCTCCTTTAGATATTCAAGCTCAAAGTAAAATCAGAAATTCAAAGAAAATGCATATAAGATGATATAGATCATGGTACTCTTTATTAAAGTTAAAGTTAAAACAAATTAAATATGTAATAATATTCTGATGCATTCATAGTGTGAAAATATTTGCAGCCACTAACAATAGCCTTTATAACTTGTACTTAAAGTATAATTTATACTGTGTAATATTAATGGAAAATTCATAAAATGACATAGTGCTTCTTATGGTACAATATCAATATGAAAATATTTAATGAGACTATTTTTAGGTACAAAGTTCAGAACCCATCCATATTACTTTAAAAAGTGTTCTGTTATTATGTCATAAACACACAGAAATAGGTGTTCTGTTAAAAAATGCATGGGATTTAGGTTCAGAACTAAAAAGAAGTCACAAAATAAGTTCTAAGGACATTTTTTGGTTTCTGGGTCTTAATGGGTCTCTTGTTCTCTGCTTTTTCTAAGCTTGTCTTTGTGTATTGTCTCTACTCTTAACTCTTTTGGACTAGCTTTCTCTAATTATTCATAGTAGCTTTTTCATTATAACTTTGGATTACACATGTTCATTACAGTTTCTCTGGTCTAAATCTACCTAAAGTCCCCTGTTTCTGCTTAGAGAGGATGGTTCTGATTAGGCCAACTCATCTTTTTTATGAAACCAAGGCATGGGTTATATGCTTACCAAGGAATTATCTGCCCTTGGGTCAGGGATCATCTTTGCACCAATCAGTCATTCTGGTCTGTGCATGAGGGCAAAAAAATAAACAAATGACCTTTTCTCACCAAGCACATCCTCCATCATTGCCTCTCCTGGCACTACAAACTCTTTGCTCTATCTAAACCAAACTTCTTATCTAAATATATTTCATCATTTCACTACTCACATTGTTAGCTTGCCTTTACTCACTTCTTAGAATTGTTATTACTGAATTCATGATTAATTTCAAAGCCCTGTATCTTGCATGCCCCAATGAAGTCCTTTTTTTGAGTACCCTAAGGGAAAATTAACACAGTCATAGCACTCTGTTCATGATTGTATGACAGCGCTTATGGTATTGTAGTTCCATTATGAGAGTTATGTACATGAACTAGTAATGATAAAGAACATGCTTTTGACACCATTCTCTTGGGAAGTTTATGAAAGAAAACTATGAGACCATAAATTTGTTAACATTATGACAATGAACATTGGGGCAAAACCAGCACCCACACATACACACATACAAAAATCATACATATGTACACCTCAACCAAACTTGGCATTCTAACATCCTCACACATGAAAATTAATGAAGTACTATTTCTGAGCTGTGTTGTTTTCCTCCTACAAGAGACCTCATTCTAATGGTGGGAAAACGGCTTTTACAACAACGGTATCATCTTTTAAATAATGGTATAAAAAAGGTTCTAATTTCTGCATGAATCAGTTTCTTCAGTGAACGTTTCAGGCAAATGAATAAGCACTTGGTTAACTCCATGCTTCGTTTCAGTGGTTTCTATGGGTAGAGTGGTTTCACCAAATTCCATGTGTAAATTGGTCAGATAGAACAAGAATTTAGATTTCCACAATCTTTCTCGGAACTTTCAAGCTTCTGTTATCTCACAGGACCAAGAAATTGAGTTGAGGCTTTCTTCCTAAGCTGGATTGTAGCAGTGAACCCAGGAGTCAGTAGCTTAATTTTCTACTTCTTTGCATCAGATTTTCTCTTGAAAATGGTGCCTGCAATATTGAATAATGGCAAGGAGGAGCCTCTGTGAAGTGTTAAATATTTGGTTTAGTGGGCCCTATCAGCAGGTAGGGCCTGCAGGGAGCTTGTTTATCCAGCAGAACGATCTCATTATGAGGACAGTGATGTAGTATAGTTTACTTCATACCCTGAAGCCATTCAAGGAAACAGCTGAGTGAATGATATTCACCTCAGCCCTGCATTGTGCTATTATGACTTGCAATAACTGGCAGCATATTAAAATAGAGATCAGGGACTACAGCTACTCCATTGAATGAAGTTCTGAAATTTCAAAGCTGTTGAATTATTCAGTATTTTCCAACTTATAGAATAAAAGAATATGTCATTGACTATTTCATGGGACATTAATGGAAATAAAGAAAGAGAATCCACAGGCTTTATACACTTCACAGTTCATATTTATTTCTCATAATTTCATTGGTACCCAGGTGGGTCTTGGTATAGACCCTTACTGTCGTATTTGACAGTAAGGGCCTATACCAAGAACTTGGTGTTGAATGCTAGAGAGCAATAAAAAAAGAAATATTTAAGAAAACCACCTTAATGAATAATCACTAAAAGGAATCTACAACATTGTGTTTTAAAGCTTCGAGATATTCATGAATACCAGATTGAAAAATAAAGTTTGAGGCCAATGTCCCATCTTGCCCATAACAATACACTGGGAACAACATAACCTGTAAGTTTAAAATACAAGGGAACCCTGCATAATGTGATATATGGTAAGATTATCAGATATGTTACACTATCCCTAGCAGTGCCTAGGGTACAGCAGGTACCCTGTAAATTTTTGCTGAAGTAATGAATCAGTGAATGCCTCCCTGCAGAGGTCACTCAGACTAAATACTGTAAAATCATTCCTTTCCCCTGCCAAATTCAAATATTTTCTGTTTGAAACATATTAAAGGAAAGAGGCATGGTATGACTACTAAGGCTCTAAATTCTATACCTTTGAGCTACTTTGAGGCGTATACAAGGGGGTATAAAAATGAACCTAGCTATGACTTTTTGGTACAATACCCAAAGAAAGGATATTGAGCTGGATGAACCATGAGAAGTTATATTCCTCTTTAAAGGTATTTACTAGTTAGCCATATAAGAAGCAAACTGCCACTTTCTGAGAATTTGAACTTGTATGTAAATAAGAACAGCTTAACTGCAACAAATGTTTTCATAAAGTAGCAACTGTTAGGCCAGAAGATTCCTCTGGTTTTTCATTTAATATGTATTGATAAGCAGACTATGATGATAATCTCAAACCAGCACTTGAGAATCTTTTAATTGCTAAATAACATTGCAACAACTTAAATTTGCTTTGAATTTACTAGATGTTCATATTAACAACTGTCCAGTCCAGTTTTTCATGTAAGTGCATCCTCTCAAATTTATCAGCTCTCAAAAAAATGTATACAAAGTATTTAGACTCAGAGACTACCCCCTCTTAAAGGCAGGGAAAACAAAAACAGAAACAAGAAGTCTGAATCAATGTAATTTCTACTGTCTAAATGTAGATTTCTCCTTGCTGTGATTTAAGAATACCTGAGCTTGTCAACAAAACCTGTAAGGTAGAGTTTAAGGTTCAAGGAATCTTTCTATACTTGATTTTTCCCCTCCTGTAAAGAGCCAAGTACATTGGCTCTTTAAATACACATGAAAAGATATGAAGTATTCTTCATGATTTGTTTCCTGAATTTATTACCATTTTTAAAGGCAGAAGTCTGATAGTGTCTATGAAAATACTATTTAAATGAGGGAGTTCTACATAATTGAAATGAATTATTACTTTTATACCCATGACAAAAATGAGAGACACAGATCCTGAAGGAGGTGCAAAGATACTTGCTTTTAATATCCTGAACAAAATGCAGCGTCAATCGTAACAGATACATATAATATCTATACATATAAATGTAGATGAACACACAAACAGTTGTGTGTAAAGCTAATATGTGTACAGCCTATTATACATTTTCTTTTTTTTTTAAGATTTTATTTATTTACTTGACAAAGATCACAAGTAGGCAGAGAGGCAGAGAGAGAGGGAAGCAGGCTCGCCACTGAGCGGAGAGCCTAATGTGGGGCTCAATCCCAGGACCCTGAGATCATGACCTGACCCCAGGGCAGAGGCTTAAGCCACTGAGCCACCCAGGTGCCCCTATTATACATTTTCTTGAGACCTGTTCTACAGTGATAAAAATAGATTTAGCATCACTAAAAAAAAAAAAAAGCCTCTGACCTTTTTCAAAATTCTCACTTAGAAATTTACTTGAAGGAGCAGTATTCAAATTGTGTATTTTTGTGCAATTTCCCCCTTAATTTTTGCACTAAGTTAATCAAATAGACAATGTGTGATATTATTCTTTTAAAAGAAAATGCATATTGAGACACACAACAGGCTTCATTGCCATTTCTTTTGAATGTTTCTCTGACTTTAGGGGACTTGAATGCCCAACAGTGCTCACAGAACAGAAAAGATACACAGATACTTTTGTTGCACTGATCAGACAATGCAAGCAATAACGTTCTGCTGTAAACACTTGTGATAAAGGCAAAAAAAATGTTTTGTAAGATAATAAACAAGTCTAACCCAACCACACTTGACAGCTTCCATCTGAAACCTGTTTCTGCTCCTTATTTCCATTAATGATGTCACAATCCTGTTGGGAATCCTGGTTTGAAAAGGCAGCCATCCTTCACTCCTTTATCTCTCCCATCTGATTAATCTCTCCATCCTGTTGATTCTACCTCTACAATTTCCTCATATTTCTTTTTCATATCATTCCCCACTTCTTTTCTTCACCTCTCCTATTTTAAGAACTAAGCGGCCTCCTTGCTCCTAGTTGAGAACTTTCAATCCATCCTTGATATTGCCACTAGAGAGATCTTTTAAAATGTAGATCAGATAATACCACTTCTTTCACAGATACTTCCTGCTGTCTACATTGACTAGAACAGTGGTTCATCTCAGAAGCATCACCTGGGAACTTTCCAGAAATGCAATTTCTTAGTTCCTAACCAACATTTTCTGAATCTGGAACTCTGATGGTGGACCCAATCAATCTATCTTTTAACAACTCTTCTGCATGAGTCTAATGCACACTAAAATTTGTAAACTACTAGCCTAGTGGATTAAGTTCAAGGTTCTTGGTTTGGTATCTTGTCGAATCTACCTTTCTGATCTTATTTTCACCAGATTACACTTTTCTCCTCCCCACCCCATTACACTATTTCAGAATCTTACCTTTTACTGCCCTAATCGGGATATCCCATTGAGTTGAAATTTTCTCTTCCCAACTACCAAGTTTTACATTGAGGCACAATTCAAATTCCATCTCTTTCTAAATTCTTTCTGATCTTCCCAGTCAGATTTCTGCAATATTAGTGCATATGAAAAAAATAGAAAAGAGTTCAGGCTTGAGATGGAACAAACCTCTTGCTCTGTGTTTCTTCAGCAGTGCTGTCTTTACTGTTGAAATTTCTCCATTGTGTTTTTTGATATATATAGTTGTTGACATGTCTTTCCTTACTAAAAGATGGTTTCTTCAGAGTCAACACTAGTCTCATGAGTCTTAGTTGTAGAACAGTAAGTTGCACATAGTAGGTGGTTGATAACCTATGTGAAATCACCCCAAAACATGATTTGAAGGCTAATGCATGTTTATTTCATTTGTTCATTGCTGCAAACAATAGCCCATTTGGAATTGTTCTCAATTTTAAAGACATTTATAACTTGCAATCTTTAAAAATAGAATTCTGTTCTGATATATTTTCTAAAACTAGGTTAAACTAAATATGCACCTTAAATCTTGTTACTCTCTTTAAAGGATCATTTTACAGGGTGGGTGTCCTGCCATCCAACAGGCCTTTCTCTGTGAGGTTAAATTGGAAAAGAGATTAAATTTGCTCACTGTTTGTTTGGTTTGTTTCTCATCATGTTATTTAATCCAACATCCAAAAGGCATCCCATAGGTATGAAATTCCTGAAACTGGCAATACTTTTTGACCTATCTCTATGCACATAACCTTATCTATTTTGTGATCCAAATAGTGGGATTTTGTGGAGATACACTTGAACTAAGTAAATAGTATAATAGTATGCCCAATGAAAGTAAAACAGAATGCATTGTTTTTAATGAATCAACAAGGATTTACCAAGTTCTGAACTATGTTCAGTGGTATGGAGTAAAATTGTTCTGGGCCAAAAAATTATATTGCTTTGAGGTATTACAAAAGGAGGGAAAAATTCATAGTGTTATTTTTTTCTAAATTAATAAGGTTTAAAATACCTAGAAACAATAGTTCTTAATAATACACATTTCTAGTACCAATTTAAGTGAGTGTTTATTCATTTGATCACAATGGCAAAGCGAATATCGGTATGGAATTAACTATGGTTATGTAGAGATAGATTTAGATTGATGAATCATAGATAGATGATAGATAGAGATAGAGATATAAAGTCCCAGTTCTTGAAGTATCCACAGTTCATTGACGAATGAATTACATGTAGCAAATATTTATTGATTATGATTCATGCTAAATAGAGAACACAGAAGAAATAAACAATTGAAAGAATAAAAAGAAATGTTTAAATTGAGATTGCTCTACCCTTGAAGGATGGACCATATTCATTAATTCCTTATGCTCAGAATAATAACAACAACAAAAGAATCCAGATTTTCTTTTTTTTAAAAGATTTTATTTATTTATTTGACAGACAGAGATCACAAGTAGGCAGAGTGGCAGGCAGAGAGAGAGTGGGAAGCAGGCTCCCCGCTGAGCAGAGAGCCCGATGCAGGGCTCGATCCCAGGACCCTGGGATCATGACCTGAGCTGAAGGCAGAGGCTTTAACCCACTGAGCCACCCAGGTGCCCCAGAATTCAGATTTTCTTGTAGTAGAGTGTGTGTCATCTTGTGTTCACCCAAACAGTGGGGCTTTCTATTCCTATTTCTATCCCTGTTCTGTGTGAGAATGGCAAAGAACACCCACTATATTATAGATACTGTATTAGGTCCTTCCTCATATAATTTTTAAACATGAAGAAAAGAGAAAGAAAGACTCAGAACAGTAAGAGTCTTAAGAAGAATTTATTTCCATGCAAGGCAGGGATACTATGATCCAACACAGAGAGGTGAAGCTTTCAGATAAACTGTCAGAAAATGGCATGGAAAAAATTGATCACATATCTGTATGCAAGGAAAACAGTCTCTATGAAGACGCGTTCCCAGGCCAAAGGCAAGTGTGGGCCCTAAAAATGGCAAAGCCAGAAGATTTCACAAGAAAAACTGATTTGGGGCCAGTTTAAGGTTTGACCATTTTACTGGAGCTTGGCCTAGGTGATTGCCAATCCCCTAGTCCCCATATAATTCATGGTCTTCCTGCAGTTTCAAAAGGCAAAGTTATCTGGAAATAGGGTCTTCACAGATGTATTTAGTTAAGATAAGGTCATACTGGAGAAGGGTGATCCCTAAATACAGTATAATTAGTGTCATAAAAAGAAGAAGAGAGTCACACAGACACTGAGAGAATATTGTGTGAAGATGAAGGTGATGCTGGGAGTGTCAGGAAACTAAGGATTGCCTGCTGTCACCAGAAGCTAGGGGAAGGACATGGAGCAGATTCTCCATGCTGACACCTTCATTTACAACTTCTAGGCTTCAGAGCTCTGATAGCATACATTTCTGTTATTTAAGCCCCTCAGTTTGTGGTACCTTCTTACAGCAGTGTGAGGAAAGCAGTGCACAATGTTTAATGTACGTGGTGACTATGAATTAAGGTAGACTTCAGTGTGGCCATATGAATGTGTGGGGCACCAGCAACAGAAGAGTGACACTGCCAGGAGGAGACAAAAAAAAATATACAGAGGAGGCCCTCCAGTGATGAAAACAATAAGTGGTGCTGCATATTGACTAGCTCTCTTCCTACTTTTTACCTTGCATTCTGGAAAACATGATGACTCTTTGTCTTTTCCAGATGAGGAAAGATCCTGGAGGACCTGGCCACTATCTTTCCCGCTCCCTTCCTCCAGATACAGCAGCCTTCCTACTCTCCTGTAAACATATCCAGTGCATTCTCATCTCAAGACCTTGGTTTTGAACCCTGATGTCCCACACATTTGCCCAGTTGACACTCTGCTCAGATGTTAGCTCCTCAAAGAGCCCTTTACTGGTCACTGTATTAATAGCACCATGGACACTCTGGCCTTTTGCTATGCTTTATTTTTGCTTCTGGACACATTATATTGCTATGGTTCTTGTCTTCCTTCTCTGAGAGAGCTGGAACTTTGTTTTGTTCACTACTCTACCCCTAGCACCTAGAGTGTTCCCTGTCCTATAGTATGTGCTGGATAAATGAATGAATGATGTAACCTGAGGCAAAAAGAGATTAACTGTCAATTTCCTAGGGCCTCACTAAACTCAAGGTTGATTTTCTCCTGATTCTATACAGATGAGGTAGCTCAGAAATAGGTCCAAAATTCTCGAAGAAGTGCAACATGACATAATAATGTGAAATTGAATTGATTTATGGAAGAAATAGGACCTAAAACACTACACTTGTAGATGTATATATCCTTGTTCTACATTTGGGGAGCATGGCTGGTTAGGAACGGTTACTATTTTAGTTAAAGAGGCATTCAGGAGACATTATGGGTCCCTGTTGATCACATAGTAGTGAACTTATGAGCAGAGATGTTCAGTGAATATTTACCTTGAGTTATAGAGGGAACCCTGCTAGCCAGAAGCACAGCACTCCTCAAACCCATACAAGAATGCAAGGAGAGGGAACCAGGAGTTAGGGTTGCTGACTCCCCTTTAGAAACCAGGAATCTATTTGTCCTTCTTTTCATTCTGAGAATATAAAACCCTGACTTTCTTTTGCCCTGTACAAGGGATTTATTTTATCCAACCAGGAAAAATATACAGATATATAAGATCATCAAAGAAAAATTTGTGTGTGGCAAATACCAAGGCCAGATTTCTATTCCAAACCAAAGATGTGCTCTTTGGGCTTGGCTTTGATGTCTCCAAGAAGGATAAAAATCCTATCCCTAGTTGCTGTAGATTCTAGAGCCCTGAGACTATGGTAGCATCTCTGGTGACCTCATAGTAAATGAACTTTTGGTTCTGAGCAGCTGTCAACACTGAAAACTGATTTTAAGCATGCTTTACATAAACGCTATGTTTTTGTTCACAGAGATGGTTTCTCTCCACTTTGGATGATATGGGCAAATATTGGGTCATTGTCATTATTTGTTTATTGGGTCATAGGCAGTAACTCTAGACAGTATTTCAAAAAGGTTTGAGTCACTCTGGACATTATCCAGTAAAGGACAATATAATAACAGAAGTTACAAAAGGGTAAATACAAAATACTGCTGTGGTTTATAATGGACCAGGGATTGTCATAGGTGAGAAGAGAAGGATTAGGAGCTTGAGGGGCTGCTTTGGCTTTGAGCAAAAGGGGGTCCCAAGTCAGCCAACATATCTCTTTACCACACCTCAGGTAGCTTCGCTGCCTTATTTTGCCTTTATGGCAGGAATAGACTCAACTGGTTCCCTCAACTGTGAGATGCTTACCTGTAGGGTGGAGCCAAAGGAAGTGGAAAATCTTGTGTTAACATAGTCTTTCATTAAAAAGACAATAAAAAGGGGGTTCCTGGGTAGCACAGTTGCTTAAGTTTCCATCTCTTGGTTTCGGCTCAGGGTCTTGATCTCAGGGTTTTGAGATTGAGCCTGCGTCAGGCTCTGCCCAACACAGAGTCTGCTTGAGATTCTCTCTCCCTCTCCCTCTGCCCCTTCTACTCATGCGCACTCTCTCTCTCTCAAATAAATGGATAGATCTTTAAAGAAAAGACAATACCAAAATGAATTAATTGAATTATAACGTTAAGTAAAAAGATTTTGGAATAGAGCACTTTTTATGTGTCTGTTGGCCATTTGGATTTCTTTGCAGAATAGAGCAAAACAGGTATGATGAATCCAGTCTGAGATTTAGGGTGATAAATGGTGACTGTGACAAACTTCCCACTCACTTATCAGATGAGTGATATTTATACTGATGCTGTTTTTGTAACTTGAGACAAAAAAATATGTAAACTCTACCTGGTGGCCAGTTAAAGGAACCGTGCATAGAGTTAGTAAAATCTTAGCTTATGTAGTGAAATTGGCTCTGATATAGATGGCTTTTCTAAGAGGAGGCTATGAGACAGTTTTTGAAAATTTATTTAAAATTTAGTATAAACATGATAAATGTATTATTTGATCCAGTAACTGCACCTCTGGGATTCTTAAGTAAATAATACTTTTTTTTTTTCTTTTTGGAGGGCAAAGTTGTGGAACATAGTATATAAAGTTGTTTAATCACAGAATTATTTAGAGCAGTCCAACCTAGGGGAGTCAACTAATAGCAGAAGAATTAAGTAATTTATAATGTAGCATTATTATGGACTGTTACATAACTATTATAAAATATTCAATAAAAATGATATAAAATTTTATATGTCATTTCAACTGGGAAAAGAAATTGAGTAAACAAAAGGGTAGATTATGAATGAAGTGTTATTCTATTTTTACTCTCTTAGAGTTTCTCCTTTTTTTCTTTTTAATCATTAGAAAACAATTATTTGAAAAAAACCAAAAACTAAATCCTTACCAAATACATGCAATACATGGGTTTTGGTGTATCAGGAATACCTGCCAGAATTGGGAGGCTAAGATGATGGAGGGTTAAGTCCACTAACATTATCTTATTTTGCTTGGTATCAGCTGTCCCCTGATGAAGAGAGAACCATATCTCAGAAGAAATTTGATAAAATCTGACCAAGGTCTGCACCCACCTGAAAATGACCTACATTGAGAGGGAGATACATGATAACTTCCAGGCTTCAGTCTTTGCTAGACAAAGGGTATTCTAGAAATTGGATTTCGATCATTGGCAGAATCTCTTGAGTAATAACAATTCTTACCATCTACATAAGTCTCTCCAAAGTATTTGAAAGAGCTCTTCCACATTTGTAACATTGTACATATATTTTAAAGTCCAAAAT
The DNA here is from genome assembly GCF_902655055.1 of Lutra lutra. NCBI lineage: Eukaryota > Metazoa > Chordata > Mammalia > Carnivora > Mustelidae > Lutra > Lutra lutra. The sequence continues at coordinate 75,021,740 of NC_062296.1, read as the reverse complement.
CTGAAAAAATTCCACCCCAGTAAAACATAATCCAGAAAGGAGATATGAAGACAAACTGTTGTATAAACCAATGAATGCTCTAAAGGTTAGCTTGCACCGTATTTTGCTGCTGTCATTGATGCTGATAATTTGGGGGTATCTCTGCCAGCATTGCCAGTTTTCACTTATGAAGTCCATATTTGGCAAAGATAGAAGCCAGTGCAGATAAAGTATGGCATTTGCCTAATTAAAATCTAGCCTCAGCCTTTTTGTTCAGTGTCTGTGGTAGCTTATGTGCATGGCCTACACTTGCCTTAAATAAGTTCATATCTCATGTTTGGGTTTTTCCAAGCACACTAGGGCTAGAAACAAATGATATAACAGTATATACATTTTAGGTCTGTCTGTGAATCTTTTTTTAAAAGAAAATTCATTACATTTTTGTTACCTAAAAATTTTAAATGAAATTATAAAAACATTTCAAAGATCCACCCTTTGACAGAAACGATGTAGATTTTTTATTGATTGGGAGAGATATTCCAGTCTATGACAAGAGATATGAGTTGCCAAGCACGCTGGCATTATTCCTCTCCCTCATTGCTTGTACTCAGTCACCAGCTCCTGCCAATTTTACCTCCAAATCTTTCTCAAATCTACTCCATTTCTCCTTCTTTACTACCACTGCCCAACTTTAGGCCTTCAATAATACCACTCTCCAGGCTAAAACCTTATATCTCTACTTAAAATTCAGCCAGTATGGTGCATCTAAAACTATTAGACTGGCCCCAACACATTGTTGGTTAAAACTCTTTTTATCTCACCCATCGCCTTCACAATGAAGCCAGACATTTGTTTACAGCTCATAAAAGGATGTCCGCAATTTGTCTTTCCTCACTTCTTTGTCCTCATTTCTTGCTCTTTAATGCATTAAACTTGTTTCTATACCACAAAGCCTACAGAATTCTGCTCCATTATTTCTTTGTCTTCGCTTTTGTGTTCATTTCTGAAATCAATAACTGTTTGCCTATCATTCTTTGTATGGCTAGCTTCTTAACTTCTGAGAGTCATCTCAAATGTTTTCCCTTCATGGAACTTGTTCCTAAGCAGCCCTCTGCATTTCTTAATCAGTACATTTTCAAAGTGTGATTTTAATTTGTCAGTCTCACCTATTAGACTGTGAGCTCCTTGAAAAAAAGGGCTCTTTCTGTCTTGGTCTTTAGCCCCTAGGGCAGAAACTAGGGTGAAGGTAGTTGTCATTATATGAAGACACAACTGTTTTAGATCAGCTTTCCTAGAATAAAGCCCAAACAAGGTTTTTGATGCACAAAATTGATTGAATGTTCTTCAGGAAAATCCTAAAAGGGAGGGAGGGAAGCAGAATGGGGAAAGAGCTGAGGGAAGAGGTCACAGGTAAACTGTAGTCTTAGCGTGGTCCACACACAGAGGAGCTCTGGCACATAAATTCTGTGATGCAAAGGAGCAGCCTTTTGTACACTCACATAAGTAAATTATTATCAGTGGGTACCCCCAGGGGGTTGTAAATTCCCAACAGGGTGGCTCCTGTCAATCAAAGGTAATTTTTAACTGGGGACAACTGTGAGCTGTTAGCTTGAAGTACTCAAAGTAGCTGGAGAAGGGATACATTAGCTTCATAAAGGGGATCAGGTTGGAGCATCTATTACACTATCATAGATGTCTTCATTGTTTTATAATTATTGCAATGTACCTATCCAAGGAGATACTTTAAGAGTAATAAGATTTGCCCTTTTATAAGTAAAGTCTTATATTTTCATATTAGAATTTTGTATGTGTAAGCTCAACACATGGTTACACTATTTTTTAGGAATGCAGCTTTCAAGCTTGTTACTGTGGAAATATTTGTAATAGTGACTCAATTAAAAATCCTTTCCCTAATCTCATTTGCATATATTTATATTATGCAGTCTATATAGCCTTTGCTCATGAAGTGGTACATCAGTATGAATTCCTTGTAAAGGAATTTGTTCTGAATCTTAAATCCATCACTGCCTTCATCTAAGTTCTCAGAACATTAAGGGTGGCAACAAAAGTGAATGAATATGGCACTTCCTACTCCTGCCCTCCTTTATGACTTCATACATTCATAACATCCCACGGACTGTGAGGGTGTATGTACTGCAGGGGGGCCACTGAGTTAGAGAATTTCCATGGCAGCATCTCAGCAAGGAAGGAGAAGACTAATAGTAAACTTTTTGGAAAGGCTTATAGAAAGGTGTATTATTCTGAAAGACAGGAAAACAGATTAAATAATATTGACTTACCAATTACTTGATGATAGTTTTTTTTTTTTTAAAGATTTTATTTAGTTGACAGATGGAGATCACAAGTAGACAGAGAAGCAGGCAGAGAGAGAGGAGGAAGCAGGCTCCCCGCTGAGCAGAGAGCCCCATGCGGGGCTCAATCCCAGGACCCTGGGATCACGACCTGAGCCGAAGGCAGAGGCCTTAACCCACTGAGCCACCCAGGCGCCCCTTGATGATAGTTTTAATAATAATAATAATTATTATTATTATAACAATGGTGACTTACCTAATGGAATTAACATTATCTAGAAATGTACTTTTGGAATGATTGTTTCCAAGTGAGCAGAGCCTGCGAGCTGAATTAAGGAGAAAATGAACGTATCAGTAGTGATTCTAGTCATCAAGACTTGGGTTTGAAGTTATCATATTCTATGTTTTGAAGTTATCATATTCTATTCTAAACATATTCTATTTTTAAGATTTGAGATTGATCTGCTACACAAGATTTTAAAAAATGCTTTATGGCTATTATAAGAAAAGTGTATTCATAAGAGGATACATACTGAAGTATTGTGGGATGAAACATCATTATGTCTCTAACTTATTTTCAAATGGTTTAGGAAAAAAACAGTGTGTGTGTGTAAATGAGGCAAAATGTTAACAAAGGTAAAAAAAATTCTTCACTTACGTCATTTATTAAAATGCTTTAATTATTGAAAAAAATACATAAACTCATCATTTATTTTATTTTATTTAAGATTTTATTTATTTGTTTATTTGACAGATCACAAGTAGGCAGAGAGGCAGGCAGAGAGAGAGAGAGGAGGAAGCAGGCTCCCTGCTGAGCAGAGAGCCTGATGTGGGGCTCGACCCCAGGACCCTGGGATCATGACCTGAGACGAAGGCAGAGGCTTTAACCCACTGAGCCACCCAGGCACCCCTCATCATTTATTTTAATGTGTTTATCCAAATAACTTGAAAATATCTTGGATTACTTTAATATTATTTGACATCCTTTCCCAAAATGTATTAAAACATGTTACTGGTTTTATAGTTTATTTCTGACCATCATACATTAAGCTCAATGGTAGCAGAACTTCCTAAGCCATAGATCCTACATCTGTTTCCATATTAAAATGAACATAAGGTGTCTCTACATCTAAGGTGCTGTTATTTCTTCATTTTACCTCTGCCTTTTCCTTGTCTTCTGACTCTGAACTGTTTGAAACTTTTTCTTGATTGTTAGGTAATGAATAACATTACTTTTTTTAAGATTTTTTTTCTGAGTATATTCTATACCCAACATGGGGTTTATATTCACAACCTCAAGATCAAGAGTCACAGGCTCAACTTACTGAACGAACTAGGTGTCCCAAAGACTTCTTTTTTTAAAAGATTTTGTTTATTTTTTATTAATTATTTTTATTAACATATAATATATTACTTGCCCCAGGGGTATAGGTTTGTGAATTGTCAGTCTTACACATTTCACAGGACTCACCATGTCACACACCCTCCCCAATGTCCATTAACCCAACCACCCTCGCCATGCCTCCCCAACCCCCAGCAACCCTCAATTTGTTTTTTAAGCTTAAGAGTTTCTTATGGTTTGTCTCCCTCCCAATCCCATCATATTTCATTTTCCTTCCCTATCCCCCCAAACCCCCGCCCTGCCTCTCAATCTCCTCATATCAGAGAGATCATATGATAATTGTCTTTCTCTGATTGACTTATTTCACTCAGCATAATACCCTCTAGTTCCATCCACATCATTGAAAAGGCAAGATTTCTTTCTTTTCATGGCTGCATAGTATTCCAGTGTGTGTGTGTGTGTGTGTGTGTGTGTGTGTGTGTGTGTACACACACATATATATATGTGTGATATATGTGATATCACATATATATATGTATCACACATATATGTGTGAAGGCTGATACTGTCAGGTATATATATATATATATATACCACTTCTTTATCCATCCATACACACACACACACACACACACACACACACACACACACACATATATATATATATATATATATATATATATATATATATATATACCACTTCTTTATCCATTCCTTTATCCCATTCCTCTGTTGATGGACATCTAGGTTCTTTCCATAGTTTGGCCATTGTGGACATTGCTGCTATAAACATTCGGGTACATGTGCCCCTTTGGACCACTACATTTGTATCTTTAGGATAAATATCCAATAGTATGATTGCTGGGTTGTAGGGTAGCTCTATTTTCAACATTCTGAGGAACCTCCATGCTATTTTCCAGAGTGGCTGAAGCATTCCCATCAACGGTGTGGGAGGGTTCCCGTTTCTCCAAATCCTCACCAGCATCTGTCCTTTCCTGACTTGTTAATATTAGACATTCTGACTGGTGTGAGGAGGTATCTCATTGTAGTTTGATTTGTATTTCCCTGATGCCGAGTGATGTTCAGAACTTTTTCATGTGTCTGTTGGCAATCTAGATGTATTCTTTGCAGAAATGTATGTTCATGTCTTCTGCCCATTTCTTGATTGAATTATTTGTTCTTTGGGTGTTGAGTCTGATAAGTTCTTTATAGATTTTGGATACTAACCCTTTATTGGCTACGTCATTTGCAAATATCCTTTCCCATTCTGTTGATTGTCTTTTGATTTTGTTGACTGTTTCCTTTGCTGGGCAAAAGCTTTTAATCTTGATGAAGTCCCAATAGTTCATTTTTGCCCTTGCTTCCCTTGCCTTTGGCAATGTTTCTAGGAAGAAGTTGCTGTGGCTGAGGTCGAAGAGATTGCTGCCTGTGTTCTCCTCAATTATTTTGATGCTGTCTCACATTGCGGTCTTTCATCCATTTTGAGACTATTTTCGTGTGTGGTGTAAGGAAATGGTCCAGTTTCATTCTTCTGCATGTGGCTGTCCAATTTTCCCAACACCATTTGTTGAAGAAACTGTCTTTTTTCCATTGGACATTCTTTCCTGCTTTGTTGGAGATTAGTTGGCCATATTGTTGAGGGTCTGTTTCTGAGCTCTCTATTCTCTTCTGTTGATATATGTGTCTGTTTTTGTGCCAGTAACATACTGTCTTGATGATGACAGCTTTGTAATAGAGCTTGAAGTCCGGAATTGTGATGCCACCAACTTTGGCTTTCTTTTTCAACATTCCTCTGGCTATTCGAGGTCTTTTCTGGTTCCATATAAATTTTAGGATTATTTATTCCATTTCTTTGAAAAAAGAAATGATAATTGTCTTTCTCTGATTGACTTATTTCACTCAGCATAATACCCTCTATTTCCATCCACATCATTGCAAAGGCAAGATTTCATTTCTTTTCATGGCTGCAAACATTTCAAAGAAAATGTTCCATTTTCTTTGAAAAAAATAGATGGTATTTTGATTGGGATTGCATTAAACATGTAGATTGCTTTAGGTAGCATAGACATTTTCACAATATTTGTTCTTTCAATCCATGAGCATAGAACATTTTTCCATTTCTTTGTGTCTTCCTCAATTTCTTTCCTGTGTACTTTTTAGTTTTCTGAGTACAGATTCTTTTCCTCTTTGGTTAGGTTTATTCCTAGATATCTTATGGTTTTGGGTGCAATTGTAAATGGGATCAACTCCTTAATTTCTCTTTCTTCTGTCTTGTTGTTGGTGTATAGAAATGCAACTGATTTCTGTGCATTAATTTTATATCCTGACACTTTACTGAATTCCTTTACAAGTTCTAGCAGATTTGGAGTGGAGTCTTTTGGGTTTTCCACATAAAGTATCATACCGTCTGCAAAGAGTGATAGTTGGACTTCTTCTTTGCTGATTTGGATGCCTTTAATTTCTTTTTGTTGTCTGATTGCTGAGGCTAGGATTTCTAGGACTATGTTGAATAGCAGTGGTGATAATGGACATCACTGCCGTGTTCCTGACCTTAGGGGAAAAGCTCTCAGTTTTTCTCCATTGAGAATGATATCTGCTGTGGGTTTTTCATAGTTGGCTTTGGTGATATTGAGATATGTATCATCTATCCCTACACTTTGAAGAGTTTTGATCAAGAAAGGATGCTGTACTTTGTCAAAGGCTTTTTCAGCATCTACTGAGAGTATCATATGGTTCTTGTTCTTTCTTTTATTAATGTATTGTATCACATTGATTTGTGGATGTTGAACCAACCTTGCAGCCCTGGAATAAATCCCACGTTGCCATGGTGACTAATCCTTTTAAGGTGCTGTTGGATACTATTGGCTAGTATTTTGGTGAGAATTTTTGCATCTGTGTTCATCAAAGACATTGGTCTTAATTCTCCTTTTTGATAGGTTCTTTGCCTGGTTTGGGGATCAAGGTAATGCTGGCCTCATAAAATGAGTTTGGAAGTTTTCCCTCCTTTTCTATTTTTTGGAACAGTTTCCGGAGACTAGGTATTAATTCTTCTTTAAATGTTTGGTAGAATTTCCCTGGGTAGCTGTTTGGCTCTGGGCTCTTGTTTGTTGGGGGATTTTTGATGACTGCTTCAATCTCCTTACTGGTTATGGGTCTGTTCAGGTTTTCTATCTCTTCCTGGCTCAATTTAGGTAGTTGATAGTCTCTACAAATGCATCCATTTCTTCCAGATTGTCAAATTTGCTGGCATATAGTTGCTCAAAATATGTTCTTATAATTGTTTGTATTTCTTTGGTGTTGGTTGTGATCTCTCCTCTTTCATTCATGATTTTATTTATTTGTGTCCTTTCTCTTTTCTTTTTGATAAGTCTGGCCAGGGGTTTATCAATCTTATTAATTCTTTTAAAGCACCAGCCCCTAGTTTCATTGATTTGTTCTACTATTCTTTTGGTCTCTATTATATTGATTTCTGCTCTGATCTTTATTATTCCTCTTCTCATGCTGGGTTTAGGCTTTCTTTGCTGTTCTTCCTCCAGCTTCTATAGGTGTGGGGTTAGGTTGTATATTTGAGACCTTTCTTGTTTCTTGAGAAAGGCTTGTGTTGCTATATACTTTCCTCTCAGGACCACCTTTGCTGCATCCCAGATATTTTGATCAATTGTGTTTTCATTTTCATTTGTTTACATGAATTTTTTTAATTCTTATTTAATTTCCTATTTGACTTCTTCATTCTTTAGTAGGATGCTCTTTAACCTCCATGTATTTGAGTTCTTTCCAACTTTCCTCTTGTGGTTGAGTTCTAGTTTCAAAGCATGGTAGTCAGAAAATATGCAGGGAATGATCCCAATCTTTTGGTACCAGTTGAGACCTGATTTGTGACCCAGCATGTGATCTGCTCTGGAGAATGTTCCATATGAACTAGAGAAGAATGTTTATTCTGTTGCTTTGGGATGGAATGTTCTGATTATATCTGTGATCTCCATCTGGTCCAGTGTGTCATTTAAGGCCTATTTCCTTGTTGATCTTTTGCTTGGATGATCTGTCCATTTCAGTGAGGGGGGTGTTAAAGTCCCCTTCTATTATTGCATTATTGTTGATTTGTTTCTTTGATTTTGTATTAATAGTTGGCTGCTCTCATGTTAAGGGCCTAGATATTTAAAATTGTTAGATCTTCTTGTTGGGAAGACCCTTTGAGTATGATATAGTGTCCTTCCTCATCTCTTATTACAGTCTTTGGTTTAAAATCTAATTTGTCTGCTTTAAGGACTACCACCCCAGCTTTCTTTTGATGTCCATTACCATAGTAAATTGTTTACCACTTTAAAAAAAAAAAAAAACTCACTTTAAATCCAGAGGTGTCTTTGGGTCTAAAATGAATTTTTTGTAGACAGCATATCAATGGGTCTTTTTTGTTTTGTTTTGTTTTGTTTTTTAATCCATTCTGATACACTGTTTCCTTTGATTGGGGTACTTAGCCCATTTACATCCAGGGTAACTATTGAAAGATATGAATTTAGTGCCATTGTATTGTCTTTAAGTTGACTGTTAAAACTGTATATTGTTTCTGTTCCTTTCTGGTCTACTACTTTTAGGCTCTCTCTTTGCTTAGAGGACCCCTTTCAATATTTACTGTAGGTCTGGTTTGGTGTTTGCAAATTCTTTTAGGTGTTTTTTGTTTGTTTGTTTGGTTGGCTTTTTGTCCTGGAAGCTTTTTATCTCTCCTTCTATTTTCAGTGATAGCCTAGCTGGATATAGTATTCTTGGCTGCATGTTTTTCTCATTTAGTGCTCTGAATATATCATGTCAGTTCTTTCTGTCCTGCCAGGTCTCAGTGGATAAGTCTGTTTCCAGTGTAATATTTCTACCTTCGAATGTTACAGACTTCTTGTCCTGAGCTGTTTTCAGGATTTTCTCTCACTAAGTCTTGTAAGTTTTTGCTAATAGATGATGTAGTGTGGACTTGTTTTTACTGATTTTGAGGGGGGTTTTTTGTGCCTCCTGGATTTTGATGCTTGTTCTCTTTGTCATATTAGGGAAATTCTCTACTATAATTTGCTCCAATATACCTTCTGTCCCTCTTTCTCTCTTCTTCTTCTGGGATCCCAGTTATTCTAGTATTGTTTCATCTTATGGTATCACTTATCTCTCAAATTCTCCCCTCATGGTCCAGTAATTGTTTGTCTCTCTTTGTTCAGCTTCTTTATTCTTCATCATTTGGTCTTCTATATCACTAATTCTCTCTTCTGCCTCATTTATCCTAGCAGTAAGAGCCTCCATTATTTATTGTACCTCATTAATAGCTTTTTAAAATTTCAACTTGGTTAGATTTTAGTTCTTTTATTTCCCCAGAAAGGGATTTTATTTCTCCAGAACAGGTTTCTCTCATATTTTCCAAGCCCAGCTAGCACCTTGAGAATTGTCGTTCTGAACTCTAGTTCTGACATATTACCGATGTCCATATTGATTAGGTCCCTAGCCTTCGGTACAGCCTCTTGTTCTTTTTTTGTGTGTGGTGAGTTTTTCTGCCTTGTCATTTCATCCAGATAAGAATACATGAATGAGAGAATAAGATACTAAAAGTGTGACAAAGGGGCGCCTGGGTGGCTCAGTGGGTTAAAGCCTCTGCCTTCGGCTCAGGTCATGATCCCAGGGTCCTGGGATTGAGCCCCACATCGGGCTCTCTGCTCGGCGGGGAGCCTGCTTCCTCCTCTCTCTCTCTTTCTCTCTCTCTCTGCTTAAAAAAAAAAATAAAAAAATAAAAGTGTGACAAAGACCCCAGAAAAATGTACACTAACCAAATCAAAAGAGACCAGAAACTGAGAGGAGAAAAAAGGAGGGAAAGAATAAAAATTTAAAATTTAAAAATTGTGTGTGTATATCTACATATATACACACACACATATATCAGACTGTTGAATAGAACAGAGCTTCCCACTTGATTTTGAGTGTATTCTGGTCTCTTAGAAGAAACTACCTCCCAAAATCTTAAAGAAAGAGAAACTTGTGTATATACAAAAATAAGGGTAAACACGTTGAAGGGATAGAATATGACCCTAAAGATAAAAATTTAAAAAAGATTCTAAAAAAAGAATTTATAAGATACGTTGGTTGGAAAAAGGAAAAAAAAAGAGAAAAAAAGCAGAGAATGTGATGAGGCTGGAGACTAGAACAAAGCCATGTGCTAGATTTCAGGTATATTTTGATCTATTAGAAGAAATGGTATCCCAAAATTTTAACGAAAAAAAAAAAAAAAAAACCCTACATGTATACAAAAAATAAGGTTAAATACAATGAAGGGATAAAATGTGAGTATTACAATGAAAATTTAAAAAGATTTTTAAGAAGATATTATTAAGGTAAACTAGTTAAAAAACATTAAAAGAGGAAAAGTTTACAAAATAGGATAAAAAATAAAATTTAAAAAATTTAACTTTGCAACACTAAAGGATCATGGGGGGAAAGCCATGAATTCTATGTGTTGCTTTTCCCTAGCTCTGGAGTTCCACAGTTCTTATTGTTCGGTTAACTTGGTCTTGGCTGGATGTTCTTGCTGATCTTCTGGGAGAGCAGCCTGTTGCAGTGATTCTCAAATGTCTTTGCCTGAGGTGGAATTACACTGCCTTGCCAGGGGTCCGACTAAGTAATAAGCTCCGGTTCCCTCTTGGAAGCTTTTGTTCCCTGTACACTTTCCGTATAGCTTTGGAGGGTGGGAGTGAAAATGGCAGCCTCCTAATCTCCGGCCTAGAGGAGTCAAGAGCTCGGGGCCCCACTCCTCAGTGCGCCCTCAGAGAAATGCAGTCAATCCCTCCCATCTGCCTGGTCTCCGGCTACATTCTGAGCTCACCCGGTGTGTGACCGAGTATTTCTAGCTCTGGTGCACAGCCCTGTTTGGAGTCTACAAACCCAGCAGATTCCTACCGTGCTGCTTCTCCCAGAGGAGGAAGGTGAGTCTCCTCAGATCTGGCACTTTTGGGGTCCCTGCTCGAAGAGCAGTGGCCTGACTGTGCCTTGGATCATGTTTTAAGGTAACCCTGATCTGAGAGCTCACTCCTTGCCTCCATCTCTGTAGTCGGCTTCCCCGCTCTGAAACCTGGGAGTTTTGCTACATTCACATTCCCCTGGTCTTTCTGTGACTCTGCAGCACCCAAGACCACACCATTCCTGTGAGGGCTCCACTGCCCCAGCTTAGACTCTGAAGCGATGTCCCTCAGTGGAGTAGACTTCTAAGTTTTGATTTTGTGCTCTTCTGCTCCATCGCTTGCTGGGAGTCAGTCCCTCCCCCCACAGTCTCTCTTCCCATCACTTTGGATTCACTTCTCAGTATGTCCTATGTTCCAGAAAGTAGTTGATTTTCTGTTCCTAGAATTGTTGCTTTCTTCTCTTCTATCCCCTGTTGTGTTTGTATGTGTTCAGAATGGTTTGATAACTATCTAGCTGAACTTCTGGGACCTGATGTCATTTCAGTCTGCTACTCCTCCACCATCTTGCTAAGATTTTATTTTTCAGTAATCTCCACATCCAATGTGGGACTTGAACTCACAACCCCAAAATCAAAAGTTGCATGATCTACCAACTGAGCCAGCTAGGTGCCTCTGAATAACTTTAATTTTCAGAATATTTATGGTTTTCTTTCAGCTTTTTTCTGAGTATATTCTAAAAGTACATATTAATATCTCTTTCCCAATACAACTCTCCCTCTGTTCTCTTGATCTAATTTGTTACTAACTTTTTAGAATTTTCTTGACTAAATATTTTTGTTTTTTGTTTTAAACATTTTGCTTTATCCTACAGATCTTCTGGGAGTTTGAATAATGTTATCTCCCTGTTTACACTGCTTCCTTGAAGGTGTTTCAGCCTTTTTTCACTGGCAGAGATGTCTTTTGTGACAGATGGCCTCAGTTACAATAACTTGATTTGAGAATTGTATTGTAAGTCATATAGTGGTAAAACAAGATGATTTAATGCTTATCACTAGAATTATAACTATTTAAAATAAAATCCCATCTAAGATTTATTACATGCAGTGGGATAATTTACAAAATAATGTTGATAAATATCACATATATTTGTATAACCTTGACATCTCTGTGTACAGTTCTGTCATCCCATTTAGTGCCTGTGCCAGTTCTGCAGCAGTCATTGACAGGAATCATGGCAATAACTTGGACATTGATGTCCACTAAGCTTCTAGTACATTTACTTTATACATTACCAAAATATAGGTCTTTGATAGGAATTTTAGACCCAAATTTGGTAATTGAAATTAACTAAATTAAAGAATGTTGTGAAACTGAAAATACCTTAATTAGGAAACAAAATATCATAATAGTAGGGAAATGAATTTTAGGGTCAGACACAGCTGAGTGGAAGTCCTGGCACTGGTGTTGAGTTTCTTCAGTTGTAAAATTTAGTTATTAGCTTATTTACCCATTCATTCATTCAGGAACTGTGTGTTGAGATGGTTAGTAGGCATAGTTCCAGGCTCTGAGGCTAAAGAAGTGAGTTAGAAGGACAAAGTCCCTGAGTTCAAGGGGCTTACATTCTACTGGGGAGTCAAAGCAAAAAGAAAGAGGTTATATAATGTAACATCAGATAGTAATAATTCCTATAAAAAATACTAAAGCAGATTCTGGAATAAGTGATCAGGATAAGAAGCTGGCGTTTCAGACATGGCAGTTGCTAAAGATTTCTTTCAAGGAGGTGATATTTAGAGGAATGGAGGGAGGAATCCATGGAATTGGTGAGAAAGCTTCCATGTAGGGGTGCCTGGGTGGCTCAGTTGGTTAAGCCTCCAATCTTGGTTTCTGCTCAGGTTGGAATTTCAGAGTCATGAGATTGAACCCTGCATTGAGGGGCGCCTGGGTGGCTCAGTGGGTTAAAGCCTCTGCCTTCGGCTCAGGTCATGATCCCAGGATCCTGGGATCGAGCCCCGCATCGGGCTCTCTGCTCAGCGGGGAGCCTGCTTCCTCCTCTCTCTCTGCCTGCCTCTCTGCCTACTTGTGATCTCTGTCTGTCAAATAAATAAATAAAATCTTAAAAAAAAAAAAGTTGAACCCTGCATTGGGCTCCACACTCAGCACAAAGTCTGCTTGGGATTCTCCCCCCCCCCCCCAATCAGATCACTCTTTCTTTCTCTCTAAAATAAAAACATAAAATCTTTAAAACAAAAGAAAAAAAGTTTTCATATACAGAGAAACGGTTAATTCAAAAGCCTTAATGGATATTTTTGTGAAGGGTAAATGATAATCTGTAAACTCAGTCATAGTTAAGTGCTCATTATATGTTAGATATTATTTTAAGATAAGCAATGTAGATGATTCTATAGATCATATGTCTCTTTTCTCTAATAATGCACATCTTCCTTCTCATCTTGATTATCTTCTTTCTCTTGAATCCTACATTATTCATCCTATTCTCAGATCCTTTAGTCTCCCCTCTTTTTAATCTGTAGCAAGTTAAATTCTTCTTGAAGTACTCAGATGCTACCACTGTTAGAAGGCCCACTTTTCTCATTTTTTGTCCTTTTGCTTAATATTTATATATTGTGCATTCTGTGAAATTGATTATCTTTTACTAATTTATTAGTAACTGCCCTAAGCAAGAAATCCACCATTTCTCTATGATAATGATAATGGAGATATCCCCACCTGTTTTGTGGGGACCTATTGTTGTGTGTGTGTGTGTGTGTGTGTGTGTGTGTGTGTGTGATAAAAAACTGGTGTCAAGATGCCATTTGGGGGGTGCCTGGGTGGCTCAGTGGGTTAAAGCCTCTGCCTTTGGCTCAGGTCATGATCCCAGGGTCCTGGGATTGAATCCCTCATCAGGCTGTCTGCTCAGTGGGGAGCCTGCTTCCCCCACCCCCGTCTTTCTCTGCCTCCTCTCTGCCTACTTGTGATCTCTGTCTCTCAAGTAAATAAATTTTTTAAAAAATCTTAAAAAAAAAAAAAAAAGAATCGCTGGTGTATAGTGCTCTTTAAAAAAAAAAAAAAAGATGCGATTTGGAAGGTGGTGCTTCCAGGACACCCAGAAAACCCAACCAGCCCCCACACCCATCAGCCACATTTTCCACCCTAGTTTCTATTTCAAACTTCCCTAGATGCTTTCAGCAGAGCATAGTGACTATCTACCTCTGTCTCTGTCTGTGAAACCACTACTAGAGCTTGACCTACTTTGTTGTATTTTTTTTTTGCCTTATTTGGCTGTAAAATATTTATTTTTTTATTTTAGCATCAAGTGTCCAATCAGAGAGCTAAAGCACACATCAATTTGAAGAAGGAAAGTTTATATAAAGAAGTATTAAATGTAAAAGGGCATTGGAGTGTTAAAGGATTGGCTAGTAAGAAAGAAAGATGTATTAGTCTTCTCATTCTGCCATAACAAATCTCTGTAGCCTGGAAGGCTTACACACAGGAATTTATTTCTCATGGTTTTAGAGGATGAGAGGTTTTAGAGGCTGAGGTGCTAGCTGATTTGATTTCTACTGAGATCCCTCTTTCTGGCTTATAGATGACTACCTTCTTGTTGTGTACCCTCCTGGCCTCTTTTCAGTGATACCCATCCCATGGAGGAAGGGAGGGAAGGAAGAAGGGAGAGAGAGAAGCTCTCCTGATGTCCTTTATGAAAACACTAATTCTTTTATGAGGACCCTCAGGACCTCATCCAAACATACTTATCTCCCAAAGACCCCACCTTCAAATACCATCATATTGGAGATCAGTAAGTCTTCAATGTGAATTTTAGGACATAAACATTCAGTCCATAGCAAAAGAGAGCCCTAAAGACTAGAAGAATTGCTCTCATTTTGCAAAACCCTATGGCTGAGAGAACATCCAAGGGAAAGCACCCCCAATCCTCCCACTTCTGGAACCAAGATCCAAACCTTATCAGGAAAGTACATGGCTTACTGAATGGTTGGCATCAGTGGGGTGCCACAATGGCAGATTGTGTTGGAAAACTGCCCTCTGGAACTTGACAGAGATTCACCTTTGGAGGTGCCTGGGAAAGCTCTTCATGGGAAGCTGGCCTTGCCTGACACTCTGCTAAAAAAATATCCAAGCTGCTGGCTACTAGACACTACAGAAGTTGGATACTGGAGAAGCAGGAAGCAGGTGCTGGAAAAGCCTCACCCACTCATGCAAGAACTTTCTAAGGAAGCCTGCTGGAATCAAGGAGAAAAATGCTTTCTTTCTTTAGTGTCTCTCCAGGACCCTCTACCAACAAACCCATACTGCCAGCTAGCAAAAGAGAAATATTTCAAAGGCCCAGATCCATTAAAAAAAAAAAAAAACCAATAAGTGGATTTAGAATAAAAGGCAATAAACCAATGTTCAGGGGTGCCTGGGTGGCTCAGTGGGTTAAGCCTCTGCCTTCGGCTCAGGTCATGATCCCAGGGTGCTGGGATCGAGCCCCGCATTGGGCTCTCTGCTCAGCGGGGAGCCTGCTTCCTCCTCTCTCTCTGCCTGCCTCTCTGCCTACTTGTGATCTCTCTGTCCAATAAATAAATAAAATCTTAAAAAAAATAAACCAATGATCAGTCAGTTGCACCAATATAAGCTGGAATAAATAGCAGCAGAAGCAAACTAAGTGATGAATATGTTGTTTATTAGCAGGGTAAATTACTTCTCAGTGCCTTTCTGAGTTTTATACCTTGCTGCATCCTCTGTGCCTAGAGTAGAATGTGACTCAGTACAGATGTCCAATAAATATTTGTTGAATGAGTAAGCTAATTAGTTTACTTTTTCTCTAACGTTTTCATTCTCTCTTTCTTTTGTTCACTATAGCTGATGGATGCACAGATTGGTCTGTCGATATCAAGAAATACCAAGTTTTGGTGGGAGAGCCTGTTCGAATCAAATGTGCACTCTTTTATGGTTATATCAGAGCAAATTACTCCCTGGCCCAAAGTGCTGGACTCAGTTTGATGTGGTACAAAAGCTCTGGACCTGGAGACTTTGAAGAGCCAATAGCCTT
Source organism: Lutra lutra (assembly GCF_902655055.1). NCBI lineage: Eukaryota > Metazoa > Chordata > Mammalia > Carnivora > Mustelidae > Lutra > Lutra lutra. The sequence goes on along the minus strand of NC_062296.1, from coordinate 75,006,137 downwards.
TGATGGAAGTAGAATGAGCAAGGAAGAAGACTCCATTTGGTTTCGGCCAACACTACTGCAGGACAGTGGTCTTTATGCCTGTGTCATCAGGTATTCTTTTAATTCTATTACTGCTGAAACAATTAAATCATATGCTGCTTTCTTATACTTAAGTTTTGCTGCTATCCCTTTCACCTAAAGGTTTTGTCTCAGTATTTGTGTGTGTTGCTGCTTTCTAAAATTTAGAACCTAAATCATAAAAAGATGGGATTAGAATTTATATTGAGACATTATTTCTGGCTTATGGAGAAAAGAGATACCATCTGGGTATCTACTTATGTTGCCAGAAATTACTAAGGACTATGAAATAAAATTTATAGAGGAGATGAAATGTTGAAAATAAAATGTAAGCAAACACTTGCAGAAAGGATGCATAGTTTATCACTAAATGGGTTGTAACATTTTGTTATTGCCCTTCACAGACAAATAGAACACAGGTACCTCTGGTTCATACACATCTGTAAAGATGATTTAGGTAAACATTTATATATGCACTGGAAGACAAAGGCAGCATTGCCATGTTAGGGGAAAAGAAGGCTGTGTTCCAGATCATTCTGTTAACAAAAAGTACTAGGTCAATATAGAAATTTTCCTGGGTCCCTCAGGGCCCAAGAAAAGTTAATAATAATGGTTATGCCTTTAACCACAAAGAAACTCATCACACATCCATACATCTCTGTCTGCTTCTAGAAGAGACATATGTAGTTTGCTTAATGATAATGCATTGAAACAGTATCCATGTAAAACATTAGCAGTTAAAAATCTGTTTAAGTATTAGCCCTTCATGGATTGTGAATCACACCCTGCATGAATGATTGCAGATGTCATTAGGCTGTAAGAGCATTGGCATAGCAGGGTTCAGGCATATAGAGGGTGCGTTTAAATCTTTGTCTCTTTGCATTTTGGTTTATTAAAAGAAATTAAGCCAGATCTAATGCAATAGATTCTCAATTTGGAGGAGGTCTCAGTGTCTTTAAAATCAAAATTCGACTTTCACTTCTGAAACTCTGATCTGCCGCTCTCATTCCACTGTTTGAGGATCATGCCTCCCCCTCACTTTCCCCTATGAGTTACCTTTATGCTGAGTCACAGCCACAGGTGCATTAGGATGTTAAAATCAGTCAGAGTCACGTAAGAGTTAAACTTAACTCTTAACCACATAAGAGTTGTTAACATTAACAACATACATGTTGAAGTTAATTTTGGAAAGTATAAATGAATGCAAATAAAATTGTGCTTGGGAAAAATGTCTGATGGACCATAAAAGGACAAATGTATCATTCCTTTGGAAAACTCTTGTTCTTTCCCTTCCAGTCTACCTACCAGTCCTTTTATGGTCAAATTTATCCCTTATTAGAAGTAGAGATTTTGTAATGACATTGATAATTGCCAAACTGGTACAGTTAAAGAGTACTTTTTGGACTGGCTTTCCCTACTTGACTAATAGTGATTTGATTTAATTTCACTCTGTTTCTTTAAAGATATCATTATTTCTGGTTGTTCATGTATGTAGAGGTGATTCTTCAAGATAGCCAAATGTGTGTCCTCATTTATCTGAGATTAGAATTGAGCTGGATGTCCATAGTCTAATATTTCATTTCATTATTTATTGTTGATGAGAAAATAATGATGTGTTCACATTAGTAATCTCAATTTCTAAAGCACTGAAGTTGCTATTCTTTGATGTGTTTAAATATACTCTGTGTGACCCAGTGCTCTGAGAAATTACATTAACATGTCCCTGAATTTATAGTTGAAGTAATGAATGAAAGGTTGAAAAGTTACAAAAACAGTGATATTTGCCATATGTTCATATGGCTATGTTTTAATGGAAGATGCACCTTAAAGTTTTGTATGTGTTAAGCAGTATTCTAGAGAAAGAGTAAACTGCAGAAAAACATATTCTTGTTATTGGAATTTAAGTATTCCAATTGATTTGAAGCTTGTGTTGATATGTCTTTCTTTTTCAGTTTGGAAAGTACTACTCAAAATCATTATAAATGAGCAATTTAAATAGCATTTGTTGGTGTTGGCGTGAGGGGAGCCCAAGGCTGTTAGTCGAGTCACTGACATTTTGGCACATTGTTAGTTCTCAGACCACAAAACTGTCACCATTAGTTTTTAAAGAGTCCACTTGCAAAGAACATTGGATATTTGAAAATGTTAGCTTGTACTCATACGTTCTAGTCTTTCTGGACATTTTTCAATGAAAAGGTTTAACTGTAAGGCTTTCCATGTACAGCTAATTTGCATTTATATCTGTAGATGTACAATTAAACAGTATAAATAATGGGAACACCTTAAGATTACTATCAGCATAACAAACAAGAGCTTTCCTACCCCCTTCTCTTGGTATCTATTCTGGACATGATAATACCACATAATTCTTTGCTGCATGCTACGTGGCTTTTTACTCAATTTTCTCCTTCAAAAAAAATTTTTTTTATTTTTACATGAAATAGTAGAACAGTTTCCTTTATTTTCCTTTGGAGTAAGTTTATTTTATAAAAAATTAAAATTTTCCTGTGGTCTTGACCCCCAGTTTTTAACCCCTCCCCTCTCTTCAGTAATGCCCTATCAGCAGTTTCATATGCAGAGGTAGCCAGCACACAGGTATTTTAAAGCATTTCCAAAATATCAACGTACTAAGTTGTTTGGGACCATATTTTTTTTACTAAAATTCTTACTTTGGAGGTGCTTGGGTGGCTCTGTTGGTTGAGCATCCAACTCCTGATTTTGGTTCAGGTCATGATTGCAGGGTCGTGAGATGGAGCCTATTCAGCGTGAAGCCTACTCAAGATTCTCTCTCTCCCTCTGCCTCTCTCTGCCTCCCCCACCATGCTTTCTCTCTCTAAATAAATAAATAATAAGATGAATAAAAATAAAATGGATTTTTTATTTTTGAGGTAATTGTAGATTCATATTCAGGTGCAAGGCATATATAAAGAGATCCTATGAATCCATTACCTGGTTTCTCTCAATGGTAACATTTTACACAACTGTCATATAATCTTATAATCAAAGTCTTGGCATTGAAACAGTCAAGATGCAGAATTGTGCCATCACCTCAATGATTCCTCTTGTCCCTTATACCTTTCTGCCCATCCAAACCCAAACCCCTGACAACAAATAATCTTTTCTCCATATCTATTTTTTTAAAGCTATTTGTGGTGCAATTGCTTTTTTTTTTAAAGCTTTATTTATTTATTTGGCAGATAGAGATCCCAAGGAGGCAGAGAGGCAGGCAGTGAGAGAGAGAGAGGGAAGCAGTCTCCCTGCTGAGCAGAGAGCCCAATATGGGGCTCGATCCCAGGACCCTGGGATCATGACCTGAGCCGAAGGCTGAGGCTTTAACCCACTGAGCCACCCGGGAGCCCCCATATCTATTTTTTTTAATTTAAAATGTTATTAAATGAAATGATATGTTATATAACCTTCTAGAATTGGCTTGTTCACTCAGCATAATTCCTTTGAAATCTCTCTAAGTTGTTGCGTGTATCTACAGTTTGTTGTTATTTATTGCTGAGTAGTGTTCCACCACATGGCTGTTGCCACGATGTTTGTTCACTCATTGAAAGACATGTGGGTTGTTTCCAGTTCTTGGTTATTGAAAATAAAGCTTCTGTGGATATTCATGTACATGTTTTCGTGAACATAAATTTTCATTTTTCTGGGAAAAATGCACAAGAATGAATTTGAGTTGTATGGTAGTTGCATGTGTAGTCATATAAGAAACTGCCAAACTATTCTCCAGAGTAGCTATACCGTTTTACATGCCCACCAGCAATTCATGAGTGATCCAGTTTCTCCACAGCCTTGCAACATTTGGTTTTGTCATTTTTTTTTTTTTTTATCGTCACCATCAGTGTATCATGAGATCTCTGTGGTTTCAACTTGTATTTCCCTGTTGGCTAGGTATTTTGACACTTTTTCATGTGTTAATTTGCCATCTCTATCTCCTCTTTAGTGAAATGTCTGTTTAATCTTCTGTTGTGTGTTAACTGAATGATTTGTGTTCTTACTGTGAAGTTTTGAGAATTCTTTATATATTCTAGATAATGGTACTTTTTTGGATATGTGGTTTCCAAATATCTTCTGTCTATCTGTAGTTTATCTTTTCATCCTCTTAACAAGAACTTTTGCAATGAAGTTCAATTTATTATTTTTTTAAATTTATGGATCATACTTGTGGTGTGAAGTATAAGAGATCTTTGGTTAGCCCTAAATCCTGAAAATTCTGTTTTGTTTCTTTTTTTAAATTAACTTTTCTGTCAACAGTTTTATTCTTTCACATTTGTTTGTGATCCATTTTGAGTTAATCTTTGTGTAAAGTGTAAAGTTTATTTAGGTAAAGGTTTAGCTTTTCAAATGGATGCCCAGTTGCTCCAGCATCATTTGCTGAAAAAGCTACACTTCCTCCATGGACTTACTACCTTTGCACATTTATTCAAAATCAGTTGGGCATGTTTGTATGGTTATATTTTTGGATTTGTATTCTACTCCTTTGATCTGTGTCTAGCCCAGTGCCAATACTTCTGTATCTTGGTTAGTGTATGTAGAAAGTAGGACTAAATATCAGAGTGACTCCTCCCAATTTATCCTTCTCTTCCAGATTATTTTAGCTATTGTAGGACCTGTTTCCTTTAAAATAATGTTTAGCATAAGATTGTCTCTGTCTTCAAAAATCTTTACTGGATTATTGATAAGAATTAAATTAAACCTATAAATCAATTGGAGGAAAGTCGTTATCTTTACTATGTTAGATCTCCCAACCTCTGAATGAGGCAGATCTCTCCATTTATTTAGAATTTCTTTCTTTGATTTCTTCATCAGCATTTTGTAGTTTTCAGCTACAAATCGTGTACACATTTTGTTAAATTTCTATCTCAGTATTTCATTTTCTTCGGTGTGTTCGTGATAGTATCTTCTTAATTTCATTTTCAACATGTGCATTGTTAGTCCTATTAGAAATGTGATTGACTTGTGTAATTCCTTTATGAAAACACATTTTTTCAAATGACATACCTGTAATACATTCTATCTAGTAGCTAGTTCCTTTGCTCAAGTATTAATATTCTCTGTAGAGACTGAATAACTCTTCGTTTTCATTGAAAGTACATATTAAGCATCTATCATAAGGTCTTTGAGAAATCCATTTATTTAGTCATCCCTGTAACACACATCTCTTGATCATGAACTAATATGCTAATGCTAGGATTACAAAGATTTAAAAAAAATGTTTTTACCCACAAGTATAATACATAAGAGAAAATAAGCATGCCTTAGTTATAGATACTGTGATCACAGTGTAGAATACAATCAGGTTCCACCAAGAGGGACTAGCCCCTTTCCTCCCAGGCTTCCATCTTACAACTAAAAAGGCTGGAGAGACACAGAAAAGAAGCATAGGAAGTCTGTGAGAGGTGAAAAGGACTGTCTAGAGATCTCAGGACTTGATGAAATGATATGACCTCGGTGTTCCACTTGCTGCCCCCCCAGATGATGTTTGCAGGGCCTAGTAAGGAGCTACTCTTCCATCTCCTGCCTGGCAGAAGCAGGCAACAATAATATGATCCCCCTGCTGGAGCAAGGTCAGCACACCTGAGTGGGGGACTGATCTTTTATCCTTTGTCCGTAGAACTAGGCTAGAATTACATTTCACTGCAAGGGTAACATCAGTGGGATCCAGTGGCAACCTGAGCCTCCACCTCCACCCAGCAGCAATGCAATTCCTTGAAGCTCTGTGAGGCAGGACTGGTCACAGCCAGGCTTCATCCCTCTTTCCTGGTATCAGTGGGGCTCAGTGGGGAGCAAAGCTTCTAGCCTAAACAAGGCAGAATTAGGTGCTAGGAGGTAGACTTAGCTGGTATCCATTTTCCCACTATCCCTTCTCTGGTGTCAGTGGGACTCAACAGGAAGTGAGCTTACTTCCTGACTGGAGGCAGCAAGGCTATGCGGGTCAGCAGCACACTTTTACCAAGCAGGTGTCATCAGTACTCAGGAGGCAGCAGAACATACATAAGCACTCAGCCCTCATCTTACATTTCATCAGGATTGCCCAATTTTAAAAAAAGGTTAAATAGTATCCAAATTTTCATAATATATAAGATGTGTAGACTATAATAAAAAAAAAAAAAACACTCACTGAAAATTACAACATGAATGAGAAAAGAAAAAAGATACCAACATAGAGATGAATCAGATGTTGGAATTATCCAACAAGGATTTTAAAGCAACCATAATAAGAATACTTCGCAAATCACTAAAAAATCTTTTGAAGCAGATGAAAAAAGTTGAAAATTTCAATAAAGAAAGACAAATGGGAATTATAATTTTCAATTATAATAATAAAATAAGGGTTTAACAGAGATGATGAAAGACAGGTGACTTCTTTGTTACTGTATTAAAACTTCATTTGCAAGGGCCACAGAACTTTCAATTGCCAGATCCTCTGAGTCTTTCTTGGTTGTCTTAACACTGTTCTTTATCACTTCTACTCCTAGTTCTTTGATAGAGAGCTTTGTAAATTTCCTTAGGATCCTATTCCTTTGAATTTTCCTTGAATGCTAGTGTTTACCAGAATATTGTTTACAACTTTTTCCTTTATCCTTCCATATCAGTATATATCAGTACTACTATGTCAGTAGTTCTCAACTTCAGCTGCATATTGGAATTAACAAGGGAGCTTTTGAAAACTATTAATTTCTGTATACTACTCCAGATCAGTGAAATCCAGGCATCAGATGATTCTGTTGTATAGCCAGCTTGAGAATCATAGCCCCTTATCTTATTAATTTATTCAGTATTTTCACTTACAACCTATTAATTGATGTCTTAAAAAGTAATTCCAAAAATTCTCACAAGCACTAGAAGTATACTTTCAATTTACTAACAGTCCTTTCTTCATGTTTGTCCATGAGACACACTGAATTCAACAATGTACCCAAATTTATTTCAACATCTACTTCCACAAACGTACCTCCTCTTCAAAGTGCTTCCTTCTTTTCTTAGTAAATAGGATCACCATCCTTCCAGTAGCACTTGCTAGGGAGTTGCCACTAACATTTGTTTTCTTCATCTTCCTCACCTTGCCATAATTGCTTACCAAAATCTTTCCAGTCTACCTTAGAAATGTCTTTGGAATTTAATCTTATGCACACCAGTTTCTACTCTCTCAGTGAATGCAGTGGGCTTTAAGTGGTTTCCCTGCCCCTAGTTTTTTCCTATTTACTTACTACTCCACACTGCTGCAGAATGTCTACAATGGAGATATTTCATTTCTTTACTTAAAAGTCTTTCACAGGCCCTATTACCCAGCAAAACAAAGTCCAAAGTCTTTGGACTTTGTTTTGCATACACGTTTCAACTTTTCATTCCAGATGCATGTTTTTTTTTTTTTTTAAATGTAGGTACCTTGTGCTATGTTGTCACCATCCTATTTGCTGTTTGCAAATGAAAGTATGAATTTTCTTTACTCTTTCATTCTTTGTTCTTCATCTGAAATTTCACTTTTTTACTGTCTCTCTGAATAATATATAGTTATTTTTGAGGAAGTAGCAGTGTATATTTACATTTTTTAAACCTTTCCCAATTACTCCAGAAGCCATTGTTTCAATTACCTATGGAGGGGCACTCCAAAATTAAGTGGCTTAAAACAAGGACCATTTTATTTGTGTGTGATTCTGCAATGTGGCCTGGACCATGTTGGATGGATGGCTTTTCTGTTGATTTTGCCCACAGTCACTTGAGGCTAGAATGAACTAGAACAGAGGGTTGTCTGAGCCTGTCTGCATGAATTTTCAGGGCCTCTCTTTCTTCAAATGGTCTTTCCTGCTATCCCACCTGCAGGATAACTACTTTTTATTTGGTGACTCAGGGGTATAACCACATATCAAGCATCTGCTTGCATCATGCTTACTAATATCCCTCTCACCAACTCTAGAGCTCACATGGGAGGAGACTTTGCCGGTGCTTAAATATCATGAGGTATTTGTTTTATTGGTGGGACCACCAAAATAACAGTCTAGCAGTCTCCCTTTTGGCCCCTTTTATGTATGTAAACTATACTCACCCAATTCCTAAGACCCTCAGAGTCTTGTTATGGCATCAGGGTTAGACTACAAGCCCAGGATGTCATTAGCTACATCAATTTTGGGCATGAAAGAGGTTCTTCATGCTTAGTTCCCTGAGTGCAATACTCAAGTGGATCCTCCTGATCTGAAGCTCTGTGAGCCACATAGACATCTTATCTAACCCTTACATACCCAACATAAAATGGTCAGATAGGGATAAAATAACCAAATAGTCCCATTTAAAATGGAGGCAGGGGGATGAGAGATACAGAGCAGTCACTGGCCCACAGCAATTCTCAAATCCAGCTGGGCCCGTGTCACCAGTTTTTTGATTAGGGCCTGGTTCTGCTTATTGAGACAGGTTCTCTGTGGCTCTTGGATTCATGTTCTTCTTTTTCATGGTGAGTAAAGTACCCACAGACCTCTTTCAATTTGAACTTTATCTGTCTCTATAATTTTTTTCTTTTAAGATTTAATTTAAATTCAACTTAGTTAGCATATGGTATAGTATCTCTCTCTCTTTCTCTCCCTCTCTCTTTTTAGGATGAGGAGGGACAGAGCAAGAGGGAGTGAGAGGAGGGACAGAATGAGAGGGAGAGAGAGAATCCTAAGCAGGCTCCATACCTAGCACAGAGCCCTGTGCAGAGCTCCATCTCATGACCCTGAGATCATTATCTGAGTCAAAATCAAGAGTTGGATGCTTAACCAATTGAGCCAACCAGGCACGCCATATCTGTCTCTTTTAGTATAAGCTAGTATGGTTTCTTAAAATGCTGTGAGCTTTTTACATTTTAAGTTATAATCTACTCCGTTAAGCAGGAATTATTACTAAACTATAATTTGCTCCAATATACCTTCTGTCCCCGTCTCTCTTTCTTCTTCTTCTGGAATCCCAATTATTCTAATATTGTTTTGTCTTATGGTATCTCTCGAATTCTCCCCTCATGGTCCAGTAGTTGTTTGTCTCTCTTTTGCTCAGCTTCTTTATTCTCCGTCATTTGGTCTTCTATATCACTAATTCTCTCTTCTGCCTCATTTTCCTAGCAGTAAGAGCCTCCATTTTTTATTGTACCTCATTAATAGTTTTTTTGATTTCAATTTGGTTAGATTTTAGTTCTTTTATTTCCCCAGAAAGGGATTTTATTTCTCCAGAACAGGTTTCTCTCATATCTTCCATGCCTTTTCTGAGCCCAGCTTGCACTTTGAGAATCGTCGTTCTGAACTCTAGTTCTGACATATTACCAATGTCCATATTGATTAGGTCCCTAGCCTTTGGTACTGCCTCTTGTTCTTTTTGTGTGTGTGTGTGTGGTGAGCTTTTCTGTCTTGTCATTTTATCCAGATAAGAATATATGAATGAGAGAATAAAATACTAAAGGTGTCCAAAGACCCCAGAAAAATGTACATTAACCAAATCAGAAGAGACCAGAAAACAGGAGGAGAAGAAAGGAGGGAAAAATAAAAATTAAAAAAATTAAAAATCACATATCTATCTATCTATATAAATATATATACACATACACACACACATATATCAGACTGTTGAATAGAACAGAGCCACCCACTTGTTTGGGGGTGTATTTTGATCTCTTAGAAGAAACTACCTCCCAAAATTTTAAAGAAAAGCTTATATATATACAAAAATAAGGGTAAACACAATGAAGTGTTGGAAATTGAGTATAAATATGAAAATTAAAAAAAATTCTAAAAAAGGAATTGATAAGTTGTTTGGAAAAAGAAAAAAAAAGAAAGTGGAGAGAATATGTTTAGGCTGGAGAACAAAGCCATGTGCTAGAGTTAGGGTATATTTTGATCTATTAGAAGAAATTGTATTCCAAAATTTTTTAGAAGAAAAAACCCTATATGTATACAAAAAATAAAGTTAGATATAATGAAGGATAAAATATGACTATAATAGTGAAGGTTTAAAAAGATTTTTTTAGAAAGGTATAGTTAAGATAAACTAGTTAAAAAACATTAAAAGAGAAATGAGGAAAAGTTTAAAAAAATTAGAATAAGAAAAAAATAAAATTTAAAAAATTTAATTAACTTTGCAAGACTAAGGAATCATGGGGAGAAAGCCATGAATCCCAAGCTTTGCTTTCCCCTCCTCTGGAATTCTGCTGTTCTCCTTGATCAGTGAGCTTTGTCTTGGCTTGATGTTCTTGCTGATTCGGCAGAGGAGCCTGTTGTGATTCTCAAATGTCTTTGCCTGAGGTGGAATTGCGCCGCCCTTACCAGGGGCCAGGCTAAGTAATCTGCTCTGGTTGGCTCTTGGGAGCTTTTGTTCCTTGAATGCTTTCTGTAGAGTTCTGGAGGATGGGAATGAAAATGGCAGCCTCCAGATCTCTGGCCCAGAGGAGCTGAGAGCTCGGGGCCCCACTGCTCAGTGTGCCCTCGTATAAAAGCGCTCAATCATTCCCATCTCCCTGGTCTCTGGCCGTGCTCCAAGCTCACTGAGCCTGTGACCGTGTGTTTCTGTCTGGCACACAGCCCCTTTTGGAGTCTCCAAACCTAGCAGATTCCTGCCACGCTGCTTTTCCGGCAGAGAAAGGTGAGTCTCCCCGGATCTGCCACTTGTAGTGTCCCTGGCCCGATCACAGTTTAATGTAACCCCAAGCTGAGAGCTCACTCTTTGGCTCCGTCTCTGTAGCCGGCTTCCCTGCTCTGATACCTGTGAGCTCTGTTACACTCAGACACCCCCGATCCTTCTATGGCCCTGTGGGATCTGAGACCACACTGTCCCCGTGGGAGCTCCACTCCCGCTTAGCCTCTGGAGTGATATCCCTCAGTGGAGCAGACTAAAAGTTCAGATTTTGTGCTCCATTGCTCCACCGCTTGCTGGGAGCTGGCCCCTCCCCCTGCGGTCTCTCTTCCCCTTGCTTTGGATTCACTTCTCTACACATCCTACCTTCAGAAAGTGGTCGATTTTCTGTTTCTAGAATTGCTGCTCTTCTTCTCCTCAATCTCCTGTTGGGTTTGTAGGTGTTCAGAATGGTTTGATAACTATCTATCTGAACTCCTGTGACCTGATGTCATCTCAGTCTACTACTCCTCCACCATCTTGACCAAGATTACCTTCTTTTTATGGCTAAGTACTATTCCATTTTATATAGATAATACATACTCTATCCATTCATCCACAGCTTTGGTTGTTTCTTTATCTTGGCTATGCTGAATAATGCTGCAATCAGTGTAGGGGTCCATTTGTCTTTTCAAATTATTGTTTTTAATTTTTTGGATAAACATCCAGAAGTGGAATTGCTGAATCTCATGGTAGTTCTAGTTTTAGTTTTTTGAGGAACGTCCATATTATTTAGTAGCTGCACCAGTTTACGTTCAGTACATGAACCTGCCATTTTCTCCACATCCTTGCCAACACTTACTGTTCCTTGTCTTTTTGATAATAGCCATTCTAACAGGTGTGGGATTATCTCAAATCCATTAGCACTGAATATCTTTCCATTTGTGTCTTTTTCAGTTTCTCTCATTAGTGTCTTCTAGCTTTCAGTGTACAGGTCTTTTGCCTCCTTGGTTAAATTTATTTCTTTTTATTTTATTCTTTTTGATACAGTTGTAAGTGGGATTGTTTTCTTTTTTTAAGATTTTATTTAGTTATTTGACAGAGAGAGAGATCACAAGTAGGCAGAGGCAGGCAGAGAGAGAGGGGGAAGCAGGCTCCCTACTGAGCAGAGAGCCCAATGCGGGGCTTGATCCCAGGACCCTGAGATAATGACCTGAGTTGAAGGCAGAGGCTCAACCCACTGAGCCACCCAGACACCCCTGTGATTGTTTTCTTAATTTTGTTTTTTGATAGTTGGTTTTTAGCTTACAGAATGCAATGGATTTCTGTATATTGATTTTGTACCTGCAGCTTTACTGAATTCATTTATCAGTTCTAAGTTTGTTTGTTTGTATACTCCTTAGGGTTTTCTATATATAGTATCATGCCATTTGCAAATAGGACTGTTGCACTTCTTTCCCATTTGGATGTCTTTTTTTCTTCACTAATTCCTTTGGGTGGAACTCCCAATATTATATTGAATATCAGTGGCTAGAGTTGGCATCCTTTTCTTATTCCTGACCTTAGAGGAAAAGCTTTAAATTTTTCACAGTTGAGTATGATGTTAGCTCTGGGTTTGTCATATATGAACTTTATTATGTTTAGATGTGTGTCCTCTTCACCCACTTTGATGGAAGTTTTATAATAAATAGATGTTGAGTTTGGTCACATTTTTTTTCTGCATCTATTGAGATGATCATATATTTTTTATCCTTTGTTTTGTAAATGTGATGTATCACATTGATTGATTTGAAGATGTTGAACCATCCTTGTATCCCCATAATAAATCTCACTTGATAATCTTATATGCTTTTTTAATGCATTGTTGAATTGGGTTTGTTAATATTTTGTAGAGACATTTTGCAGTATATTCATCAAGAATAGTGGCCTGTAATTTTCTTTTCCTTGGTATCCTTGTCTGGTTTGGTATCAGAGCAATGCTGGTCTTTCAAAATGAGTTTGGAAGTGTTCCCTCCTCTTCAATTTTTTGGAAGAATTTGAGAATAGATATTAAATCTTCCTTGAATGTTTGTAGATTTCACCAGTGAAGTGGTCTGGACCTGGACTTTTGTTTGTTGGGAGGATTTTGATTTCTGATTCAACTCCTTATTAGTAATTGATCTGTCCAGATTTTCTATTTCCTGATGAATTAGTTTTGGAACATTGTAAATTTTTATGAATTTATCCATCTTCTTAATTGTCTAATCTGTTGAGGTATAAATGATCATAGTAATTTCCTATGATCCTTTGTGTTTCTGTGATATTAGTTGTAACTCCTCTTTCATTTCCAATTTATTTGAGGCTTCTTTTTTCTTGGTGAGTCGAAAGAATTTTCAATTTTCTCTATTTCTCTATTTCATTTATTTTCACTTTATCTTTATTATTTCCTTCCTTTTATGGACTTTAGGTTTCATTTGTTCCTCTTTTCCTAGTACATTTAGGAGTAAAGTTAAATTGTTTATTTGAGATTACTCTTGGTTCTTGAGGTTGGTCTGTATTACTATGAAGTTATTTCTTATAACCGGTTGCATTGCATCCCACATATTCTGGTACATTGTATTTCTCTTTTCATTTGTCTCTAGGTATTTTTATTTCTCCCTCGATTTCTTCTATGACCCAGTAGTTGTTCAGTAATGTTATTTAATCTCCATATATTTGTAGTTTTTCCAGTTTTCTTCTTGTAATTGATTTCTTTTTTTTAATTTTTTTTAAAGATTTTATTTATTTATTTGAGAGAGAGACAGTGAGAGAGAGCATGAGCGAGGAGAAGGTCAGAGAGAGAAGCGGACTCCCCGCGGAGCCGGGAACCCGATGCGGGACTCGATCCCAGGACTCCAGGATCATGACCTGAGCCGAAGGCAGTCGTCCAACCAACTGAGCCACCCAGGCGTCCCTTGTAATTGATTTCTAGTATTATACCATTGTGGTTGGATAAGATGCTCAATATGATCTCAATCTTATTTAATTTATTAAGAATTGTTTTGTGGCCTAATATGTGATCTATCCTGGAGAATTACCTATGTGCATTTGAGAAGAATGTGTATTGTGGTGCTTTTGGGTGGTATATTCTGTATCTGTTAAATCTGTCTGGTCTAATGTGTCATTTAAAACCAACATTTTCTGGGGCACCTGGGTGGCTCAGTCAGTTGAGTGTTTGCCTTTGGCTGGGGTGTTCCTGGTATCGAGGCCTCTGTCAGGCTCCCTGTGCAGTGGGGAGCCTGCTTCTCCCTTACCCTCTCCCTGCCACTCCGCTTGCTTGTGCTCTCTCTCTCTCTTTCTCTCTGTCAAATAAATAAATAAAATCTTAAAAAAAAGAAAACATTGGTTTTCTTTTAAACATCTTTTAAACAATTTTTTTAAACATTAAAAAAACATTGATTTTTATTTTATTTATTTATTTGACAGACAGAGATCAAACAGATTAGTCAGAGAGGCAGGTAGCGAGAGAGGAGGAAGCAGGCTCCCCACTGAGCAGAGAACCTGATGTGGGGCTCAATCCCAGGACCCTGGGATCATGACCTGGGCCGAAGGCAGAGGCTTTAACCCACTGAGCCACTCAGGTGCCCCTAAAGCCAGTGTTCTCTTATTAATTTTTTCTCTGGAGGATTTACTCATTGATATAAATGGGGAATTAAAATGTCCTATTATTATTATATTGCTATCGGTTTCTCCCTTTGGGTCTGTTAATATGTGTTTTATATATATTGAGTGCTCCTGTGTTGGGTGCATATATATTTATAAATGTTATATCTTTTTGCTGGATTGACCCCATTTTCATTATGTAGTTCACCTTTTTGTCTTTTATTACAGTCTGTTTTAAACTCTTTTTTGCCTGATGTGAGTATTGCAATCCTAGCTTTCCTTTTGTTTCCATTTCCATGGGATATGTTTACTCATTCCTTCACTCTCAGTCTTGTGTATGTGTCCTTACTTTGAACTGAGTCTCTTGCTGGCAACTTAAAGATGTGTCTTGATTTTCTCCATTCAGCAACTTTGTGTCTTTTGATTAGAGAATTCAGTCTGTTTACATTTAAAGTTGAATCAGACCTGTAAATACAGAGAATAAACTGATGGTTGCCGGAGCAAATGGAGGTGGGTTGGTGGGAAAAATGAGGGACAGGGAGTGGGAGATACAGGATTCCAGTTATGGAATAAGTCAGAGGAATAAAATACACAACATAAGAAACATAGTCACTGATTCCAAAATAGCACTGTAGGGTGACAGATGGTAGCTACTCTTGTAGTGAGAATAGCACAGCATATAAACTTAAATCACTATGTTGTACACCTGGAACTAATGTAACTGTCTATAAACTACACTGAAATTAAAAACAAATTAATTTAAAAAGGTACTTATTAATAGGTATGTATTGTCATCTTGTTCATTGTTTTCTGACTGTATATGAGGTTCTTCTTTCTTCCTTTCTTCTCTTCCCTCTTCCTTTGTGGTTTGATGACTTTCTTTATAGTCACGTTTAGATTCCTTTCTCATTTTCTTTATTATTATGTTTAAATTCCTTTTTTATTTCCTTTTGTGTATTTACTGAATGCTTTTGCTTTGTGGTTACGGTGAGTTTCATGTATGTCACCTTATGCATATGACAGTCTATTTTAAGTTGATAGCAACTTAAATTTGAACACATTCCAAAAGTACTTTTTTATTCCCTCCCTTTCTAATGTCACTTTCGACATGTTTTTATTTTCTGTACCCCTTAAGTAACTATTGGGGCTTTAGTTTCCCTACTTTTGTTTTTTACCTTCTTAGTAGCTTCCTAATTGATTAATCCACTACGTCTACCATGTATTAACTTTTTCCAGTGAGATTTTTACTTTGTTGTTTTTTCTTGTTATTAATTAGTGTCGTGTCTTTTCAGCTTAGTGAAGTCCCTTTAATATTTCTTGTAAGGCCAATTCAGTGGTGATAAACTTTTTTAGCTTTTGCTTGTCTGGAAAACTCTTTCTCTCTCCTTCAAATCTGAATGATAATCTTTCTGGGTATAGTATTCTTGGTAGGAGGTTTTTTTGTTTTTGTTTTTGTTTCCTTTCAGAACTTTAAATATGACCTGGCACTTCATTCTGGCTTACAAAATTTCTACTGAAAAATCTGCTGATGGCCTATGGGTTTGGGTGGGTGGAATCCCTTGTTTGTAAAAATTTGTTTTTCTCTTATTTCTTTTAAGATTCTTTTTTATTTTAACTTTTGATATTTTAATTATAATATACATTTGGTGTGGTTCTCTTTGGGTTCATCTTCTTTGGAAGTTTCTTGCTTCCTGAATATGAATGTCTGTTTCTTTCTCTGAATTAGGGACTTTTTCAGCCATTACTTCTTCAAATAAGTTTTCTGCCTCTTTCTCATTTTCTTTGCCTTCTGGGACCCTTATAATGCAAATATTATTCCTTTTGTTGTTGTTCTAGAGATCTCTTAAGTTATAGCCATTTTAAAATTGTTTTTATTTTCTTTTTGTTGTTCTGTCTGGTTGAGTTCCATTGCTTTATCTTTCAGCTCACTGATCCATACTTCTACTTTATCCAGTCTGCTGCTGAAATCCTCTAGTGTATTTTTCAGCTCAGTTATTGTATTCTTCAGCACTTTGACTTCTTTATACTTTCTTATGTTTTCTATCTCTTTGTTGAACTTTTTACTGTGTTTATTCTTTCTTTTTTCAAGTTCGGAGAGAATTTTAATGGCCATGCTTTGAACTCTTTATCAAGTAGATTACTTATTTCCCTATAATTAAATTCTTTTTCTGAGTTTTTTTTTCCTTATTCTTCCATTATGGACCTATTGTCTGTTTTCTCATTTTACCTCACTTTCTGTGTTTGTCTATTTGTTTGTTTGTATTAGGTATGACAGCTATGTCTTTCAATCTTGACAGAGTAGTATTGTTGAGGCAATGAACTTTCTTGTTCAAAATTGCCCTAGTTCTTGGTTGTCTCTTATACCTTTGTGATTGTTTAAACCACTTGATTTATTCTTGATATGCCTTATTCTTGAGGATGTGCCAGGACTTTCAGTGATCCAAGAGGAAGAATCTTATTTACTCCTAGGTTCGTGTTGATTGCAAGCCAGACTTCCAGGCATCATCTTTTCTTTTTTTAAAGATTATATTTATTTATTTGATACAGGGAGAGAGATCACAAGTAAGCAGAGAGGCAGGCAGAGAGAGAGGGGGAAGCAGGATCCCTGCTGAGCAGAAAGCCTGATGTGGGCCTTGATCCCAGGACCCTGAGATCATGACCTGAGCTGAAGGCAGAGGATTAACCCACTGAGCCACCCAGGTGCCACCCCTGGTAACCACTTTTTTACTGCTTTTTCTGAGTTTGAATTTTTTAGATTTCACGTACATTTAAGACATCATACAGCACCCATCTTCCTTATCACATTTAGCATAATGCTCTAAAGATCCATCCATTTTGTCATAAATGGCAGGAAATCCTCCTTTCTTGTGGCTGTATAATATTCAATTGTATGTATATACCTCCCCCATCTTCTTCATTCATTCATCCACCTATGGGCATTTAGGTTTTTTACATATTTTGTCTTTTTGAGTAATGCTACATTAAACATAGGAATGCAGATATCTGTTGGAAATCTTGTTTTCATTTTCTTTGGCTATGTACCCAGATACGGAATTTCTAGATCTTATGATAGATCTATTTTTAATTTTTTGTGGAGCCTCCATATTGTTTTCCATAGCAATTGGACCACTTGACATTCATACCAAGAGTGTAAAAGGGTGGCAACAGCTTTTTGTATATACCAAGAATCTTTGAAATAACAGTAACTTAAAGAATTGAATTGAAATTTAGACCTTGCATGGTATCTGCATAATTGTCTAGGTCTCAGGTTTCTTCTGTAGCGTCACTGCTCTCCCTAGAGTACAGTCCTCATCCTTATTTTCTAAGATGAAGCTCTAGCCATCATATCCATGCTATTATAAGCCACAAAATGTAATGACAAGAACAAAGAACACGATCCTTCCCACCCTTAAGAACAAATCCAGGAGGTTACTTTTATTTCACAGGGCAGTACTTGTTCACATAGTTACATCATACTGTAGTGGTGGCTCAGATATGTACTTTTTATTAGTAGTACCTATGTACCTGATAACAATACAGAAAGTATATTACTGAGATCTTTAAATTCATTTCCTTAGAAGAAAAGTGCAGGATAGGGATTTTTGCACAAGTGTGATATATGGAGACAGTGCTCTCAGGAGTGGGGAAAATGCCGGACACAAATGTGTTTTCAAAATTTAGCCTCAGCCTTATCCCACAGGGAGCTATGGAACATAAATTTTACCACAAAATTTATTCTGCCTTGAAGTGAGGGTCCAGGATCTGGATTGTTCAGTCATTTCAGTCCAGGTGCCTCTTGTCATGGTAAGGTGATTACTGAGAAAAGGGTAGAGATGTGAGCCTTGAGCAGTGAACACTCACAGCAGCTGGGACATGGGAACAAAAGCTGGAGAAGAAATTTTGAGCTGGATACCTACAGCATCTGCTATACTGAGGAATAAGGAGAAACACATATTAAGGGATGATTAGGAGCCATTTTTGCCACATATACTGAAATGACTAAGTATCCCATTTTTGTTTTATACTTGGTAAAAACTCTATCAGTAATTGTTGAGCGAGTAATGCATATTCTTGAACAACCTTCTATTTTTTTTGTTTGTTTCCATAGCCTGCTTTCTCTAAAATTTTGGAAGAATTAAGAAATAATGTTCTCAGTACCACCATACCTATCCCTAACATATAAAAATACATCCTGCCCTCAATAGCTGCTTCTGCTTAGTTTCTAAGTCATACAGCCAATTACAGACCTCATTAACATTTCTGAAGAAGAATTGATTGGCAAAATCCCTGGTCTTTCAGGTAATTCTGGTTCCTAGAAAATTTCCCAGTGCCTAAGAAGTAAATTTATCACCAGTTAACAATGGTCAGGACACATACAAACTCCTTATATTAATATTCCATTGATTTTAGATGAGGGATCAATATGACTTTCCTCAACAGTTTGTTGTGGCCTAGATTTATTCAGGTTTACAGAAGTGTTTCTGACTTTCAGGCAAGTCTCCATCTAGTAACTGCTTCATGATATAGAATCTGAGTTTATAACACAAAAACCTCAAAGAGGTAATCGAATAAGCATTTAACTGATTTCATTATATCTCATGATTATAGATCTGGAGCTATCCATTTTTTTCCCATGAAAGTCATAAAAGACAATACTGTAAAAGACTCAAGGTTATGGAGTGAATGAATAACATTTGAAGTCTGGTGCAATAGTTACAGGAAAATATATTATTCTAAAGCCAAAAAAAAAGGAATAAAAAGAAAAGAAGAAAAAATCATTTCAAGGCAATACCACAAAATTAGTTATACTTCATATTATAGAAAAGTGGCTTAAGTAAGAGTTTATTCTATCATGTAAAGCAATTACAAAATAGGCATTCCAGAACTTGTATGATAGTTCAAGGGTTTGGCAAGACCCAGGCTGCATTGCTTTACACCCTGCCATTCTCAGCATGTGACTTCTGTTCATAAGGTCACTCCATGGTCCTAGTGCCACTGAAAAACTGAATTTTTAATGTTTTTTTATTTTAAATAACTACACGTGGATCTTAGCTTTTGTTTGAAAATGGTAATGTCACATCATTCTTGAATATTTCCAGGAGGTACAGATCTTATTTAGCCTAGAATCATGTAACATAGATTTGGAAAGGATATTCAATCACAAAACTAATATTTAAGAATGCTGAAATCAAGCTAGATCCTCTGATTCCATAACCACTGATACTCATAAATTTTTCTTTTTTTTTTAAGATTTTATTTATCCATTTGACAGGCAGAGATCACAAGTAGGCAGAGAAGCAGGCAGAGAGTGTGGCGGGGGGAAGCAGGCTCCCTGCTGAGCAGAGAGCCTGATGAGGGATTCGATCCCAGGACCCTGGGATCATGACCTGGTCCGAAGGCAGAGGCTTTAACCCACTGAGCCACCCAGGTACCCCCAAAATTTATTTCTTTAAAAGATTTTACAATTAGGTGATGAGTATATCAATTGTCTTGATCTTGGTAATCATTCTATAATGTACATAGCAAATCATCACATTATATACTTTAAGTATATATACTTATATCTATTACTCTTGAATAAATTTTTTAAAAGCATTTTATAATTGACTTATTCTTTTAAAAGGTCAAGCAGACTTTCCTCTATTTTCTTCAAATAAGTAAGGTTTTTTTACACAATTAATTTTTGACAGCTATTGTATTTGAAGAATGATTATGATAATCTCATAATAAATTTTTATCCCATATATTTAAATGTTAAGGCTTAGGCTGTCTTTTTGGTCTTAAATCTGTATCTACTAAATGGTAAACTAGCCATTAATTTTCATTAAATCAAAAATATTATTTCTTTTACTGAAGAAGTTTTATAATTAGTTGTATCTAAGTTGCTGTAGTTAATTTGGTTAGGAATTTTTGATATGGTATTCATTGTGAATTGAATGAATTTTCCAGATTATTAAGCACCTACTATAAACCAGTTACTGGGCTAGGCATCAAAAGCACAACAGAGGATTAAGCCAGACTAGGCTCCTTCTGTAGTTGGAGGTCTTTTCTGTAAAAGAGCCTTTGACACAGCAATTAGTTGTGTCCTGGTTTTAAGAAGGAAAAGAACAGGGTGACTGGAAGTCACCTACTGGCCAAACTAGCCCACTTGCTATACAGACTAACCTTCAAAGGCTGTGCTCTTCCAACTGAATCCCAGGTATTTCTGGGGCGACACAAAGAATTTGCAAGGTGTGTCCCACAAAAGTCATTTTTTTTCATTTTTTTAATTTTTTTTCAGCATAACAATATTCATTGTTTTTGCACCACACCCAGGGCTCCATGCAATCCGTGCCCTCTCCAATACCCACCACCTGGTTCCCCCAACCTCCCACCCCCTGCCCCTTCAAACCCCTCAGATTGTTTTTCAGAGTCCATAGTCTCTCATGGTTCACCTCCCCTTCCAATTTCCCCCAACTCCCTTCTCCTCTCTAACTCCCCTTGTCCTCCATGCTATTTTTTATGCTCCACAAATAAGTGAAACCATATGATAATTGACTCTCTCTGCTTGACTTATTTCACTCAGCATAATCTCTTCCAGTCCCGTCCATGTTGCTACAAAAGTTGGGTATTCATCCTTTCTGATGGAGGCATAATACTCCATAGTGTATATGGACCACATCTTCCTTATCCATTCGTCTGTTGAAGGGAATTCATCACCCGAAACTCAACTTCCATGTGTAACTCTTGTCTAAAATTGCCTGATAACTCACAATAGAATTTTTTTTTCATTTTATAAAAGAAAGATGCACCTTTCTTCCTTCCCAAATTGTGCTATGATGTATTGCCCCAGGATGTAAAAAGAATTGAGGTGCCAAACAAATAGATAACCTGAAATAGGAGTTTGAAAAATCTCTTAAATTCAGAGATCTTCCTCTCCTGCCTGTCTTGTAGTATTTCTGGTAAATATGAAGCTTAATCCAAATTGGTATATTTTTAACTCAGATTAGCTGAAGCAATATATAATAGTGACACTGACATAAATGTAGTTGGAATATATAATAGAACTATCATATTTTCAAGATGCATTTGCTAAAACCCATTGGTAAATTATACCTATTTTCTTTTGTATTTGTTCTACACCATTCCCCCCCAAAACAGTAAAAGCCTATTTTCTTAAATTATGCAATGAAACATTTTTCCAATGTCTTATATCATTTCATATAATATTTAGTGTTTTCTCCCTCTTATTAACAAATAAACTTCTTTAAACTTATAAACTAAAACCTATAAAACTATAAACCTAAAAACTGTGATTTTCCAAGATCTTTTAAGAGAATTGTGACAAAAACAAACAAACAAACTTGGAAATCACCACTCACTGTTTTTTAAAACTTGGTCTGGTATATAATTAGATTCTAAAAATCATTAGCTATGGTTCTTAAAAAGAAAGAAAGGAAGGAAGGAAGGAAGGAAGGAAGGAAGAAAGATTGATTCCTGAATCTCATCTATTGAATCAGCATTTCTTGGGAAACAAAGACTAGGAATCTGACCGTTCAACATGCATCCAGGATTTTTTAAATCTACATTAAGTTTGAGAATTTATATTCAGGTATTGGTGAAACTTTTAGGAGAGTTCTATCCCATACCAATTGAAGGACAATAAGGTGCTTTATAAAACCTTAAGTGTATAAAGAGTTTTCTGTCAGAGGATAGCCAGCATCTGGCATAGTACCTAGCACACAGTAGATTGAAAGTGAAGAATACAAGTTATATGCCTCCTTCTAAAATATTAGAAGATTGACTATAAGGAGACGTCTTCCTTCTAATATATGTTAAAGATGTATTCTATAGTTAATGTTTTTCCAAAGACTATCTCTTCAGCTAAATTTAATTTACAAATTGAATCATGGGAAGTGAAGTCAAAGCGGGGTGCCTTCCAGATTCCACTGCTGTGATCTTCAAATGAATGAGCACTGCAGATTATTCAGCCTTCTGAAAAGTTCTTAATTAAGGAAACCCATACTGTGCAGAGTAACAGCCTGTGTGTTAACCTTGTTGACATGGTATAGAAATCCCATGTAGACATCTTGTACAAAAGAAAGAAAATGTTCTAGTTCCTAAATTAAAATTTCCAAGTAATTATACTTTTAATGAAAATTGCTGCTATGGATGTCTGGTCAAAGGTTTTGGTTTAAAAAGTAAACATTTGAAAATATCAAAGTTTTTTGATCACTGAATATTGTTTTCATTAATTAGGCGATTATGACAGCTCTCTCTTTACTCTAATAGTCCCCCTGGAGGAAATAACATTTTTGTTTGTCTAAACAGTACTTAATGACTACTCTAAAATTGGAGATTAAGACCTTTAACTCTAGAGTGCACAGCTCTATGTGCTTGACTCTGATGTTTATCATGAATATTAATTTCTGATCTTAAAGTCAAGCCATGAGATTTTTATATATTGTTATACTTTTCCCTTGACAATTTTGGTAATTGACATAATTTCCTCATCAGTAAGAGTTGTTTGTGGCTTCCCTGGTTTAATTAGGGTGTAAAATTGGCAGCTCTGGATTCCCTCTTATTTCAGAGGTCTATAGACTTGTTTGCTTTGAGAAGTAGCTAGACTTCTGATTTTTATTTTTTTTAAGATTTTATTTATTTACTTGACAGACAGAGACCACAAGTAGGCAGAGAAGCAGGCAGAGAGAGAGAGAGGAGGAAGCAGGCTCCCTGCGGAGCAGAGAGCCCGATGTGGGGCTCGATCCCAGGATCCTGAGATCATGACCTGAGCCAAAGGCAGAGGCTTTAACCCACTGAGCCACCCAGGTGCCCCTAGACTTCTGATCTTAAAAGAATTATAGTTTTTGTTGGTGCCCTTACACAATAAAGGACTTGATTTTTTTTTTCATTATAATTTTAATCACTACCTTCGAAATTACTTTCCCATTAGGTGAGATTTATGTCTACTGCTCCAGATCTTTTCTCTGTTGCTTATATAAAAAATATTATTTTCCACAGGTATCTATAATTTTCTTTAAAATTTGATTCATTGTTAGTAACTGCCATCAAATATCAGCCTATATATGTTCAGATTGTTTATCAACATCTAACATTAAAGTTACTTAGTATAAAAACTGATATTCACATATGCATAAACACATATACTTTAATATATGCAATTCAATTGAAATATTGTTATCTTTTGTTTATTTGTACTTTCAACAAAGATTTATCAAACACTTACTAAGCATCAGACAGATTTTTGTCTGAGGATAGAAAGGAAAATGCAGAAGACATCAGTTGGCCTGAAGATACCGTAGTCAGCCAGGGAAGATAGACTCATAAACAATTATGCATACCACTATATGGTAAACACTGTTAAAGATCTGGTGACAAAGTGCTATTGCAACCATGAAGATTGATGATGGATACACAGAACAAGGTGCATTGAACCTGCATGGGATGGAATTTTCTTTTTTTTTTTTTTAAGATGTTATTTATTTGTTTGACAGAGAGAGCGATCACAAGTAGGAAGAGAGGCAGGCAGGGGAGCTAGCAGGCTCCCTGCTGAGCAGAGAGCCCAATGTGGGGCTTAATCCCAGGACTCTGAGATCATGACCTGAGCCAAAAGCAGAGGCTTAACCCACTGAGCCACCCAGGTGCCCCAAGATGGAATTTTCTTGATAGAGCAATGGAAAAGACCTTCTCTTTTACATAGTGGAAGTGGCTCAATGGCAGCCCCAGTGATCTGGGAAAAGTTGCTATGAGAAAGGAAAAACAACAATGTGGCCAGAGAGAAAAGTGCAAGGTGGCACATGGAAAGGTGCAGAAGAAGTTAGAAAGGAAGATTTTAGGTAGATGTGAGAAATTCTGTGGTTAGAATCCCAGGCTCAGAAGTTTTAGCTTTTCTTTAGAAGATGGAGGCAGTAATCCAGTATGGCCTAAATCCTATAGAAAAATTTGTTCTGGGTATTCATCATCTAGATAATTATTTAATAAATTATTTTTGAGAGCTCTTCTTGGCCAAGTGGTTGCTAAGAATCTGAGCCAAACTCTCTGTTCTCAGGAATCTTATAGTATTTTGCAGGAGAAAACTAAGTAAAAAATTCATGTGTGATTTAACAAAGGTTATGAAAGAGGAAAGAACAGAGGGTAATGGATATAGAGATGAGCCATGTGATTCAGAAAAATAAAAAAGAGGAAGGGCTTCTTTAAGATATAAGTGTTCAGCATTGACATGGAGTGAAACTTAGCTAGATGAAAAAGAGGGTTTGGTGTAGATCATAGGTAGGGCAGTAGCGTAAGGCTGGAATCATTGTATGATTTCTAATTTTCTATGACCATATCAAAGTGTCCATGACTTGGGTTGTTCTGAAATGTAGCTATAGAAGTAGAAAAGGATCACTTCATGGACTGGGGTACAAAACCAAAGAAGTAACACTTTATACTAAAAGATATAGGGAGCCAATGGAAGACTTTAAGCAGGTAGATGACAAAAATCAGATTTGAGTTTCAGGGAGCTCATTTGGCAGCAGTGTTTGAGGAAGTTGACTGAGAGTTTGGAGCAACACTTAACTACAGGGTTGTCTTAGATTGTACTCCCCAAGAGGTAGATCCTCAGGTCTACCCTCAGTAGACCAATCATTAAAGAAGTGGTGGAGTGATAGGGAGATGAGAAGGAAGCCAACAAAATGTGTATTATAAAGCCAGTTACTCATGCAGGCAACTGGAAATTAGGTCCCCTGGAAAACTCTGGGAGAAAATGTAGACACACTCTCAGCATTTTCACACCCAAGGGGAGAGGAAACTGAGTTATTCCCCCCTAATTCCACATCTGTCACTTATGGAGGACTTCTTCTAGAAACAGTATCTCTCCAACATTTCTGGTTTGCCCTTCATGCAGACTGACCTTGGTTCCAAACCCAGACAAAAGCCCTCAGACTGAGGGTTTCAGGTGTTTGTGAGAGGCAGCCTTTATATGGTAGCCATATGTGTGTGGGTATTGGCATTATCAACTACAAGGACTTACTGGATGGGAAGCATTGAGGGTCTGGACATAGGCCATGATAGTGGGAATCCAGAGAAGACAAGGGGAGCTACTATGTCATCACTTTAATAGGATTTTACTATGAATTCAGTGTTAAGAATGAATTATGAATGATGACTTTCAAAGACTAGATAGATTTTTTAAAATTCTGAATTTGAGTATACTTGACACAGAAGTTACGTTAGTTTCGGGTGTACAAAATAGTGATTTGACAAGTTTATACATTATGCTGTGCTCACTACAAGTGTAGCTACTATGTGTCATCATACAATATTATGACAGTATTAATGACTGTATTCACTATATTATTGCCTTTTATTTCCATGACTTATTCATTCCATAACTGTATCTCCCACTCTCCTTCAGCCATTTTGCCCATCCTCTTACCCTCCACCTTTCTAGCAACCATAAGCTTGTTCTCTGTATTTATAGGACTGATTCTGCTTTTTGTTTATTTATTCATTTGACTTGTTTTTACATTCATCAAATAAGTGAAATCATATGGCATTTGTCTTTCTCAGTCTGACTTATTTCACTTAGCATAGTACTCTCTCTAGGTTCATTTGTCTGTTGCATATGGCAAGCTCTCATCCTTTTTTAATGGCTGAATAATATTTGTGTATGTGTGTGTGTGTGTGTGTGTGTGACATTTCCTTTATTCATTCAACAATTCTGTGCATTACTCATTGTTCAGCATGATAAGTATACTCTTTAATCCCCATCATCTTCTTCATCCTTTCCCCCCTCCCCTCAAGTAACCATCAGTTTGTTCTCTGTAGTTGAGTCTGTTTCTTGGTTCGTCTCTTTTTTTTTTCCTTTGTCCATTTGTTTTGTTTCTTAATTTCCACCTGTGAGTGAAATCCTATGGTTTATTTCCACATGTGAATGAAATCCTATGGTTTTTGTCTTTCTCAGTCTAACTTATTTCACTTAGCATAATATTCTCTATGTCTATCCATGTGGTCACAAATAGCACAATCTCATTCTTTTTTTTTTATGGCTGCATAATATCTGTGTGTATGTGTGTGTGTATGTGTGTACCGGATCTTCTTCATCCCTTTATCTATTGATAGACACTTGGATTGCTTCCATATCTTGGCTGTTGTAAATAATGTTGCAATAAACATAGGGGTGCATATATCTTTTCAAATTATTGTTTTCATTTCCTTTGGGTAAAATACCATAAGTGGAATTACTGGATGCTATGGTGTTTATATTTTAAATTTTCAGAGAAACCTCCATACTATTTTCCCCAGTGTCTGCACCAGTTTACAGTCCCACCAACAATGTATAAGGGATGCTTTTTCTCCAAATCCTCACCAACACTTGTTATTTCTTGTCTTTTTGATTTTAGTTATTCTGACAGGTGTCAGGTGATTTCTCATTGTGGTTTTGATTTGCATTTCCCTGATGATTACTGATGTTAAGCATCTTTTCACGTGTCTGTTGCCCATCTGTATGTCTTCTTTGGAAAAATGTCTCTTCAGGACCTCTACCCATTTATTTTTTGGCTGGGTACAGTATACTTTATTGATGGTATGTGACAAGGTAGGGCTCCCCAGGCCCCTCCCCTTCTTCAGGGGTCTAGGATGGAGACGGTGGAGGTTGGGAGATTCTTAGTGTTTCAGGGGATCATTTGGGGCAGGGACTCCCCAGCAGCTGAGGGCCTCTCTCTTCCTCTTGCTCTCACTGAGGCTGGTGGTCCAGGGGGCTCTTACTCCTTAGGGGCCATGTGGTCCGTAAGGTCCACCACCTGGTTGCTGTAGCCAAATTCATAATCCTAGCAGGAAATGAACTCGACAAAGTGGTCATTGAGAGCAATGCCAATCCCAGCATCAAAGGTGGAAGAGTAGGTGTCACTGTTAAAGTTGCAGGAGACAACCTAGTTCTCAGTGTACCCCAGGATGCCCTTGAGGGAGTCGTCTGATGTCTGCTTCACCACCTTCTTGATTTCATTGTATTTGGCAGCTTTCTCCAGACAGCAGGTCAGATCCACAACAGACACGTTGGGGGTAAGGATGTAGAAGGCCATGCCAATGAGCTTCCCATTCAGCTCTGGGGTGACCTTGCTTACAGCCTTGGCCGCACCAGTGGAAGCAGTGATGATATTCTGGGCAGCCCCTTAGCCATCATGCTACAGCTTTCTGGAGGGGCCATCCACGGTCTTCTGTGTGGCAGTGATGGCATGGGAGGTGGTCATGAGTCCCTTCATGATGCTGAAGTTGTCATAGATGACCTTGGCCAGAGGAGCCAAGCAGTTGGTGGTGCAGGAGGCATTGCTGACAATCTTGAGGGAGTTGTCATACTTCTCATGGTTCACACCCCTCATGAACATGGGGGCATTAACAGAAGGAGCAGAGATGATGACCCTCTTGGCCCTGCCCTTCAAGTGAGCCCCAGCCTTCTCCATGTTGGTGAAGACGCTAGTGGATTCCACAACCTACTCATCACCAGTATCGCCCCATTTGATGTTGGCAGGATCTTGCTCCTGGAAGGTGGAGATGGACTTTCCATTGATGACAAGCTTCCCATTCTCAGCTTCTACTGTCCCGTGGAATTTGCCATGGGTAGAATCATACTGGAACATGTAGACCATGTAGCTGAGGTCAATGAAATGGTCATTGATGGTTACAGTATCCACATTGCCAGAGTTAAAAGTGGCACTGGTGACCAGTTGCCCAATATGGCCAAATCTATTCAATCCGACCTTCACCATTGTGTCTCAGCCGGCACTGCACCAAAAGGTGTGGCTGTCTGTCAAATGGGGAGGAGCAGAGAGCCCCTCTACCCATTTTTAATCAGATTGATTTTGTGGTGTTGAGTTGTATAAATTCTTTATATATTTTTATATTAACCTCTTGTCAAATATGTCATTTGCACATATCTTCTTCCATTCAGTTTTGTTTGTTTTGTTTTGTGGGTGGTTTCCTTTGCAAGGCAAAGGGTTTTTATTTTATTTTGACGTAGTCCCAATAGTTTATTTTTGCTTTTTTCCCCCCTTGCATTAGGAACCATATCTAGAAAAGTGATACTATGGCTTATGTCATAAAAATTACTGTTTGTGCTCTCTTCTAGAATTTTTATGGTTTATAATTTCGCATTTAGGTCTTTGGTCCATTTTGAGGTTTTTTTTTTATGTATGGTGTTTTAAAGTGGTCCAATTTTTTTTTCTTTTTTTTTTTTACTAGTAGCTGTCCATTTTCTCAGCACTAATTGTTGAAGAGACTGTCTTTTGCCCATTGTATATTCTTGCCTCCTTTATCATAGATTAATTGACCACATAAGTGTGGATTTACATCCAGGCTCTCTGTTTTGTTCTATTGATCTATGTGTCTATTTTTTGGCCAGTAACATACTGTTTTGATTACTATGGCTTTGTAGTATATCATGAAATCTGAAATTGTGAGACTTCCAGCTTTGTTTTCCTTCCTCAAGATTACTTTGGCTATTAGCATGTTTTGTGGTTCTACAAAAATGTTATTATTATTTGTTCTGGTTTTGTGAGAAAATGTTGTTATTTTGAGAGGAACTGTAGCAATGGAATTGCTTGAATCTGTAGATTGTTTTGGGTAGTATGTGCATGTTAACAATACTAATTCTTCCAATCCATGAGCATGGAATATCTTTCTATTTGTTCGTGTCATCTTCAGTTTTTTTCACAAGTGTTTTATAGTTTTCAGAGTACCAGTCTTTTACTCCTTTCGTTAAATGTATTTATTCCTAAGTATTTTATTGTTTTGGGTCTAATAGTAAATGGAGTTATTTTATTAATTTTTCTTTTTGCTACCTTATTTGTGTATATAAATGCTACTGATTCCTGGCTTAGTTTTGTGTTCTGCAACTTTACTGAATTCATTTACTACTTGTAGTAGATTTTTGGATGGAATCTTTAGGATTTTCTATGTATAGTATCATATCATCTGCATATTGTGACAGTTGAACTTCTTCATTCCCAGTACTGGATGCCTGTTACCTATTTTTCTTTTTCTTTTTTTTTTCCTATTTTGTTGTTATTGTTGCTATAGCTAGGACTTCTAGTGCTGTGTTGAATAGAAGCGGTAGAAGTGGACTTCCTCGTGTTGTTCCTGATCTTAGCGGAAAAGATTTCAGGTTTTTACCATAGATATGGTGTTAACTTGGGTTTTTCATATATGGCCTTCATTATATTGAGATATGTTCCCTATAAATTCACTTTGTTGAGAATTTTCATCATGAATGGATGTTGAATTTTGTCAGATGCTTTTATGCTTCTAATAAGATGATTACATGATTTTTTCCATTGTTTTGTTGATGGTAGTATATCACATTGATTAATTTGTGAATATTGAACTATTCTTGTTCCTTGTTACTTCTCACTCATTTCTGATGTTATTTATTTGGGTCCTTTCTCTTTTTTTTTTCTTGATATGTCTGGCTAAGGGTTTATCTATTTTATCTTTTCAAAGGACAAGCTCTTGGTTTCACTGATTTTTTTCTGTCATTTTTTAGTTTCTGTATCACTTATTTATGCTCTGATCTTTATTATTCTTTCCTTCTACTCAGTCTGAGCTTCGTTTTTTTTCCTCTCTTTTCTTTTTAAGGTTAGCTTGTTGTATTGTGCTTTTTGTTGTTTCTTAAGATAGACCTGTATCAGTATATTTTTCAGTCTTAGGACTGGTTTTGCTGCATTCCAAAGATTTTGAACCATTGTATTTTCATTTTCATTTGTCTCCATGTGTTTTTTAATTTCTTGTTTGATGGCTTCATTGACTCCTTGGTTTCTTTAGTATCATGTTGTTTAGACTCCATGTGTTTGTGGTTTTTACAGGTTTTTTTTTCTTGTGATTGATTTCTAGTTTCATTATGTTTATAATCAGAAAAAGATGTATGGTATGATTTCAACATTTTTTAAATTTATTGAGGCTTGTTTTGTGGCCCAACATATGACGTATTCTGGAGAATCTTTCATGTGCACTGGAAAAGAATGTGTACTATATGTTCTTTTTTTAAATTTTCAATCTCATTATAGAAGGTCTCAGTGAGTTCTTCTACTCTTCTTCCCAGTGAGCATCTTTATAATCATATATATGCTTATATATGTGTGTGTGTATGGATATATATCCATACACACACACACAGAGAAAGCGTGAGCGCCTGAGTAGGGAAGGGAAGAGGGAGGAGAGAGAGAATCTCAGGCTCTACAATCAACACAGAGCTCAACATGGGGCTCGATCTCATGACCCTGAGATCATGACTTGAGCCAAAATCAAAGGTTGGACACTTACCTGACTGAGCCACCCAGGCACCCTACCAACATTACTTTAAATTCTTTATCAGGCATATTTCTTATATTTGTTTAACATAGTTCTTTTTCTGAGGCTTTGTCTTGTTCTTTCTTTTTTAATATATTCCTCTGTTTCCAGATGTCTGGATGTCTGCCAGGTTGTTTTTGAGTGTTCTGCAGTATGAGTGTCCTAGCAAGCCATTGAAGCTGGAGTGAAGTAAGTCTGCAGTGTTCCATGGTCCTTTGCACCTGTGTTCCTTGGTGCGAAGACTGAGGCTGTAGTGAACATTAGCCAGAAATGTCCCAGTACGCACCATCCTATATCCACCTTGGTGGGTCAGCTGGGGCTGTGTGGGCTAGGGACACAGAGCTTTCAGGTCTTGAACTTGTTAGAAAATATCTTTTAATCACTTCAGCAAGCTTCTGCCAGAGCATTGGGTTTGTTTTGTTCTCAAAGTGTTCAAGTTGTCTTTTCTAAAGTATATACTTAAAGTTACTTTGAAAAAAGAGATAATAGATGTCAGGAATTTCCTTCTAAAGAATTTAGGTGGTGTTCAGAGCAATGGGTAGGAATAGAAGTGAAATTAAATCAGCAATATGTTGATAATTGTTGAACCTAGATGATGGTGTATGAAAGTGATGTAGTGTTCTCTGTTTTTGCATGTTTGGAATTTTCATATTTAAAAAAAATAAGGTCACAAAAAATCTGAATGGTTCTCTAATTGTTATTTTTGTACTATTTATCTCTTTTATGTATCAGTAAGCTATAGTTTATAACACATCACTTAAAAAAACAGTGGGTTAAAACAGTTAGCATTTGATATTGATCATGAGTCTCTGGATTGCCTGCACTCTGTCATATGTTTGCTATCAACTATAGGTCAATAGGAAGTTCTCTTCATTTTGCCTGGAATTTCCCACATGTTTGGGAGTTATCTATTTATAGGCAAGTCTAATAAGGCCTCATTTGATAAAATCAGGCTCTCCTATCACATTCTGTTAGCCAGAGCAAGTCACAAAGTCAGCCCAGATTCAAGAGGTAGTAAAGTAGACTGCTTCTTGTTAGGGGGAGCCAAAAGTGACATGGTATTACATACATGGATATAAGGGAGCCATCAATTGGAGTGATTAATGCAGACAATGTCATAATGTAAGCATTTATTGCTTTTAAGTCACCTGCTACTTATATCCTGATAGTTTACAAATGTTTATGTCTCCCCTCAACTCTCCCCTCCAGCTTTACTCTAACTATAGGTCACCTACATTTGGATTTCCCATGAACTCTGCCCATTCACTGGCCAGTGTTTATTATTTCTTCCTTAAAACCTTCCTCTCCTTTCCTTTCTTCTCCTCACTCTCTGTCTGTAATTAATGTCACTTCCATCTAGGAATCCATTCATCTATTCATCTCTCCATCCCTTATTTAGTTCAGTATTTATTTCATACCTATTATGTGCCTAAGAGTGGCCTAATCACCAAACAATCTAATACTAGCAAAACCAGACATAGCCTCTGCCCTCATAGGCCTTATGTAGCAAAGATCAAGGAACACAATCAAAGCCACAAAAATACATGTAAAATTACAATTATAACTGCCAGTAAAGAGAAAAGATGCATAGTGTTACATGAGATTATAATCATTCTGAGTCTGCTATTGATCAAATCTCAGTCTTGGAGTAGGGAGATACGGCATAACCCCCAACCAACCTAAAACAAACACAGTTTGTTTGGAGGTAATTTGTAATATAGTCTATCCTGATGAATATATGTGGTATTGTGATGGGCTATCCTCATATATCTTGAAGGCACCAAGACTAATAGACCTTTGTGGAAGAGGAAGTCTTTAAAACAGATGCTAAGGGGCGCCTGGGTGGCTCAGTGGGTTAAGCCGCTGCCTTCGGCTCAGGTCATGATCTCAGGGTCCTGGGATCGAGTCCCGCATCGGGCTCTCTGCTCAGCAGGGAGCCTGCTTCCTCCTCTCTTTCTCTGCCTGCCTCTCTGTCTACTTGTGATCTCTCTCTGTCAAATAAATAAATAAAAATCTTTAAAAAAAATAAAAAATAAAACAGATGCTAAAATCTTCTTTGAATGAGGCTGGAAAATGAGAGCAGAAAGGGCAAAAAATTACAGAAGCAACTGACATACATTTCAAAACAACAGGATTTTGGAAAAGAGGGTGGATGAGTTAGTATTTAGGAGCCACAATAGAAAATAAGAACAGCAATACCAGCTTCTGTCTGCTAAGTGAAGACTGTGAGAAAATAAATGGGCACCACTATGAGATGGCTGCAGGAGAAATGAGAATCACAGAAGAGAGCAGGTTTTATTTGATTAATGCCGGGAAGAGAAGGAGATGCTGAGGATTTAGGGCACTTATATGACCATGGAGATACTTATACCAGGGGTTACAATGAAAGAGTTTGAGACATAGGGTATGTTTGGATATTGTATATGAGTGGTTGACTGAGTGAATAAATGAATGGAGAAGGTAGTGCAGTAAATGTATGTGTGTTTTGGTGGAAAGGATGCTCACAATTTTGGCATCAGTTTATGAATCTAGGACTAACAGACATATGATGACTTCAGTCTCACTATCTCTTGGAGGAGGATAACTCATTTGGATGAGGTGATGACAGACACAAAGGCCATAGGATCCATGTTTTTTATGCCAGGTTGGTGGTGAACCAGAATTTCAGATCTCAGTGTCCTTTACTACTCCTTATTCTCATCTGTCATTAATTCCCACATTTAATTACTTCTAATCCAGCTGTTAGACATTTGTACTGATAGTTGTAAAATATAAGTCTGAACTTTTCCCTCCCTGTTTAAAAATCCTTCCGCAATTTCTTAACTTTTCAAAATAACATCTGAACTGTTCAAGCACGAAGGCTTTTTACCATTTCTCCATTAGCTAATACTTCAGGGTCCCCTCAAACCATACTCAACCTCCATATCAGTCATTCGGAACTACCCAAAGGTTCTTAAAACTTCATTATTTCATTTACTGGGCTGCTATCTCTGATGTTCAGACTGTCAACTCTATCCTACCCTCTTCATTTGGTTAACTTTTCTCTGACATGTAGTTTGGCATACGACCCTTTACATGTGTTTTTCTAATGTTCTTTTGAGGTAATTCCATTAACTATCTGAAGGTTTCAGAAACACCTTATCAAATACTCCTCAAGCAGTTTTTTTCCTTTTTATTTTCCTTTACATTTTTTCCTGAAATTTGGGAAGGCATGCTTTTATTTTCTTTGGGAGCTTTCTGCATTTCTTTTACTATCACCACTAGAATAATCATGATACATACAAACAGGTAATGAATTAAATGAATTTGTATGAAATAAAAAGATGAATTAAACAAAATAGGGGATATGAAAAGCCATAGCAGCAGAGGAAAAAATCTGTAGGAAGTGTGATTTTAAACTAAGATAGAACTATACACAGTGTAAAAGGCTGGTGTAAGAGTGTAAAATTTAAGTCATCATGCAGACTTGATATAACTGGACACACAATTACAGAAGTTTATTCTGATAAGTGGAAAGCTTTGTCATCACTTATACATTTTTTCCCTTGAAAGCAACCTTCATAATTTCTCTCTGCAGGGACTTATTTCAATAAATGTAAGATGCTAAATATTGTAAGAGACACAATCAATATCTGTACCAATAAACTATGACACAGTGCTTTCTTATCACAGCAATTGTAAAAGACATTCCAGTTTCAGAGATGATAAAATGTGAGCAAAATTCACATGTTAGAATTGATGAAATAAAGAAATTGATGAAAATAGACAAGCAACTAAATGATTAAACACCTGGTATTAGAAAACTTCCAGAGGAAATAAAACCATGACCTTTCAGACTTCAGGAAAAAATAATTAAAAGAATAAAATTCACTAAAACTGCTTGACCAATATTTGACAAGATGTTTCCGGAACTGTAAGAGTGTTAATTAAGTTATTTCAAAACTCAACATGAGGGTTATTATCTCAGATTTGTAAAGTAAGTTTTCAACTTATAGCAAACTGATAAGTTGCAAATTATTTTTGTCTAGGAGGCATACAAATTACTTGTCTTCAGAAGAAAAGAAAACCCTGATGGTTGTAGTTTTATCACCCTATAAGAAAGACATCAGCCAGTTTCGTATAGAGCTTCACAATTTTATTCCAGCACCTTTTCTTTTGTCAAAGAGATATGGCACAGGACACTTCTTAAAAACAGCAGGACTTCATAACTAATGCAAACAGGGTGAGATATTGAACTCAACACAGTTGAAACAAAAGTCAGGGAAGTTTTTAAATACTGGAGTGAGTTTGTGAAAAAAATACATTCAGGAGATGGTTGATTAATATGTTAAACTATCTGTATTTGCTAATCAGGGCTTATCAATAAGACCCCTACCCTATCCCACTGCACAGACTGGGAGATAGGGGTACTATCCTTCTTGATGATTGCATTTGAAAAGCGATGGCTCCCAGTTCTTGAAAAAGATATTACTAGGTTGTAGAAGATTTACATCTCAAAGGGGCAGAGAAGAAATTTACAATTGCAAGTTCCTAAAGTAAGTACTCTAAGAAGAGGAAAGTGGGAGGTGGGATGCTGTAATCAGGAAGAAACCTGTCTAAACTTTAGTCAATCTAAGGGAACTGCTAAGTTCATCTTAGTCTATATCACTGATGATACATACCAATTTCTGGTATTCTTTTAGAACCAATTTTGTCAACCTTCTGTTTCTCTCTGAACATTCAGAACAAAACAGAACAAAACAAGTAACAACAAAGAGACACATTAAAACACAAATTTAGAAAGGGCAAAAAAGTCATTTTTAGACTCTAATGAGAAAGCATGGGGAAGGCTAATGGAGTAAGGGGAGGAATAAATGGAAATAATTGTCTTTGGAATATGAACATTAACATAATGGAAAGCAATGAATAAAGAAGCATGACAGTGTTAAGTATTTTATGTCATTGTCCTAAGGGGCACTCAGTTGAGAAATGATACCACAAAAAAAACACATTTCAAATCATAATAAATATATGTGATAACAAAATAATGAAAGAGCTCAGAAGAATCCGACAATAAAGAAATTATTGTTACTTCTTAAGTAACTTCTAATCCTCTTCTCAATTTTCTTTGTAAATTCAAAAGTTAACTTGAATTGGGAACTTTACTCTGACATAAATGAAGCTTGCAGCATTTATTTCTGTATTGCCAGGAGAAATATTTATCTGGATCTGCTTAAATCTTTCCAGGTATTCCTATTTATTTAAACTTATAAAAGTCCTTTTCTTTGATGTTATTCTAAGTTTATTTTTTCATTGTCTGAGAAAATCAACTGAAAAATGTAATTTCCATTTCCTAAATTACTATTTTTCCCCACAAACTTTCTAAGACTATCCAAATGATTGCAGCAACATG
The DNA here is from genome assembly GCF_902655055.1 of Lutra lutra. Classification (NCBI taxonomy): domain Eukaryota; kingdom Metazoa; phylum Chordata; class Mammalia; order Carnivora; family Mustelidae; genus Lutra; species Lutra lutra. The sequence goes on along the minus strand of NC_062296.1, from coordinate 74,970,169 downwards.
GAGTATGGCAAATTGCCTTCTAGAGGGATTCTTCGCAATTAGAAATCACCCAAAGTATAGATGAAAGCAATATATAATGGTTTTAAAACTAGCTCATGGATGATGTTACATAAAGATTTTTGCTTTTACTACTTTGATCTCATCACTATTTTTATCAAGTTCTGAGTATAAAAAACTTTTTGTGCTAAATAGATATTCAATAAGTGAAGATCAAATTTTAAAATCATCTACCTGCTTTATTTCCAGTCTAAATGTAATCAGCGTGAATCAAAATAGTAAAGAATTTGGCAGAGTAGCATTACAGTGTATAGCCTAAAAATTCCTACAATAAAGATATTGCAGGAACAGGGCTTTCCAAACATTGTTTTCAGGAATAATAGTATCTCCAGGTCAATGCAGTTAGCACTATCCAATAGAATTTGTATAATGAAGGAAATATTCTACATCTGTGCTGTCCAATACAGTAACCAATAGCCACATGTAGATATTAAATATTTGAGATATTGCTAGTATAACTGAATAGCTGAGTTCTTATTTTTGTTTCATATAAATTAATTTAGATAGTCAAATGTTGTTAGTGGCTACCACACTGAACAACACAATCTTTTTTGATATCTTCTTCAAGAATAAAGAAAAAATGTTTAAATTTTTTTGTTTAAAAAAAACTTTGCTTAACCTAGTAGTTTCCAAATTCAGTTGAACAAAAAATCCTTCTTTTACTCCTGAATGAAACATTAGGGCATGCTTTTAAAATCCAAAGTAAAAAAGAATAAGATGTTCAGGGTCATTTATACATTATTCCCTGTTTTATTTGCTCTTTCATGTATGTATTCACTCAACTGATACCTATTGGGCTATGTACTGGGCACTGTTAAGATACAGTCTTGTTCATTCTTTAAGCTCTTGCTGATAGGAGAGGCAGATTAATAAATAAAGACATGCAGTCTGATAAATTCCAAGAAACACAGGGCTATGGGAATACAGAGATGGGCAGTCCTACTTCAAAGTTATTGAGGGTTTAGTTCCAGGCTACTGGAATAAAGCTGATACTGCAATGAAGTGAGTTAAATGAGTTTTTTTTTTTGTTTCCCATTGCATGTAAAAGTTATGTATAAACTATGTTGTAGTCTCTGAAGTGTATAATAGCATTATGTCTATAAGAAAACTAATGTACATACATAATTAAGATACTTCATTGCTAAGAAATGTTAACCATTATCTGGGCTTTCAGTGAGTCATGATCATTGATCACAGATCACCGTAACAAATATAATAATAAGGAAAAAGTTTGAAATATTGCAAGAATTACCAAAATGTGACAAAGAGATGTGAAGTGAGCAAATGCTGTTGGGAAGAAAAAAGGTGCCTATAGAGTTGTTTGATGCGGGGTTACCACAAACTTTCCATTTGTTAAAAAAATAAAAGTGCAGTATCTGTGAAGTGCAGTAAAGTGAAACATAATAAAATAAGGCATACTTGTAATCAAGATTTGTCATGAGAAACTTTCCAGAAGGAGACTGGAAGACAAGTGAAAAAAAGAAGGCCCTTTTTCATTTTTTATTTCTCTGACTCCCTTTGCCAGAGTTTGCCACTTAACCTATACTATTCAAGCTTAGAGCTTGTGTCATGATATATGCTCAGATCCTGTGGGTTGCTTTTTTATACCCTTAAGTCAGATCCTGTGGGCTGCTTTTTTATACCCTTAAGTCAAAAGGATTAGTTCACTTTTTATAGGTTGGTTTAAGGATAATGTCTCCCTAAGTATTTTCTACTTCCTTTCTGCCACCCCCAAGCAGTCCCTCTAACCCTACCATTCACAGTCCAACATATACCAAAGAAGTCAGAATTTTTGTACATAACTTACAGTGATCTTGAAATAACCCTCAAAATTCTGACCTGAGAACAGGGGTAGACCTTCTCTCATTTAGTTCTCAGTAAAATATAGATACACATGCACATACAAGCACATTCACATTCTCTGTCTTTTCCCAATTTCAGAAAACTTCCAACTGATTTCCCTGCATCCTCTTTTTTTTTTTTTTTGTAATAATCCATTCTCAGCAGTGTAAGGGATGTTCTAAAATGTGAATCTCATCAAGAACCCTCCCCATATTAAACTCTTTAAGAATTCTCTGAATTTCTTTCAAGAGAAATTCCATTTCCATTAGTTTAAAATTCTCTGTAAGATGTCCTCCAAGTTTACTCCTCCAACCTAAGAACCAAACATCTTAGACCAGAGTGTAGCACACAGTCAACAACCAATCCATGTTAGCAGTTATTTTAGGATATGTTTTCCTGTTCAGAAAGCCCAAGAACGTGGCATGCTGTAAGATTACGGAAGAAACACAAAGTACAGCAAACATACATAAGAAAAGCAAGTCCTTGAAATCCTTTAAATGTTCTTAGGAATTCACCACTCCTAACAAGACTGATCTACTCCTCCCACTCTGCCCTGAGCCTACATACTTTATAGTTTCTACATACTTTATAGTTTCAAGGAATGAAGTTTATCCATATCAAAACTTTCACATATCAAAGTATATCTTGTAGGTCTTATTTTATCCTAAAAAATATGTTGGGAAACATTTCTATATATATTTTTAAGAAACAAATACTGTAAGAATGATTGAAATTCTACAAACTAATTTTATTTTATTAACAGAGGACAGTATAGGGTAGTTATCACAAACCCAGATCTAGTAAAGGATTCATTCCACTGAGTGCCATTAATTGGTGTCAGCTTCCCCAGATAACCACCAGTATAACACATGCATCAAGCAAAGCTGAGCTTATTACTTTCTAAGTAAAGAAGGACAATACGCGCCTGGGTGGCTCAGTGGGTTAAAGCCTCTGCTTTCGGCTCAGGTCATGATCCCAGGGTCCTGGGATCGAGCCCTGCATCGGGCTCTCTGCTCAGTGGGGAGCCTGCTTCCCTTCCTCTCTCTCTGCCTACTTGTGATCTCTATCTGTCAAATAAATAAATAAAATCTTTAAAAAAAAAGAAGGACAATACTATAACAGGGACTTAGTAGATTCTCTGAGGACAGAGGTTGAGGGCAGCCATATATATACAATTTGGGGGGTTCTGGGTTCAAGTAGATTAAGGCATTTCTTTGATAGAGAGATAAGATTATAATTAGGCAACTCCAAGATATAATAGAAAAAGATTGGTAGGCCCAGTGAGTCCAGGGCTTGGAAGTAAGTCTTATTGAGTAAAAATCTGTTGTTAAGTAAGAGGGTTCATTTGGTTGAACAATCCGTTGTCCTAAATGAAGGTGGAGGGGTTCCTCAGGTAAACAACACTATCTTGAGACAGAGCTGGTTGATCACTATATTGTTCAGATAAATGCGTTTTCAGGATTTTCCTGAAGCCACTAATGAAGCTGTCTACTAGGTTACAGAATTATCTCTGAAAAAGATTTCCTGAAAGAGTAAAGTCATGCTGATGTGGGGAGCCTCAAAAATTAAACTCTTTGGGAGGCAACCTCTTTGAGTTTCCTAAGTTGTAAAATGGGGATACCAGTGGTACCTTTTTCTTTTGGTTTTAATAACTGAGTGAGATAATATGTATAAAGCCCTTAGTAGGATGTCTGTCACTTAGTAAAAGTACAATAGCTGTAAAATATCTTCTTTTTCTAGTAAACTATTTATAATGTAGTAATTAATTTTTTCAGTCACTCATTCCAAAATATCCACTAAAATACTATATGATGTATGGTGTGTCTTGCTGTGTTTTGGGGACACAGAGATGAAAAGTCCATGAACTTAAATAACTTTTGTGCTAATAGATATGTTACCCTGTGACACAGATAGTGCTCTAGGAAAGATAGGAATGCAATGCCACAGTAGCCCGGGAGATTTATATAGGTCTGAAAAACATGGTCTTGTGAAGTGGATGTTTGACCTGGTCCTTGAAGGATGAGTAGTAATCCATGAGACACCCAAGGGTCAGATCATTCCAACATCAGATCATTCCATACTAAGTGAAAAGTATATACATAGGCTAGAAGCTACTGATTTTCATGCCAAGTTCCAGATATGAGGAGAAAGTATGATTCTAGGTAAAAGTTCAGGTGGAACAGAAGGATATTTGTCTGTATAAAAGAGTTTAATAAGTAATAGACTTCTATATAACAATAATCTGTGTTTTCAATAAACATAAGTTGATTCCAGCTGGAGAGTCAAGGGTTTTTTATATCATAGTAAGGAACTGGGCTTCTATTTTACAAAGTGTGGTGGTTATCACATATTTTTATACAGTAGAGTCATGCTGAAGGACTTATAATTGTCCTTATTAATAACCTTATTCAAACCTCCCAGAGACTGACTGAATTCATTGATTTGGGGTGGATCCTGGAATCCTGTATTTTTTTTAATTTTAATTAATTTATTTTTTTATTTTCAGCATAACAGTGTTCATTGTTTTTTGCATCACACCCAGTTCTCCATGCAATCCGTGCCCTCTCTAATACCCACCACCTGGTTCCCCCAACCTCCCACCCCCTGCCCCTTCAAAACCCTCAGATTGTTTTTCAGAGTCCATAGTCTCTCATGGTTCCCTCCCCTTCCAATTTCCCTCAATTCCCTTCTCCTCTCCAATCCTGTATTTTTTAATGTGTGTGTGTGTGTGTGTGTTTACGTGTTTTGCTTGTTTCTTCAGTGCTCTTCTGGTTATTCGAATGTATGGGCAGGATAGAAAACTTCGTGCACTAAAGGATTACAGCCCAAGAGCCATAGTCAGAAGCTCCGTAAGAGTCACTGAAGGAATAACCATAAGGTCCATGAACATAAAACTGGAAACGAGGAGTCAAGAGAGGTTTGCCAGTGGAACCATCCCATGATAAATCATTTTAGGAGGTAATTCTAGCAGCAGAGAAGATAAAATGGGGCAGAGTAAATTTTTGGTTATTCCTGCTTATCTAGAGCTTAGTTTCAAAGAAGGAAAGGAAAGAGGCTCTTCAGATATTCAAAGTGAGATTGGTAACATAGGTTAAGACAGGATAATTTACATTTAAAATTTAAAAAATACAAAATTTAAAAAAATATATGGCAGGTTTCCTAGATGACCTCAAGGTCAGTAAAACTTCCTTCCTGCTCCACTGCCATAGGTCCTTGGGCAAATTCTGAAAAATGAAAGTTAAAGGCAGACTGAAAAGCTAAGAGTACCTATTTTTTACTTGTGATATAGAACTATAAGTCAGAATACTAACTAGGCAGGATCAATTCTTGTGTTTTCTGTGGGACTAAAGCATAATTCTAGAAGTTTTCTAATCCTCCCCAAATATTTTGGGATCTTGTTTCACAAATGCTGAAATCCTGACTACAGGTTTAGGAGAAGGATAACGTGGCCGACAGCTTTTTACTGGTGTCAAGAAAAATGCTAGAAAATATGCAAAATGACTGTCAAAAACAGCAGTGTTAACATGACAGTGAAAGCAAGTTTATATTTTTTATCCCTCAAAGGTCAGAAGATCAATGTTTTCTAGTAATTCATCTATGAAATTAACCACCTTTGGCTTTTAAAATGTTCATCAGAGGTACTTAGTTCATGAATACTGTCATTTCCTTATTTTATTTTGAAGAATATTATTCATAGATAACTATTTGCTGGAAAACATTTTTATACATAATGGCTTGTTTAGGATAACATCTACTGATGCATGACAGAAGGATAAAAATTGTTGTAGCTGTGACAGCAGATTCAATCAGAAAGAAAAACCTTAAGTAACTTTATAAAATTTACCAAAATTTATGCTTCTGATTCCATGCTCTATATTTGTTGATTTGTTTCATTCCCTGAGGGATTAGTAGTGAATACTTAAGTAAAAGAGGACATGATTGCACATTAAATACAATATGTCTTCTGGGAAGATCAAGAAATTTTTCAACCTTAGCAGCATTCACGTTTGTGTGCCTGTGTGTGTGCTTGTGTACATTTATGCAATAATAAAAATACTGCCTTCCATCTGCATGAGAAGTTAAAGATATTTTCACTTTATTTCTCATATAATCTCTTCCTTTTGTCCCCCAATAATCCTGTGAGATAACAATAATATATATATAATACTTTTTTTACATGTGAAGTATTTTTTCTTTTTTTTAAATTTATTTTATTATTTTATTTTTTATTTTTTATTTTATTTGACAGAGAGAGAAATCACAAGTAGGCAGAGAGGCAGGCAGAGAGAGAGGGGGAAGCAGGATCCCCTCTGAGCAGAGAGCCCAATGTGGGGCTCGATCCTAGGACCCTGAGATCATGACCTGAGCCAAAGGCAGAGGCTTAACCCACTGAGCCACCCAGGCGCCCCTGAAGTATTTTTTCTTATTAATTACTTCATGACTGCTTTTTGCTTAACATTTCACTTCTATTTTCTTCCTTTTTTTCTTTTTCTTTTTAACTTTCTATCTTAATTGTTACCATAACATTATAAAAAAATGTTCAGTCTTAGTTCTCATTTTTGAAAAGTGGAGACAGATTTATTGGAACAAAATTTACAGTCCACCCTGACACAGAGCTACACTCAGCTGGCTGAGAATAAAAAGCTTGCATTCAGGAAAGGGCTAGTTTTAAAGTAGGACTGAACAACTCCCCTCCCCCACAATATTCACACCTATTTCCCCTTCCTGAAGAACAAAATGCTGCCAAATAGTTTTTATGTTGGGTGAAATCTATACAGTACTCTTAACCAAACCCTTTGACTTGATGTATTTTGAGACAATAAGCTTGAGAAATAAATAATATGAATCTTATCTCCATATAAATAATGAGAAAAAGACACTCAAACTAGGGTAAATGTCCTATCAACTAGCAGTCAACTATTTGAGATAGAACTGATACTAAAACTAAGTCTTCCTAACTTTGCACTGTGCTTGAATCATAGAAAATGTTCAATAAATATCTCAACTTTAATTCATAATTTGTGTAGGAACATCATATAACTACCGCAAGGAGTTTCAGTTTTCTTTTGAATCTGTGGATTATTATATTCCAGAAGAGGTTTTTTCCTAGCCGAATATTATCAGGAAGAGATTACTTGACTAATTTGAACCATGTAAATATCTTACTGATATGGGAAAGGACACCATTATATAGGATTTAAGAGCCAGTAGTCATGCATGCTGGGCATTATTTAGAAAGAAGCAAAACATTTTAATATAAAACTGTCCCACATAAATTTGATAGGTTTTTCCCCCTTGTTTCTATTAGTATAAATCTGCCTTTCTCTAATAATTACTGGTGGGCATAAAGTAAAAGGGAACTGTTGCAAAGAAACAATGATCTAATCATGCTTTGAGTTCAATGTTTGTTTTATTTCAAAGAAAGATGCCTATGAAACTTGTATAACCAATTGGCAGGCTAAAAGAATAACCTTATGTAAATGCAGGATGTAATTACCATTTTCACAAATTTGGTACATGTTGGAAATGTCATTTCAATCAGGACTAATCATAATATGACAAGAATAACTGTGATACCATAAGTGATAATGTTATGCTGCTCACTTTTTCTAAATTTGGTGGCAAAATATGCAAAGATAAAACTCTCAGAGAGCCAGTAAAACATGTTCAAGATTTTTGCCACTTTTTAAAATATTTTCAGGGAAATATTCACCATTATGGAGTAGCCATTATTTTTACAGCTCAATTGTTTTTAGATTAATCCCTTCTTAGAACTTGTGTCATCATTTAAGGCAAATGAAAAAGAATGAGTATAAACTTTTAAGTGATAATAAAATACTGCTTTACATTTTCCCATTTATATATATTTAAATATTGGTTTTATAAATGTTGCCTCTTTTCATTTTTTCAGCAAGTGTGCCTCTTATTGATAATGAGTAAAATACGTAACAACAAACTAAGGACTTCAGCATACACCTCACTGGTTTCTATTCATCACATATGAAGTTGCTATGAATGCCATTTACATGCTGTCTCATTTTCTGGCTCCTGGTGAAGAAACAGGTTAATGGAAACATTCTTCATTTCATTACTGATTCTAATAGGTCTCACAAAGTTCATGAGATATTTTATTTAACTCAATTAATATTAATTTTCTAATGTAGTTATCTAGGGACTAGAAAACAAATGCTTTCTTAAAAGTACCCTTCCTGGGGCGCCTGGGTGGCTCAGTTGGTTAAGCATCTGCCTTAGACTCAGGCCCTGATCTCAGGGTTCTGGGACTGAGTCCCCTTTCAGGATCCCTACTTAGCAGTGTGTCTACTTCTCCCACCTCAATCTCTGCCCCTCCCCAACTTGCGCACTCCCCCCTCTCTTTCTGTCTCAAATAAATAAAATCTTTTAAAAAAAATACCCTTCCACTGGGAAGTTGCAATAAAGAAAAAAAAATGTGTGTGTATAGCCCCAGGACTGCAAGCAACAGGGGATGTGTGGCATGAAGAAGAAAGGGAAGAGAAGGCTGCAGAAGAAAGGAATTAGGCATGGTTTGTTTGTTTGTGTTTTGGTGATAAATAGAGCATCTTACTAACATGGGACATAAATAAATGCATTTACTTTGAATACTTTAACGGGTTCTGAAGCTGTGTTAAAGACCTGGACCTCTATTCAGGGACCCATATGGAATTCAGAGTTTTCCCAAATGTCCTGAAATTGGTTCAAATTTTATGTGCATTTATTATTTTTATGGGGAAAGACTAAATAACATTTATCAGATTTTCCTGGGCATTTAAGACCGAGAAATATATTCAGGATCACTGCTGTCTGTGTTAATTATATTCAGGTCCAAATGGAAAAAGACACATTTCCAGAGGAAAGAGGCTATCATAAGGACTTTAATCAGTGAATTTCACTTTGGTTTATATAGGAAATTACATAAAAGAATCTTAACCAAAATACAATCCAAAATAGCATTATGAGAGAGAAGATATTTTTTTTTTAATTTTTTATTTTTTCAGCATAACAGTATTCATTATTTTTGCACCACACCCAGTGCTCCATGCAATCCGTGCCCTCTACAATACCCACCACCTGGTGCCCCCAACCTCCCACCCCCCACCCCTTCAAAATTCTCAGATCGTTTTTCAGAGTCCATAGTCTCTCATGGTTCACCTCCCCTTCCAATTTCCCTCAACTCCCTTCTCCTCTCCATCTCCCCTTGTCCTCCATGCTATTTGTTATGCTCCACAAATAAGTGAAACCATATGATAGTTGACTCTCTCTGCTTGACTTATTTCACTCAGCATAATCTCTTCCAGTCCCGTCCATGTTGCTACAAAACTTGGGTATTCATCCTTTCTTTTTTCTTTTTCTTTTTTTTTTTTTTTTACAGCTTTATAAACATATATTTTTATCCCCAGGGGTACAGGTCTGCAAATCGGCAGGTTTACACACTTGACAGCACTCACCATAGCACATACCCTCCCCAATATCCATAACCCCACCCCCCTCTTCCAACCCCCTCCCCCCATCAACCCTCAGTTTGTTTTGTGAGATTAAGAGTCACTTATGGTTTGTCTCCCTCCCAATCCCATCTTGTTTTATTTACTCTTCTCCTACCCCCTCAACCCCCCATGTTGCATCTCCTCTCCCTCATATCAGGGAGATCATATGATAGTTGTCTTTCTCCGATTGACTTATTTCGCTAAGCATGATACCCTCTAGTTCCATCCACGTCGTCGCAAATGGCAAGATTTCATTTCTTTTGATGGCTGCATAGTATTCCATTGTGTATATATACCACTTCTTCTTTATCCATTCGTCTGTAGATGGACATCTAGGTTCTTTCCATAGTTTGGCTATTGTAGACATTGCTGCTATAAACATTCGGGTGCACGTGCCCCTTTGGATCACTACATTTTTATCTTTAGGGTAAATACCCAGCAGTGCAATTGCAGGGTCATAGGGTAGTTCTATTTTCAACATTTTGAGGAACCTCCATGCTGTTTTCCAGAGTGGTTGCACCAGCTTGCATTCCCACCAACAGTGTAGGAGGGTTCCCCTTTCTCCGCATCCTCGCCAGCATCTGTCATTTCCTGACTTGTTAATTTTAGCCATTCTGACTGGTGTGAGGTGATATCTCATGGTGGTTTTGATTTGTATTTCCCTGATGCCGAGTGATATGGAGCACTTTTTCATGTGTCTGTTGGCCATCTGGATGTCTTCTTTGCAGAAATGTCTGTTCATGTCCTCTGCCCATTTCTTGATTGGATTCTTTGTTCTTTGGGTGTTGAGTTTGCTAAGTTCCTTATAGATTTTGGACACTAGCCCTTTATCTGATATGTCATTTGCAAATATCTTCTCCCATTCTGTCAGTTGTCTTTTGGTTTTGTTAACTGTTTCCTTTGCTGTGCAAAAGCTTTTGATCTTGATAAAATCCCAAAAGTTCATTTTTGCCCTTGCTTCCCTTGCCTTTGGTGATGTTCCTAGGAAGATGTTGCTGCGGCTGAGGTCGAAGAGGTTGCTGCCTGTGTTCTCTTCGAGGATTTTGATGGATTCCTTTCTCACATTGAGATCCTTCATCCATTTTGAGTCTATTTTCGTGTGTGGTGTAAGGAAATGATCCAATTTCATTTTTCTGTATGTGGCTGTCCAATTTTCCCAACACCATTTATTGAAGAGGCCGTCTTTTTTCCATTGGACATTCTTTCCTGCTTTGTCGAAGATGAGTTGACCATAGAGTTGAGGGTCCATTTCTGGGCTCTCTATTCTGTTCCATTGATCTATGTGTCTGTTTTTGTGCCAGTACCATGCTGTCTTGATGATGACAGCTTCGTAATAGAGCTTGAAGTCCGGAATTGTGATGCCACCAACTTTGGCTTTCTTTTTCAATATTCCTTTGGCTATTCGAGGTCTTTTCTGGTTCCATATAAATTTTAGGATTATTTGTTCCATTTCTTTGAAAAAAATGGATGGTACTTTGATAGGAATTGCATTAAATGTGTAGATTGCTTTAGGTAGCATAGACATTTTCACAATATTTATTCTTCCAATCCAGGAGCATGGAACATTTTTCCATTTCTTTGTGTCTTCCTCAATTTCTTTCATGAGTACTTTATAGTTTTCTGTGTATAGATTCTTAGTCTCTTTGGTTAGGTTTATTCCTAGGTATCTTATAGTTTTGGGTGCAATTGTAAATGGGATGGACTCCTTAATTTCTCTTTCTTCTGTCTTGTTGTTGGTGTAGAGAAATGCAACTGATTTCTGTGCATTGATTTTATATCCTGACACTTTACTGAATTCCTGTACAAGTTCTAGCAGTTTTGGAGTGGAGTCTTTTGGGTTTTCCACATAGAGTATCATATCATCTGCGAAGAGTGATAGTTTGACTTCTTCTTTGCCGATTTGGATGCCTTTAATTTCCTTTTGTTGTCTGATTGCTGAGGCTAGGACTTCTAGTACTATGTTGAATAGCAGTGGTGATAACGGACATCCCTGCCGTGTTCCTGACCTCAGCGGAAAAGCTTTCAGTTTTTCTCCATTGAGAATGATATTTGCGGTGGGTTTTTCATAGATGGCTTTGATAATATTGAGGTATGTGCCGTCTATCCCTACACTTTGAAGAGTTTTGATCAGGAAGGGATGCTGTACTTTGTCAAATGCTTTTTCAGCATTTATGGAGAGTATCATATGGTTCTTGTTCTTTCTTTTATTAATGTGTTGTATCACATTGATTGATTTGCGGATGTTGAACCAGCCTTGCAGCCCTGGAATAAATCCCACTTGGTCGTGGTGAATAATCCTTTTAACGTACTGTTGAATCCTATTGGCTAGTATTTTGGCGAGAATTTTTGCATCTGTGTTCATCAAGGATATTGGTCTGTAGTTCTCTTTTTTGTTGGGATCCTTGTCTGGTTTTGGGATCAAGGTGATGCTGGCCTCATAAAATGAGTTTGGAAGTTTTCCTTCTATTTCTATTTTTTGGAACAGTTTCAGGAGAATAGGAATTAGTTCTTCTTTAAATGTTTGGTAGAATTCCCCCGGGAAGCCGTCTGGCCCTGGGCTTTTGTTTGTTTGGAGATTTTTGATGACTGTTTCAATCTCCTTACTGGTTATGGGTCTGTTCAGGCTTTCTATTTCTTCCTGGTTCAGTTGTGGTAGTTTATATGTCTCTAGGAATGCATCCATTTCTTCCAGATTGTCAAATTTGTTGGCATAGAGTTGCTCATAGTATGTTCTTATAATTGTCTGTATTTCTTTGGTGTTCGTTGTGATCTCTCCTCTTTCATTCATGATTTTATTTATTTGGGTCCTCTCTCTTTTCTTTTTGATAAGTCTGGCCAGGGGTTTATCAATCTTATTAATTCTTTCAAAGAACCAGCTCCTAGTTTCGTTGATTTGTTCTATTGTTTTTTTGGTTTCTATTTCATTGATTTCTGCTCTGATCTTTATGATTTCTCTTCTCCTGCTGGGTTTAGGGTTTCTTTCTTGTTCTTTCTCCAGCTCCTTTAGGTGTAGGGTTAGGTTGTGTACCTGAGACCTTTCTTGTTTCTTGAGAAAGGCTTGTACCGCTATATATTTTCCTCTCAGGACTGCCTTTGTTGTGTCCCACAGATTCTGAACTGTTGTGTTTTCATTATCATTTGTTTCCATAAATTTTTTCAATTCTTCTTTGATTTTTTGGTTGACCCATTCATTCTTTAGAAGGATGCTGTTTAGTCTCCATGTATTTGGGTTCTTTCCAAATTTCCTCTTGTGATTGAGTTCTAGCTTTAGAGCATTGTGGTCTGAAAATATGCAGGGAATGATCCCAATCTTTTGATACCGGTTGAGACCTGATTTAGGACCAAGAATATGATCTATTCTGGAGAATGTTCCATGTGCACTAGAGAAGAATGTGTATTCTGTTGCTTTGGGATGAAATGTTCTGAATATATCTGTGATGTCCATCTGGTCCAGTGTGTCATTTAAGGCCTTGATTTCCTTGTTGATCTTTTGCTTGGATGATCTGTCCATTTCAGTGAGGGGAGTGTTAAAATCCCCTACTATTATTGTATTCTTGTCGATGTGTTTCTTTGATTTTGTTATTAATTGGTTTATATAGTTGGCTGCTCCCACATTAGGGGCATAGATATTTAAAATTGTTAGATCTTCTTGTTGGACAGTTCCTTTGAGTATGATATAGTGTCCTTCCTCATCTCTTATTATAGTCTTTGGCTTAAAATCTAATTGATCTGATAGAAGGATTGCCACTCCTGCTTTCTTCTGATGTCCATTAGCATGGTATATTCTTTTCCACCCCCTCACTTTAAACCTGGAGGTGTCTTCGGGTGTAAGATGAGTTTCTTGTAGGCAACATATAGATGGTTTTTGTTTTTTTATCCACTCTGATACCCTGTGTCTTTTGATTGGGGCATTTAGCCCATTAACATTCAGGGTAAGTATTGAGAGATATGAATTTAGTGCCATTGTATTGCCTGTAAGGTGACTGTTATTGTATATTGTCTCTGTTTCTTTCTGATCTACTACTTTGAGGGTCTCTCTTTGCTTAGAGGACCCCTTTCAATATTTCCTGTAGAGCTGGTTTGGTATTTGCAAATTCTTTCAGTTTTTGTTTGTCCTGGAAGCTTTTAATCTCTCCTTCTATTTTCAATGATAGCCTAGCTGGATATAGTATTCTTGGCTGCATGTTTTTCTCATTTAGTACTCTGAATATATCATGCCAGCTCTTTCTGGCCTGCCAGGTTTCTGTGGATAAGTCTGCTGCCAATCTAATATTTTTACCATTGTACGTTACAGACTTCTTTTCCCGGGCTGCTTTCAGGATCTTTTCTTTGTCACTAAGACTTGTAAATTTTACTATTAGGTGACGGGGTGTGGACCTATTCTTATTGATTTTGAGGGGGGTTCTCTGAACCTCCTGGATTTTGATGCTTGTTCCCTTTGCCATATTGGGGAAATTCTCTCCAATAATTCTCTCCAATATACCTTCTGCTCCCCTCTCTGTTTCCTCTTCTTCTGGAATCCCAATTATTCTAATGTTGTTTCGTCTTATGGTGTCACTTATCTCTCGAATTCTCCCCTCGTGTTCCAGTAGCTGTTTGTCCCTCTTTTGCTCAGCTTCTTTATTCTCTGTTATTTGGTCTTCTATATCGCTAATTCTTTCTTCTGCCTCATTTATCCTAGCAGTGATAGCCTCCATTTTTGATTGCACCTCATTAATAGCTTTTTTGATTTCAACTTGGTTAGATATTAGTTCTTTTATTTCTCCAGAAAGGGCTTTTATATCTCCCGAGAGGGTTGCTTTAATATCTTCCATGCCTTTTTCAAGCCCGGCTAGAACCTTGAGAATCGTCATTCTGAACTCTATATCTGACATATTACCAATGTCTGTATTGATTAGGTCCCTAGCCTTTGGTACTGCCTCTTGTTCTTTTTTTTGTTGTGAATTTTTCCGCCTTGTCATTTTGTCCAGATAAGAGTTTATGAAGGAGCAAGTAATATACTAAAAGGGTGGCAACAACCCCAGGAAAATATGCTTTAGCCAAATCAGAAGAGATCCCAAATTGTGAGGGGGGAGAAAGGGGATAAAAAGGGGTTCAGAAAGAAAAAAAAAAAAGAAAGTATTAAAAAAAAAGAAAGCCGATAAAGAAAAAATATAAAAAGAGGAAAAAATATATATATATTAGATAAACTATTTAAAAAACGTTAAAAAAGAAAACGGTAAAAGTTAAAAAAAATTTAGCAGAAGAAGAGAAAAAGAAAAAAAAATTGAAAAAGAAAAAAAAATTAAATTAACTGCAAGCCTAAAAAATCATGGGGAGAAAGCCATGAGTTCCGTGCTTTGCTTTCTTCTCCTCTGGAATTCCGCCGCTCTCCTTGGTATTGAAACTGCACTCCTCGGTAGGGGAACTTGGTCCTGGCTGGGTTTCCCATTGATCTTCTGGGGGAGGGGCCTGTTGTAGTGATTCTCAAGCGTCTTTGCCCCAGGCGGAGTTGCACCACCCCTACCCGGGCCGTGCTGAGTAATCTGCTCGGGTTTGCTTTCTGGAGCTTTTGTTCCCTGAGCGCTTTCCGTAGAGTTCCGGAGGATGGGAATGAAGATGGCGGCCTCCCAGTCTCCGGCCCGGAGGAGCCGAGAGCCCGGGGCCCCACTCCTCAGTGCGCCTTCAGAGAACAGCGCCCAATGACTCCCGCCACCCTGGCCTCTGGCCGCGCTCCGAGCTGACCGAGCCTGCGACCGGTTCAAGGCAACCCCGAGCTGAGAGTCACTCCTCGGCTCTGTCTCTGTAGCCGGCTTCCCCGTTCTAATACCGGTAAGCTCTGCAACACTCAGACACCCCCGATCCTTCTGCGACCCTGCGGGACCTGAGGCCGCGCTGACCCCGCCTGGGCTTCACCCCAGTTAAGCCTCTGGAGCGATGTCCCTCAGCGGAACAGACTTTTAAAAGTCCTGATTTTGCTCCGTTGCTCCGCCGCTCGCCGGGAGCCGGCCCCTCCCCCCGCGGTCTATCTTCCTGTCGCTTTGGATTCACTTTTCCGCCAGTCCTACCTTTCAGATAGTGGTTGATTTTCTGTTTCTAGAATTGCTGTTCTTCTTCTCTTCAATCTCCCGTTGGATTTGTAGGTGTTTGCAATCTTTAGATAAGCTATTTAGCTGATCTCCCGCTACCCGAAGTAGTCTCAGCCTGCTACTTCTCCGCCATCTTGACTCCTCCCCAGAAGATGATATTTTTTATTAAATTTAAGATTAAACAATACTCTCAAGCATGTTTAAGTTCTCATAGACATGGAAAGATGAAATCAGTATGATGTTTTATGTTCAAAAACTCATTATCATCATCAAAAATTTTAGACAAATCCCTATTTTTGTTTTTTTTTCCCCTTTTTTATATGTTATGTTAGTCGCCATACAGTATGTCATTAGTTTTCGATGTAGTATTCCATGATTCATTGTTCGCATATAACACCCAGTGCTCTATGCAATCCATGCCCTCCTTAATACTCATCACTGGGACAACCCATACCCCCACCTCCCGTCTCCTCTAAAACTCTCTTTTTGTTTCTTGGAGTCCACAGTCTTTCATGATTCGTCTCCCTCTCTGGTTCCCCCCCCCTTCATTTTTCCTTTCCTTCTTCTAATGTCCTCCATACTATTCCTTATGTTCCACAAGTGAAACCATTTGATAATTGACTTTCTCTGCTTGACTTTTTTCACTCAGCATACTTTCTTCCAGTCCCATCCATGTTGATGTAAAAGTTGGGTATTCATCATTTCTGATAGCTGAGTAATACTCCATTGTATATATGGACCACATCGTCTTTATCCATTCATCTGTTGAAAGGCATCTCGGCTCATGAAACAGGTGCAAATTCCTGTTTTTGTAAAAATTGAGTTGAATATGTTTTTCATGACTAAAACTACATGATCACTACAAACACAGTGATACCGGCCTTATGCGCAATGACTTTTCTCAAATATTAGTTTAAAGCAGCAAAGTTCTAAGCTTTTTTAATAATTTAATGTGAAAGACAAGAATTTCTAAGAGGTTTTGATTATACTCAGGAGGTAGAGAATTAAGGAGAGTGATAAAGGCTAAGATGAAGAAAATCTACATTCTTTTGATGAATACATGCTGTCACTGACACAAAATACAGTGTATTTCCTTTTTTTAAATTATGCTCAGTTAGCCAACATATAGTACATAATTAGTTTTTGATACAGTGTTCAATGACTCCTTAGTTATTTATAACACCCAGTGCTCATCACAACACATGCAAGAGAACACAGAGAATTTTGGCTACAAACAAGAAGAGAATGTGTTCTAACAAGTGGTCCAGGAGATGTGATAGAGGTCCTGTAAGATGAATTCCATGTTGTTTCCGGACAGAGCCAATAGTAGGAGCTTACCTCTTGCTAGAGTGCTGCTATCACTTTGAACCAGTTTATAGTTGCTAAAATGAAAGCTACATTTTATTTTTTAAATTTTTTATTTTTAAGAAACATGTATGTCTTTAATGGTCTTTTTTTTTCTGTTATGTTAGTCACCTTCATTTTGAAAAAAAAATGAGCCTCTTGAAGTGAAGTACATTGGTGGATATTTATAAACAGGAACAGATACACCAATAATTCATTATAATGATTACTTTTTATATTTTTGAAAAATATGAACATGCATATAAGTATATACAATGTGTGGGGTGTGTCTGTCTGTGTGTCTGTGTGTGTCTCTGTGGAGTCATGCAGTGATATTTTCTTTTAAGTCATATAATTTAGAATCATCAAAAGACTTCTTAAAGGCATGTTAGATTATATTACCCTTCTCCTTTTGAAAAGAGTAGTAAAGATAGACAATAATTCTCTAAATTTGGGCTTGATTTCTTATTTAATTATTTTTATTAGCATATAATGTATTATTTGCACCAGGGGTACAGGTCTGTGAATCATCAGGCTTACATATTTCACATTGGGCTTCATTTAATAATCCAGAGTCCTATATGGGATGCCACTCTACATTTTACTGGCAATTACTCTATGTGCACATTTCCTGGAAAGTCATGGAAAGGATATTTATGTGACTTATAGGACAGATATGTGCCTACAAACAGAAGGAACAAATGTATGCAGAGGTATAAATCAAATATAAACAATATAAATCAATTTTAATTACTTACTGTTAAGTGAGGTTTTCTTATTAATGTTCCAACCTTTAAGCTTCTTTTCTGAATGATATTCACTGTTGTGAAACTTAAATCTTATAATAACAATCCATACTTGAAAAACATCTTTAATTTTCCAATAACATTATAAAATAAAATAAATTTAAATAATGAGTCTATATAACAGGAAAAAAATAATAACAGAAGCTGAGTTCATGGAGTTATTTTCTCCAGATGTGTTTATTAATTGTAGTCTCACACAGTGGTGAGAGCTATTTAGCAGTTTTACACTTGTTGGAGCTCAGATGTTTTTATTATTTCCCTGAAAGACAATGTCAAAACTTGTTTTTCTCAAGTTCTCAAAAGTTGTTTTTCTCAAGTCCCCTCTGAGCCTTTTTCTCTTTCCTCTTCCCTTATCCAGTATCCTGCCCATAAGTTGTTAAACATTTGAGACTATTAATGGTATTGCTATGAATGTTCGTGCTTTCTCTATATCCTAATTACAAATGTATTCATGAAAACAACAAATTCATACTTTTTTTCCTGTCTCAAGGGATGAGGGTCTCATCTTCCACTTGAGAGATTATTTCACATGCATCCTTGATTCTTGTATCTTCCTTTTCTCTTTCAACTCTATTGTCATCTTCATCTTTTCTTCTGTATCATGGAACTGCCATGTTTTTCTTTTCTCCTTTTCTGAGCCCAACTTCTCAAGGAAGTAGTCTCAGTTCTTTGTCTCCATGGCCTAATATTCTGTTTCTTCCAAATTCCCCTGCAGTCCAGACTCTGCCCATCACTGTGCACAAACTATTATTTTTATGATGAATGACAACTTTTGTATTGGTAAATCTAGTGAATATGTGCTAGGTGATCTTTACCAGGTCTTTGTTTGGCACTTAACACTATTGATTACTCTGTCCTAAAAAATCTCAACACACTTGCTTCCTGTGACACCGTCCTCTGTTCTCATTCTTCTGTGAACCCTTTAGCAGTATTTCTCCATGAGCTCCTCTTCTTCTGGTCCCCTTGTAGATGTAGAGGCTGCCATGCTTCCATCCCCAGTCCTTTTCTCCTCTCACTCTGTGTACCGTCTTAGTGGCCCAGGCCTTCTCCCAGCCTTTGCTTTTCCATCTGATGTTTCTCTTTAGTGGTTCCACAGGTACACCAAACTTACCATGTCCAGACTCATACTAAGTCTTACCTTCACCTTCTAGCATGGCATTTTTTTAAATTAGCATATAATGTATTACTTGTTTCAGGGGTATAGTTTTCTGAATCATCAGTCGTACACAAGTCACAGCACTTACCATAGTACATGCCCTCCCCAGTGTCCATCACCCAGCCACCCTATCCCTCCCACCTCCCTCCACTCCAGAAACCCTCAGTTTGTTTCCTGAGATTAAGAGTCTCTTATGGTTTGTCTCCCTCTCTAGTTTCATCTTGTTTCATTTTTCCCTCCCTTCCCCCCATGACCTCCTGCCCTGCCTCTCAAATTCCTGATATCAGAGAGATCATATGATAATTGCCTTTCTCTGATTTACTTATTTTGCTTAGCATAATACTCTCTAGTTCCTTCCACATCATTGCAAATGGCAGGATTTCGGGGGTTTTGATGGCTGCATAGTATTCCTGTGTGTGTGTGTGTGTGTGTATCACATCTTCTTTCTCCATTCATCTGTTGATGGACATCTAGGCTCTTTCCATAGTTTTGCTATTGTGGACATGGCTACTATAAACATTTGGGTGCATGCTAGTATGGCATTCTAAGTATCACTTCAGTTAGAAACAGAAGAGTCATTCTAGTCCTCTATATCCTCAGTCACCAAACCTTGCACATTTTGCCAAATGTTTCCTCTTGTTCTGTCTCCTCTCTTTCATTCTTATTACCACACCCTGGGTCAAATATTTTTTCTTGTGTTTTCTAGTCTTTCTTTCTGCAAAAGCACACACAGTTTCACATAACTGAACACACATACAGTCATTTACAAAAGAATGGAATTTTTAGATTTTGAAGAATCTCCTTCATTTTAAAGAATAAGATTAGTTTATTTCCTCATAAATTTTTATATGATAACATGAACAATTCTACATCACTGCTTTACACTTACACAAAGGTGGTTCATATAAATGCAGTTTTATATTGTTGTTATTATTCAGTGATATTTTAAATTTGTGAAATTTGCCAGTAAGAACCAGCTATTCTGTATTTTTTTAATTTATGAGATGATTTAATTAATTTTTTTTCAAAGTGGCTGTTATTGGTTTTTAACATTTTTATATATAGCTCTGTGTGGAGTATTCTGTTGTTTATTTCTTGGTTCTTTGCTTTTATATTTAAAATCAGTAATTCCTCCATTCTGACAGATATTTAGATTAATTTATTGATATTATGGTCACTATGAATATCCCTGAAATATTTTCATATAGACAGTTAAGAACAATAAAGTATGATGTATGTCTCAGTCACCCAGCTGATCCTTTCTAGGAGAAAAGTATGCATTTATTAACCACATTTGAACCTAAAGCACTTAGCATAGAACCTGTCACATAGTAAGCTCTAGAAAAACATCTTTTAATTTAATGAAGCTATCAAAAGTCACCCAGGAATATATTTGCAGAGGATAGATAAAGTTTTTCACATTTTCATTCATTTACATTCCACATCCTTCCATATGCAGGTATTTAAAATTAATAGGCAAGAATTGCTATTGTCCTTTTCTCATATTTGTTTTCAATTCTAAACTTTATTATTTTGTCATCTGTACTCTTTCTATTGAAAATTTTTAAAAATCAGATACATATATAATCATAGATCATTTCAGTGAGTTGATATATTTCACAAGGAATGATTCCTATTATTATGTTCCTGGTCATTTAAGTGCCTAATTATCTATATATTTTCATATAAAAATATTGGCATCTCTTTGAAAGCCTTATATATGTAGCTATAGAGAAAAATCAAAGCAGTTCTTTCTCTTTTATTTTGTGGAGGTTAAGATAGGAGAAAGTTACACCTGATTTCATTCAAGGCATTTTGTCACTTCATTGACAATTGTCTTTGAACAAACTGCTCTGCACCTTTTTTTCTTATTGATGATTAATTGGTTTGTACATAAAGGCATATTTATGACTTTAGATCTAGTTTAGTATCTGTTTACCTCATTGGTATGCCTTGCCAGAGACTGTCAATCTTTGTCCAAACAGGAAGCTTATTGTTGAGTTTGAACTTACACCAGATAGAAGCAAAATACTTTGCAACCACTCCACTCTCAAGTATAGACAGTTATATAATGTATGTATGTATGTATGTATGTTGTATATAATGTAATGCTGCCTTTTGCTGCTTACATCTGTGTTGATCTTGTAAATGTATTTTTACTGATACTTTATCAGTTGTATTGAGAATACATTTTCTCAAAGGGTCAGACCTCACTACCTCATTAAATGAAAAGCCGGATAAAGAGATAAGTATTTAATTTATGTTAACTATGTACACTGACTTATTTGAATAAACATAGCCACCATGTGTTACACCTTGGTACTAGTAGCTTTGAGAACAGTTTTTTTTTTTTTGTCCTCACAATGACCTGGCAAATAAGTGGATTATTATTATTTCCATTGCCCAGTTGAAAATTCAAGGCTTACAGAATTTATGTGACTTCCCATTGTCATATTGGGGTTGGAATCTGTACCAGCTTCACAGAGTTTGAGAATTTCTGTTCTTTCCTGTATAGTAATGGTTTTCAGTATCTTTCTGCTGCCATATTTCCACATGGCAGTACACTCCCATTATTTTACACAATATTTCTATAGAAAAAGAGGAAGGTAGTGTATATAAACTAAATTTGCTGTCTATTCACTTCCCTCCCAAACCCTAGCAGTCTCCATAGCCACGATCCTCATAAGAATTACTACATTATATAGCAATGGTTGAATGCTGGCTTCAAAATAGAATCTCTAAAACTCAGATTTAATTCTCCTGAGTACTAAGATGTTGGTATTTTTACAAGCCACCTCAGTGATTTAACATGTAGCCTGATTGAGAATGACTGCTATAATTACTGTCTTCTTACAGTCTCTCTCCCGTTGTACTCTATGAAATGAAAAAGGCAAATAAAGAAATGAAAGTTGATTTATATTATTTACTCTCAATGATGGAGATCAGTTCACCTCCCCGTTCTTAAATGAATATCATCATTACTCTGGCACCTGGTCTTTGAAATATATGTACTTACTATATCCCTTAACTTCCAGTTTTTGCCCCTGTCTGATTCTTTGCAGCTAGTTTAATTTACTAACTTTTTAACCTTAAGCAGTTTTCTTTCTGAGACTATTTTCTTTTTGTTTTCTAATTTGTACATTAAATTAAACTTTTAGCTGGATAATACTATTTATTACTTATTTTCTGAATAAAGGGCTCTTTACTAAAATGTGGGAAGGGGGTAGGAGAGTGACTGTTCGTGCATATGGGGTTTCTTTTAGAGAGATGTAATGTTTTAAAATTACTTTGTGGTGATGTTTGCACAATCCTGTGCATATACTAAGAACCATTGAATTATACACTTGAATGATATGTTATATGAATTAGATCTTGATACTATTGTTTTTATTTATTTTCAGCATAACAGTATTCATTGTTTTTGTACCACATCCAGTGCTCCATGCAGTCCGTGCCCTCTCTAATACCCACCACCTGGTTCCCCCAACCTCCCACCCCCTGCCCCTTCAAACCCCTCAGATTGTTTTTCAGAGTCCATAGTCTCTCATTGTTCACCTCCCCTTCCAGTTTCCCCCAACTGCCTTCTCCTAACTCCCCATGTCCTCCATGCTATTTGTTATGCTCCACAAATAAGTGAAACCATACGATAATTGACTCTCTCTGCTTGACTTATTTCACTCAGCATAATCTCTTCCAGTCCCGTCCATGTTGCTACAAAAGTTGAGTATTCATCCTTTCTGATGGAGGCATAATACTCCATAGTGTATATGGACCACATCTTCCTTACTATTTTTTTTAATTTATTTATTTGTCAGAGAGAGAGCAGAAGCACAGAGGGCTGCAGGCAGAACAGGCAGAGTGAGAAGCAGGCTCCCTCCTGAGCAGGGAGCACCATGTGGGACTTGATCCCAGGACCCTGGGATCATGACCTGAGCCAAAGGCAGATGCTTAATCAACTGAGCCACCCAGGCGTCCTTCCTTACTATTTTTAAAAATGTTTATACAATCAAGATTTTTGAACAAGCACCATTTGGGACATACTCAAATGCCATCCATAAAGATTTACTTAGTAGGCGTCATCTTTTCTTTACTCACTTTTAATTAGTAGAGACCCATAGGGCCACTCTAATCATAAGTATTAATTCATTAACTAGAATGTCTAGTCCAAGGTAGCCTCCAAAACTCTGAACTTGAGTTGGCATTATATTGTATCCCATTACCCATCTTAAGCTTCTCCAGATAGGAAGATTACAGCAAAAAAAGAAGGCATGGCAGGCATCTTTACTTTTCTCCCTTGGCTTTCTCCGCTCCTGCCCACAGGTTTCCAGCACATTCTGACTGTTTCAGGGTCAGAGTAGGAGAGGGGCAGAAAAAGGTGTTGTTATAAAGAGCTTGCTGGGCCTAATGGCTATTTAAACATGTGTTTCACTCTTTCCTCTCCTTTCTCCCTTTCCCTCTCCTCCTCCCTGTCTCCTTCTTCCCCACCCCACCATCTCCTGCAGTTTCCTTGACACAGGTGGATCCTTCCCTATTCTTTGTAAAGGAGACTGATGACTCTATCCTTCTCTCTGAAAATTCTAGGCTTCTCCTCCAAGTTCTTGCTGTCAAGGTTCCTCCATTCTTTTAGATGGCTACTGGACAGAACCTAAGTTAATCCCCCATGTTGGCTGTCTGATGTGTGTTCCTACCTTAGAAAGACCATATAATTTATTGTCCAAACTGAGATACTTTTGTGAGTAAAAGGAAAACTATTAATAACTACAGTGGAACAGTGGACTTAAGATGAGACTGTTCTGGGCTGGTAAGTCTTACAGAGACCAGTACACATCATTTGCCCCCAAAGTTTTAGGACACAGTCTCATCTATCCCCTTTGGCAGCTGCTTTGCCCCTGTCAGGTATGAGGTGAACTCTATTACTTATTTATTCCCACTTCAACTTCCATAGATTTTTGAATAGGTCCCATAAAAATGGAAATGATGGGTCATAATCCCCAATTCTTCCCCAAGGAGGCATATAGTAGCTCTTTCTGAAGAAGTATCTACACAAAAATCTTAACCTCTGTGCTTTTGTAAACCACTTCTAATCTGAAAGTCAGCAGAATTCAGGAGTGAGGAGCAGATGCTTACCCATTTCCGTTGAAAATCTCTATTTAGTGATTTGTAACTCACACTAGTATTTCACATCTGTTGTAACTTGGTGCCTAGTTCCAACTTCAATTTTAACATCTTGTTTCATATATATTCTTTTTTTTCCCACACAAATGTTCAAGTTATTTTTGAAATGTAATGTTGAAAGAGGTTATTTCGTGGTTAAGTATGGCACAGACTTGACATTAAAAAATCAAGATTATTAGATTTATAACTTTAGGAAAGTGATTTAACTTTCTGAAGGCTTAACTTTGCCCTCTGAAAAATGAGGATAATAATAGTTCCTACTTCATGAGGCTATTATCATAATTGTAAGATATTTTATATGTAAAGAAATGAACACAGTACTTGTGGTTTGGTGTGCAATATGTTAACTTATTATTACTATGGTTGTTTTTAAGATCTGTAGTAAATAATTCATAGAATAAAAAAAAAAGAAATAAACCAAATGGCATGAAATACTACAAGCTATTTTTCAGAATACCATTCTAAGGTGTTTTTTTTTTTTAAGAGAGAGATCAGAAGTAGGCAGAGAAGCAGGCAGAGAGAGAGGAGGAAGCAGGCTCCCCGCCAAGCAGAGAGCCCGATGCAGGGCTCGATCCCAGGACCCTGGGATCATGACCTGAGCGAAGGCAGAGGCTTTAACCCACTGAGCCACCCAGGCGCCCCCCCATTCTAAGGTTTTTACAAGCAAGACATGCAGTTGAGAATTACTCAACCACAAAATCACAAAAATATCTGCATAGATTTAAAGGATAAACCTAGCTTATAAAAGTACTCTTAATATTGGACGAATGAAATTATGTAACTGTTTACTTTAACTACTACATAACTTCACAAAGTATATTGAACCATAATATTACTCCTTTACCACAAACTTTCTGTCTTAAAACACAGAAATTTATTCTTTCATAGATCTGGAGGTTCCAAGTCTGAAATCTGGCAGGACCACAGCTTAACAGAGAAAATAAGCCAAACATAATGCTTGATTTTATGTGTTATTCTAAACCAATAGACTAAGCTTCAGGTCTCGTTGGCTCCTTTCACCTTTTACAGAGCAAAGGGCAAGGACTTTGTGACAGCTATTTTTCTCTCTTATTTTTTCCATCTCTATGAAAGTATATATAAATTATAGATGTTGAGCTTATTAGAAAAGTGTCATTGGTAATTTAGCTTTTAAAAAATGCAAGGTAATCAATAGGATATATAATTTTTTTATGTTATGTTAGTCACCATACAATTCATCATTAGTTTTTGATATAGTGTTCCAGGATTCATTCTTTGCATGTAGCTATGTATTTTTTGAAATACTCTTGATTCTGTTTTGTTTAAAGATACACATGTGTAAATAATACAGTTAAAAATAGGCAGAAAACATAAACAAATATTTCTCCAAAGACATCCAAATGGCTAATAGACACATTAAAAAAGGCTCATCATCACTTATCATCAGGGAAATGCAAATCAAAACCACAATGAGATATGACCTCAGAACTCTCAGAATGGCTAAAACCAACAACACAAGAATCAGCAGGTGTTGGCAAAGATGTGGAGAAAAAGGAACATCATGCACTGTTTGTGGCAATGCAGACTGGTTCAGCCACCGTGATACAAAAATACAGAATGAAAGATGTACATGCATC
The DNA here is from genome assembly GCF_902655055.1 of Lutra lutra. Taxonomy (NCBI): domain Eukaryota; kingdom Metazoa; phylum Chordata; class Mammalia; order Carnivora; family Mustelidae; genus Lutra; species Lutra lutra. Next base: position 74,944,606 of record NC_062296.1, on the reverse strand, counting down.
CTGGTGTTTATAGCAGTATTATTTAAAATAGACAAGATATGGAAGAAACCCAAGTATGTATTGATTGATGAATGGATAAAGAAGTGGTATATTATATACAATGGAATATTATTCAGCCATAAAAAATGATGAAATCTTGCTATTTACAATGACATGGCTGGAGCTAGAGAGTATAATGCTAAGTGAAATAATTCAGTCAGAGAAAAACAAATACTATATGATTTCACTCATGTGGAGTTTAAGAAACAAACATGCAAAGGGAAAAAATAAGAAAGAGAAAGAAAAATCAAGAAACAGACTCTTAATTACGGGGAACGAACTGATAGTTACCAGAGGGGAAGGGGCATGGGGAGATGAGTGAAACAGGTGATGGGGATTAAGGAGGGCACTTGTAATGATGAGCACAGGATGATGTATGGAATGTTGAATTAATATACTGTATACCTGAAACAAATATAATGCTGCATATTAACTAACTGGAATTAAAATAAAATCTTAAAATAAAAATTAGGTACACATGTGTATGTAAATAGTTCCAAAAGCATAGGCTAGCTACAGACTTTTTGCCTCTTTATGAAAATTTATCTGAATTACATGTTACTCTTTTTTTTAATAAACCTGAGCTCCAGAGCCAATTACCTATATTAAAAATTAATATACTCAAATCATTCTGCTTTCTGGCTTTATCTGTGATTAACTGTGTTTTGTTTTGAGAGAGATACCAAGAATATCAGCAGTACAAATAGTAAATCACTAAGTACAAGTATATGATTTTATTATAAAATGGCTTTAGAAAATTTATTCCATTACCTTAAAAGATAAGTGAGAAGACTTGTCTAGTTTTAAAAATATATACATCAAGATCAAAAGCTTCTGCACAGCAAAGGAAACAGTCAACAAAACAAAAAAGGCAACCCACAGAATGGGAGAAGATATTTGCAAATGACACTACAAAGGGCTGATATCCAAGATGTATAAAGAACTCCTCAAACTCAACACACAAAAAAACAGATAATCACATCAAAAAATGAGCAGAAGGGGGCACCTGGGTGGCTCAGTCGTTAAGCATCTGCCTTCGGCTCAGGTCATGATCCCGGGGTTCTGGGATTGAGCCCCGCATCGGGCTCCCAGCTTGGTGGGAAGCCTGCTTCTCCCTCTCTCACTCCCCCTGCTTGTGTTCCCTCTCTCGCTGTGTCTCTCTGTCAAATAAATAAATATTAAAAAAATTTAAAAAAAAAATGAGCAGAAGGCATGAACAGACACTTCTCCAAAGAAGACATACAAATGGCTATCAGACACATGAAAAAATGTTCATCATCATTAGCCATCAGGGAGATTCAAATCAAAACCACATTGAGATAGTACCTTACACCAGTTAGAATGGCCAAAATTAACAAGACAGGAAACAACAAGTGTTGGAGAGCATGTGGAGAAAGGGGAGCCCTCTTACACTCTTGGTGGGAATGCAAGTTGGTGCAGCCACTTTGGAAAACAATGTGGAGATTCCTTAAGAAATTAAAAATAGAGCTACCCTATGACCCTGCAATTATGCTACTGGGTATTTACCCCAAAGACACAGAGGTAGTGAAAAGAAGGGCCATCTGTACCCCAATGTTCATAGCAGCAATGCCACAGTTGCCAAACTGTGGAAAGAACCAAGATGCCCTTCAACAGATGAATGGATAAAGAAAATATGGTGCATATATACAATGGAGTATTATGCCTCTATCAGAAAGGATGAATACCCAATTTTTGCATCAACCTAGATGGGACTGGAGGAGATTATGCTGAGTGAAATAAATCAAGCAGAAAGAGTCAATTATCATATGGTTTCACTTACTTGTAGAGCATAAGGAATAACATGGGTGACATTGGGAGAAGGAGAGGAGAAGTGAGTTGGGGAAAATCGGAGGGGTAGATGAGCCATGAGAGACTGTGAACTCAGAAACAAACTGAAGGTTTTGGAGGGGAGGGGGGATTGGGTGAGCCTGGTGGTAGGTATTAAGGAGGGCACGTATTGCTTAGAGCACTGGGTGCATAAACAATGAATCTTGCAACACTGAAAAAAAAACTAAATTAAATTTAAAAAAGAAAAGAAAACAGGTTAATGGTAAAAAAATAAACAAGATAAAAGATTTGCAAAAAAATAAAATAAAAATATATGTGTGTAAATAATTATATACATTTTAAATATTTCTATCAGAATATAGATGAGTATAGTTTTTTGAAGTTTAAAATTCGGTTAAGCCTTATCAATCTTTAATTTTAAGCTATGGATTATTTTACCTAAAGCATTGTCAAAGAAATAAAAGAGCATGTATTTATAAAATGACTTATATACAAAGGAAAAATAATTAGTATTCTCAACTTAAATGAAAATCAATAGCAGTAAGGGAATATAGTACTGGCTAAAAGAGATGCCTTGCAGTTCATGACCATTGAATTTATACTCATTACATGTGACCTTGGGAAGGTAACTTAATCTCAGTTATCTTCAGTGTCATCATCTGAAACATGCAAGTTATGATAATGATATATGTATTATAGGATTTTTTCAGAATTAAAAAGATAATACACACAAAGGGCTTAATTAAATGATATCTGACAAAATAATTTATAGATACTAATTATTGTAATTATTATGTCTCATACTAAAATTAGTTTTTAAAGCATTATTACTATACCACTTTCTGTGGATTGAGGTTCTTAAGGACAGAGAGACTATATCTTAATATCTTAATAATTTTATTTCAGCTTCAGTGGTTAGCATGATTTCTGTCCTTAAAATTTGACTAAATGACTCACTGAGTGAATGAATAAATTGTTGGCTGAGTTAACTATAAAGTGCATGAGAGGCATATGAATGTAATTTTTTAGGAGATGTTTACTTCTAGTATTGTATGGGAGATATGTATATGAGCCAAATGCATTTAAACACAGAAATCTGTATTTAAATAATTAGTCTAAAAGTGTTAAATTATGGGTTTTGATTCTTTACATTTCGAGGAAGTTTTGTAGATACCAGTAATACTTTGGCTAGGTTGTTAAATATTTGGGTTTAGTTTCAGACAACAATTTCCTTGCAAGAAAAGCTTGTGTTATTATTTAAAATAGTGCTCTCTCACACACATATTCTGAACTCCTCTGTGAGGAACTAGTGTCAGTAATATAACTCAAAATAGTCCAAAAGAAATATATTGACCTAGGAATGGAGCACTCCAGGGATCAGACTGTCTCTACAGATACAGGTGAAGCAGGAGGTCAATTAATGTTATCAGTACTGGGTCCCTCTTCCTCTCCCTCGTGCTCCTTTCTGTGTCCTGTCTCTGTCTCTTTCTCCATTTCTCCATCTCCTGACCATTCTCTCTCCTGTGTGTCTCTGTTGGCTACATTCTCAGTCAGGCTATATCCTTCTAGTAACTAAAATGGCCCCTGACAGCCTCAGGCTTATTATGATCCCTCCTTCCCCCTGCCGCATTTTAGAAAACGGCAGGTTTTTGTTTGGGCTGGCTTTTGATTATATGTCCATGCTTGAACCAACCCTAGTGGCCAAGGAGATGTAGTACTCTAATTGGTCAGTTCAGGGTCATATGCCTACCCAAAGCCGGGGATAGGCTCAAGCACCTGAGCCACATAGACTGAGAATCGTGTGCTCTGTTCTTCCAAGCATATACTGGCAAATGCAAACATAGAAAGATAGAACACACGCACACTTAAATATCTCATCTCACTGTGGTAATAGCTCTCTGAGAAAAACGGGGCAACTCTATTATAAGAAAGGCCGGTCAGTGTACTGGAAAGATATAGGAACCAGATCATTTTGACTCCTTTCTCTTTTGGCTATGTGCTGTTAGCCAAGTTACATAATTTTTCTGAGTTTCCATTCCCTGACTGTTAACTGGGGATAATGTACAAGATTGTGATGAAGAGGGTGCCTGGGTGGTTCAGTTGGTTAAGCAGCTACCTTTGGCTCAGGTCATGATTCCAGAGTCCCAGAATTGAGTCCCACATTGGGCTCCCAGCTCCATGGGGAGTCTGCTTCTCCCTCTGACCTTTTACCCTCTCATGCTCTCTCACTCTCTCTTTCTCTCTCTCAAATAAATAAATAAAATCTTTTTTTTAAAGATTTTTATTTATTTGACAGACAGATCACGAGTAGGCAGAGAGGCAGGCAGAGAGAGAGAGGAGGAGGAGGCAGGTTCCCTGCTGAGCAGAGAGCCTGATGTGAGGCTCGATCCCAGGACCCTGGGATCATGACCTGAGCCGAAGGCAGAGGCTTTAACCACTGAGCCACCCAGGCGCCCCAATAAATAAAATCTTTTAAAAAAAAGATTGTGATGAAGACTAAATGATATGACATTAAGAACCTAATCTAGTATTAAGCACATATTAGACATTCATATATATGTGTGTATGTGTGTGTATATATATGTATACACACATGTATATATATATATTAGATGTATCATAACTTACCCTTTTTAAATTTTGAGTATCATTGACACAAAATGATACGTTAGTTTCAGGTGTACAGCAGTGATTCAGGCTGTGTCACCACACAACACTATTGATATCTTACCTTTTGGCAAAAGTGCTTTAGGATTCAGAAAAGGGAATTCAAGAGTGCAAATGGGGTGCAAAATTAGGAGAAATGTCATACATACCCTATTTATAAAAATAAAATTTTTATTTTATAGCTGTTTCAGATATGCAGAATTATATAAATTCAGAGAATTCCTATGTACCGCACATCCAGTCTCACCTATTTTTAACTATTTATAGTGCTGTGGTAAATTTGTCACAGTAAGCCAATGCTGATATATTACTATTACTACTTCTACTACAACTACTACTACTATAGTCAATACTTTATTTAGATTTCTTCAGTTTTTCCCTAATACCCTTTAACTGTTCAGAGATCCCATCCGGAGGATACCTGGGTGGCTAAGTCAATTAAGTATCTGCCTTCAGCTCAGTTCATGATCTTAGGATCTTGGGATCAAGCCCTGTATCAGTCTCCTTGCTTAGCAGAAAGTCTGTCTCTCCTTCTGCCTGCTCCCTCTGCTTGTGCTCTCTTTTTGGCAAAGATCCCACCCAGCATACCACATTAAATTTAATCATCATGTCTGAGGTTCTTCTTTATTGTGACAGTTTATTATATTTTCCTTGCTAATGACCTTGATATTTTTGAGTAGTACTGACCAGGTATTTTGTAAAATGTCCTCAACTGGATTTCTTAATGTTTTTCTCATCAGATATTTCTGGGCCCACTATACGGTCAGGAACTTGTCCATCACTTTCAACACTGTAGCTTTGCCCACTGTCTATCACATAGTAGGTGCTAAATAGATAGTTGCCAACTGAAAATATGCATACAGTAGCTGAGACTATTGGTTGCCTATCCACTGTTCTTCTTTCCCTTTTTCCTTGCAAGATCCTACTTTATCTCTCTTATGTATTTATTTATTTATTTATTGTGAACTTCTGAAATTCATATAACATAAAATTAATTGTTTTAAAGTGAACAGTTCAGTGTCATTTAGCACATTCACAAAGTTTGCAAACACCACCTCTATCTAGTTCTAAAACATTTTCAAACATTTCCAAAAGAAAATGTCCCAATTCCCTTTTCCCCATCTCCTGACAACTACCAATCTGGACTGTCTCTCTTGATTTACTATTTCTTGATATTAAATATAAAGGGATTCATACAATATGTGACTTTCTGTTTCTGGATCCTTTCCCTTACCATAATGTTTTGGAGGTCCATTCACATTTTAGCGTTTATCAGTACCGCCTTCATTTTTATGGCACAAACCTAATTTTATTCAGGATAGAAATGGCCCAGCATAAAAGAAAATTGAATTTTCCTCCCTTCCTTGTTCCTGGGTGTGGTTATGTGGCATTAGTCTGGCCAGTGAAGTCTAGGAATTCCTGGAGAGTGTTTCCAGGCAATTGCCCTTCAGGGTTCTGGTTCAGCTGGTAAGCACCCTTTTGGTGATTTGCCCTTTCCCTTCTTCCTTCCTGAAACAGAGTCACTACAGTGAGAGCTCTAGATCTAATGAACATAACATAAAGATAATAGAATAGAAAGCAGGAAGGAGCTGGTGTCTCTGAGGACACAATGCAGCTGCTATACTAGATCTATAATCTGTACTCAGGGCTGCTTTACATGAAAAATAAATGAGGACCTACTATACTTAAAAATATTGGTATTATAATACATATCCTACTATGCGGTAGAGATCCAGTTAAAGTTAGAGAAATTTCCTGACTGATGAGTTTAATGTAATTATGAACTTAACATAGGTAAGAGAATTTTAAGATGTCTGCTTAAATCGTTGTTTTCACACTGTCATCCTTAACCTAAACTGTTTCTCTTCACCTAGTATGGCAGACAGAAAAAGGCTAGAAAGTTATGTCTAAAAATGGAGGTGAGTTAGGTATCAGCACACTCATAGAGACTTCATATGTGGTCCCCTGATTTTAGGAAATAGACTCCAGGTGTCAATGGCACCTCTGCAGTCCTGACTAAAAGGTGAGGAGGCTCTTTGTATATGCTGACATCCACTAAGAGAGAAGGAAGTACTATTATTTATAGATTGTATAATCTGTTGATCTTTTGTTAAAAATATATTATGAATGGGTACAGATATAGAAAGCTATGTAGAACACTTATTTAATGTATAAGAGGCACAGAATGTGTGCGAGACAAAATAGGATATGAGTTTGAGTATAATCAAGCAAACAATTGTATGTTAGAACTATGAAGAGAGCTTGGAATAATGAAGACTATAGTTGAAGGCCAAGGTGAAACAATAGAATCTGAAAGACAATGAAAATCTAATGATGGTTTTGGGAAGAGCAGTTGAATTGGGGCAAAGGGGAAAATGTTATTTTGATAAGACAAAAATTTTCAATTACATGAATAAGAACTAGAACATGGAACATGCTAATATTCAAATGAAAATTGTGAGAACAGTGAGAATAATGTTACAGGTGAAAATAAGTTCAAAAAATTATAAGGGAAATGGAAAAATGTGTACTGATGCACTATAATTGGTTTGATTTTTGTTTTTTGATGGTTGCTTTAGGATAAACTTTCTGACACAGGGAAGTGATATGAGCTTAAACTTGAGGACCAAAATAAGTCATTCTTTTGGATGCATTTATTGAGAACCTACTGTGTTTCTGGACTCCGCTAGGCATCAGAGATTAAATTGTGAATTTAAAAAATGTGGCTTTTGCCTTCATTTGTCTTAGGTTCTAGAGGTAAACAGTAAACAAATAAGTATGTATCTGAACAAAAGATAACAGTGTCACATTTTCCCCAGTTTTAATCCCATGCAGTAGTAAGACCACAGAATAAAATGAAGATAGGTGTGATTAGAAGAGAAAGGTCAAGAGTGTACTTTTTCTTAAAGAATTTATTTATTTGAGAAAGAAAGAATGAACAAGCAAGCAAGAGAGAAAGAGCAGGGGCAGAGGGAGAAGGAGAAGCAGACTCCCTGCTGAGCGAAGAGCCCTATGGGGGCTTCATGCGGGACTCAATCCCGGGAATCTATGGAGGGCTCAATCCAGGGACCCTGGGATCTAGACCTGAGATGAAGGCAGATGCTTTACCAATTGAGACACCCAGGTTACAGAGAATGTAAGTTGTTTTTGAAGATGAATCGTTCAACAAACACCCTTGCATCTGGCCATTAGTGATACATTTGGGCAGCTTTGCCTTAGTCACAACAAAGGACGGATACTAGAAAACAAAAAAAGAGAAAAGGCAGACATACATCACAATATGAAGAGTAATTTAGTCTATTTTCTAATTATATATCAGTTTTAAAATGTAAACATGACTGGGGCGCCTGGGTTGCTCAGTGGTTAAGCCTCTGCCTTTGGCTTGGGTCATGGTCTCAGGGTCCTGGGATCGAGGTCCGCATTAGGCTCTCTGCTCAGTGGGGAACCTGCTTCCCCCTCTCTCTCTCTGCCTGCCTCTATGCCTACTTGTGATCTCTGTCTGTCAAATAAATAAATAAAATCTTTAAAAAAATGTAAACATAACTTAGAACATAGGCTAGTACCACCTGAATTGACTATTATGCTAAAATGCAGCTTAAAATAATGATGGTGATAATACATTTCTCTTTAAGGTCAAGTAAACACTATTAAAAGCACAAAGCAAGTGGACTATACATTGTCAAAGAAGCAGGGTAATAGGTCACAAAAACTGCATCACAGGTCCCAGTGTTAACAGAAAATGAAGCCCCCCCTTTTTTTATAGAATAGATTTTCAAACAGATTAACACTGGAAAAGGTCCCATAGACAGCTCAGCATCATTACTTCTGGAGGTCTTTCTTATCAGTGCCTGATGGAGATGACAATTCCTAAACTGTCTGCCAATAAGTGTTAACTACTTAGGTAGTCAAAACTATATACTTATTGATTTCCATCCCTTCATTTATCATTTAAAATGAAAATAGCTTTAGGGTGCCTGAGTGGCACAGTCCATTGAGCATCTGGCTCTTGGTGTCACCTCAGGTCCTGATATCAGGGTCCTGAGATCAAACCCTGTGTTGGGCTCCATGCTCAGCATGGAGTCTGCTTAAGATTCTCCCTCAGCCTGTGGTGCTCATGTGCTTGGTCATGCTTTCTCTCTCTCTCTCAATCTCAAATAAATAAATAAATAAATAAATCTTTAAAAAATGAAAATAGCTTTTTCTGGATGATGAAAAAAAAACAACAACTAACTCATTAGAAAAATACAGTAAATGCCCATATTATTAAAAATGGTTTTCTCCCATGGTGGGATTTCAGGTAAATTTTGCTTTCTTCTATTTATTTTCCATATTTTTCTTTCCAATCAGTCTGTTAGGGAGAAGTTGAGCTACCAAAGGGGAGACCAAATGGCTCATGAATAGAGTTGGGGTACAGAAGTAGTACAGATATTCTAGCTAGTGCTTTTCCCTTTTCTTGGAGTTAAGGTGAATATTTTCTTTTGCTCCCAAAGAACCTCTCTAAAACTGCGGCTACCTACTACCTGCTTAGTTTATATTATTCCATAAACTAAGGACATAGTAGAAACTCAAGAAATAAAATACCTCATTGATTTTAATAAATGTCTAATTTTCTGAAGGTATAAAATAGCTTTATCTGATAGAGATATAGCAAAAAGCATACTATGATGAATTTCAAGTGAAGGAAACACTCCCCCAAGTACTAGCCAGCATTATGACATTCTGTAAGAAAAGATGGATTTGTACTGTTTTACAACAGAACATCCATATATGTGTGTGCATCTGTGTGTGTATATTATTTAATTCATTTAATTAAGGGCCAAACTTTCCCAACAAACATCATTGAAAACCTTTTTTTAATTAAGCTCTCGTTCTTTTTTAAATTATTTTTATTAATATATAATGTATTATTTGTCCTAGTGGTACAGGTCTATGAATCATCAAGCTTACACATTTCACAGCACTCATGATTTAAGCTTTCATTCTTGCTCCACATTAGATACACACACACAGGTGTAGGTGTGTAGGTAGGAGAACAAGAGAGAAAATTCTGTTTTAGGGATATTTCAAAAGTAGGTTAATGTAAATGAGTAGAGTGCCAAGTACATGAAAATTGACATTTATTAGAAACTTTGTATGGAGATATTTTCAAAGCTTTGCCATGCATATGAAATATTCCATTTTTATGCCCATGTTTTCATTATTCAGTAACATGCATTGCTTTCCATTGTTCCCAAGTGCAAGTTGTAAATCTGCTCAAAAAGTTTCACTGATCTGGGATTTAACTTAATCTTTTGCGGTTGACATGATCATTTCATTTCAATCAGAAAAGTAATTCAATGGAAATAAGTAAGAATGAATAGAAATAGAAGATCATATATATTTGAAATTAAAAAAAAAACTAAAATTAACTATTCATTTTAGGGGCTTTTTTTTTTGCCATACTCAAGTCCATATTTTCATCTATGGAATTAAATTGTATCATCATAAACATGAAATATATTTATGTTCACAGAAAAGGGAAATTTAAACAGCCTCATTCATCTATTTACTCATCTAGCTGCTTAGTTTACATAGACATTTGCCTTGATTCACTTTCCTTTTTTTTTTACAGTATTTATAATCTTCATGTATTTTAAATGAGACAAAACAAATCAATTCTTACAAAAAAATTTTTTTAAATGCACATGGAACACTGTAGTTTTTCTTGGCCACTACTCAATTCTACTCTCTAACTTCTCTAAAGGTAACCATATTTTAAGACTAGAGTACAAGCAATCAGATAGTTTTTACTGAAATTGTATGAATTATTTTGCAGATTATTTTAATGCATCTTGGAGGTTTCCCCATGTCAGGCTCAAGTCATCCTTTTTAACTAATGAAGAGTGTTTCATGGTTATACAACACAAAAACTTTATTGTTTCCCTATAGGTAGTTGTTTAGGATTCTCCAAGTGTTACACCATTACAAACAATGCCTTTAGTTGTAATCCATAGTTATACCTTATTGTACACATAAGCAAGTATTTCTTTGGGATACATACTAAGAAGCAGAAATGACAGTCATGGGTACAGGCATCATTAATTTTAATAGTGACTGTGAAATTGCCCTCCAAATGTTGGTACCAATTTACTTTCCCACCAGCAGGTATAAGAATTCATAGACCCCCTATCTTTTGTTTCCCCTTTTTTTTTATTACGTTATGTTAGTCACCATACAAGTACATCATTAGTTTTTGATGCAGTGTTCCATGATTCAAAGGCCCCCTATCTTTTAGAACCAATGAAAAGAAAATGCTATCAATGTGTTTTAATGTATATTTCCCTCATTTGTCATGAATTTAAGTTTTTATGGATGTACTGGTTATTTTTTCTTTCTTCTTTTTGAGATGCCTAGTTATCAACTTTGACCATATTTATATTGTTTTATTTTCTCATTGATTTGTAGATAATATTTTGTAAATTGTTCTAATTGTTTTGTAAATTGTTGTAAATTGTTTTTAATCTTTTTAAAAAATTTTATACATTGCAGATATTTTCTTAGAGTGTGTTGTTTTTACTTTGCTTAGGGTTGAAAACGTTTTAAAATTTTATACGTTTAATGTATCAGTCTGGTCTTTCATATTTCCCCCTGCCTTTGGGGTGTGTTATTTAAGAAAGCCTTCCAGCCTTCCAGATCCCAGTGTCAGAATCTGAAGTCAGGTATATTTATAGCTTTTTTAAAGAAGCATTTTGATGTATGATCAATCTAGGATTTATTTTGTGAATGGCATATAATAGAAATTGATGAATATATGAACATGCATTTATGTGTGTACATGCATAATACATGACAGTTTCTTTGAATTATTAAGTCACATTACAAATCAAAAAATGGAATATTATTAACTCAGTTAATTGGGCAGTTTGCAAGAGTTCTATATTTCTTTTCCCTGTACTTTTTAATATTTCCTCTAAAATAGGAATGCTGCTTTCTGACTATTTGGGCAACCACCAGAATATAGTCCTTCTTGTTTATTAAGGCCAGCTCTGTTCTTTGTTTTGACTTTAAAAGAAGAAGGAATGGACCTAGTGTGTATTATGCTAAGTAAAATAAGTCAGACAGACAAATACCTTATGATTCCTCTCATATGTGGAATATGAAAAAACAAAATATAAACAAACAAGCAAAAAGCAGAATCAGACCTATAAGGGCAGAACAAACTGATGGTTGCCAGAGGGGAGATGTGTGGGGAATGTGCAAATAGGTAAAGAGGAGTGAGAGTACGGGCTTCGAACTGTGGATTATGGAATGTATCATGGGAATAAAAGGGATAACAAGGAATAGTCAGTGATACTGCAATAGCACTGTATGGTGACAGATGGTAGCTACAATTGTGGTGAGCAGAGCATAACAAAGAGATGTAACATTTGTTGTGTTGTGCACTTGAAACTAATGTAACATTGTGTGTCAATTATATGCAAATAAAATAGATAACCCCCTAAAGAATAAGAATAGACCCATTTCAGGCTAAATGCCCCAATAAAAAGACACAGTGTATCAGAATGGATAAAAAAACAAGACCCATCCACATGCTGGCTGCAAGAAACTCATTTTAGGCCCAAAGACACCTCCAGATTTAAGGGGACAGAGTCGAAAACAATTTACCATGTTAATGGATATCAAAAGAAAGCTGGGGTGGTAATCCTTATAACAGACAAATTAGATTTTAAGCCAAAGACTATAATAAGAGATCAGGAAGGACACTATATCATACTTAAAGGGTCTGTCCAACAAGAATATCTAACAATTTTAAATATATATGCCCCTAACATGGGAGCAGCCAATTATATAAACCAATTAATAACAAAATCAAAGAAATACCTCAACAATAATGCAATATTAGTAGGGGACTTTAACACCCCCCTCACTGAAATGGACAGATCATCCAAACAAAAGTTCAACAAGGAGATAAAAGCTTTAAAGGACACACTGGAACAGATGGAGATCACAGATATATTCAGAACATTCCATCCCAAAGCAACAGAATACACATTCTTCTCTAGTGCACATGAAACATTCTCCAGAACAGATCACATGCTGGGTCACAAATCTGGTCTCAACTGGTACCAAAAGATTGGGATCATTCCCTGCATATTTTCAGACCACAATGCTCTGAAGCTAGAACTCAGTCACAGGAGGAAAGTTGGAAAGAACTCAAGTACATGGAGGCTAAAGAGTATCCTACTAAAGAATGAATGACTCAACCAGGAAATTAAACAAGAATTAAAAAATTCATAGAAACAAATGAAAATGAAAACACAACTGTTCAAAATCTTTGGGATGCAGCAAAGGTGGTCCTGAGAGGAAAGTATATAGCAATACAAGCCGTTCTCAAGAAACAAGAAAGGTCTCAAATACACAATCTAACCCTGCACTATAGGAGATGAAGAAAGAACAGCAAAGAAAGCCTAAAACCAGCAGGAGAAGAGGAATAATAAAGATCAGAGCAGAAATCAATGCAATAGATACCAAAAGAACAGAACAAATCAACAAAACTAGGGGCTGGTTCTTTGAAAGAATTAATAAGATTGATAACCTCCTGGCCAGACTTATCAATAAGAAAAGGGAAAGGACCCAAGTTAATAAAATCATGAATAAAAGAGGAGAGATTACCAGTACCAAAGAAATACAAACAATTATAAGAACATATTATGAGCAACTATACACCAGCAAATTTGACAATCTGGAAGAAATGGATACATTCTTAGAGAGGCATAAACTACTAAAACTGAACCAGGAAGAAATAGAAAACCTGAAAAGACCCATAACTGGTAAGGAGATTGAAGCAGTCATCAAAAATCTCCCAACAAACAAGAGCCCAGGGCCATACAGCTTCCCAAGGGAATTCTATGTTCGAAAAAATAGAAAAGGAGGGAAAACTTCCAAACTCATTTTATGAGGCCAGCATTACCTTGATCCCCAAACCAGGAAAAGAACCTATCAAAAAGAAGAATTAAGACCTTCTCTATCCCTTTCCTGACTTGTGTGCTCCCTCTCTCTCACTCTCTATCCAAGAAGTAAATAAAAATCTTAAAAAAAAGAAAAAACTAGACTAATAGTAATAACTACTACTATTATTATTAATTGTAATAATTTGGATTATACAAATATGGACGAATTTTTTCTCCCTTCCATTCATAATCCATTCATAATCCATTTGAATTATTATGAATATGTATTCCTTGAACAGATATATGAAGTAATGATACATTGTACACATTTTTTTAAAGATTTTATTTATTTATTTGTCAGAGAGAGAGAGGGAGAGAGAGCAAGCACAGGCAGACAGAATGGCAGGCAGAGGCAGAGGGAGAAGCAGGCTCCCTGATGAGCAAGGAGCCCGATGTGGGACACGATCCCAAGACGCTGGGATCATGACCTGAGCTGAAGGCAGCTGCTTAACCAACTGAGCCACCCAGGCGTCCCCATTGTACACATTTTTAAAAGAAGAACTACATGCACATTGTGAACTATGGAAAAATCATAAAAGAAGGGCATTTGGGAGCAGAAGTTCTAGTCCACTTCTCTGCTTTGATAAAGGCATTCACAAATTCTAAAGGTGAAAAAAAAAAGAATAGACCCATTTCTTCTCTTTTTTTGTACTTGTGTCGAAATCTTTTCATAAATGTAGTCAGTATTAAAGTAATGCCTGTCTCTTTTTCCTTATAAGGTCTCTTGTGATTAGATTGGGCCCGCATGAATAATCCCAGTTAATCTTACCATTTCTTGAGCCTTAATTTAATCCCATTAGTAATGTCTCTTTTGCCAAGTAAGGTAATTTATTCAAAAGTTCTAGAGATTAGGATGTGAACCTCTTTGGAGAGTTGGTATCCTGTCCTCCTGTTTGTCACTTCCAAGTCACTTGTCCTTATTGTAGAGGTTTGTGTGGGTGAAGGGAGTGGTAGGAGCTGGGAGTATGCTTCATTGCCTTCAGCTGAGCCTAAGTTTGTGCTTAAAAGGGTATATGGCCTACGTTTGTGCTTAAAAGGGAGAAGTTTCACTTAAAAGGGTATGTGGCTAAGCAGGCATCGTAAAAGATACTTTTAACATTATCCCTGAATTGAAGGATTTTACATATCAAACTGCATGATAAATTAAATGAGTTCTATTTTGTGAAGCAGTTAGAACAGTGCCTGAGCATAGTAAAATATGTGTATCTATATATTTTACTTGTTAAATAAAGCCAAAAATATAATGCCCACAAGGAAGGGAGTTTTAAGCAGAGAATTGTTTTGTACACATATATCTTCTTAAGTGAGAGAGCTGATGGATGAACTACTTTTCCTGGGGTTTATTAAACCTTCACTGTTGACTATCAGGAGGAAATGCACGTTGGCAGGTTTATCCAGTGGTGGTGATGATTGTGTATGGACTATACACTTGTCATATTTTTATAAGAATACCAACTTAAAGAATGATATGCATATACTGAAAAGTGGCAGTACTAATTTGTTGCATTTATTTATTGAACATTTACACTGTGCCTGGTGCTAGAGAGCATCAGTGACTCTTGCTGTAGGCTTTTGATATAATAGGGTGAATTCTACTGAGTATGCAAATACCTATAATACAAAGTGGACTACATTGTGACCTAAAGAAAATATAAATAAAGGCCTCTAAAGGATTATAAATGACTGGAATCACTCATGTAAAGATGTCTTAGCGTAGGTAATGTTTGAAATGAGTTTTGACTACAAAGGTGAAAATTAGAGGCACTCTAGGCAAAGTCTTTTTTTTTTAAGATTTCATTTATTTATTTGACAGAGAGAGAGAAATAACGAGAGAGAGAACACAAGCAGGAAGAGTGGGAGAAGGAGAAGCAGGCTGCCCTGCCAGGCAGGGAGAGGCAAAGTCTTAATGTCACTTAAGATAGATAGAAAATCTAAGGATGTAAAGTCAAAAGCTTTGGCAGAAATGAAGGGTGTTGCACCTATGATCACAGTAAGAGAGAGAATGGAAAAATTCAGTGTAGCTTTCAGGTCGCATCCCATTGTGAGGGGGTTGTACTTAATTCTGCAGGAGGTAATGAATTTTGAAGAGGGGGGGAATGTGTCATCCAGCCTACTTTTGAGAAAAAATGATTTGGCTGTCATATATTAGATAAATAGAATGGAGGTGAAATCAGAGGGAGGGATAATAGTTAACAGCTCATTACCAAATGGCCGATGTGAGAAATAGTGAAGGTTTGGACTAGGAGAGTAGGAAAGAACTGGAAAGGAGGAGGTGGGTATGAGAAACGTTTTGTAAAGCAGAATCCACATAATTTCACAACTGATTAAGGAGGAAAGGGAGGGGCCCATAATGACTGGTTTCCTGCTCGGATTACTAGGATAATGTGGTATCAAAAAAGAAACATGAAATTAGCAGATGATATATTCTGTTCTTTAACTGAATGGATTTAAGATACTAGAAGAATGTTGAGGATGATTGTTTCAAACCAGTACTTGGAAAAGAGACTGGAAGAACCAGGAAGAGTAAAAGAGAAACGGGTTTGGGAATTTTAGTCTAAAACAATCATGGGATGGGAGTGGGGACTTTTTAGCTCACTTAGTTTTTAATTTTTTTTTAAAGATTTTATTTATTTATTTGAGAGAGAGACAGTGAGAGAGATCATGAGCGAGGAGAAGGTCAGAGAGAGAAGCAGACTCCCCGTGGAGCTGGGAGCCCGATGCGGGACTCGATCCCGGGACTCCGGGATCATGACCTGAGCCGAAGGCAGTTGTCCAACCAACTGAGCCACCCAGGCGTCCCTAGTTTTTAATTTTTTAACTCACTTAGTTTTTTATGTGCTCTTACCCATATCTGCCACATGGTTATCAAATGTATATATGAACTTTAAGTCCATGACATCCTGAGGCAGGCATTTCTGTTTGCAACATTCAGTTAGAAATTTCTTCATTATTCTGGGTTCATCAGAGTTCCTTCCTTTTGAGCCAAGTTCTGTATATTGGGACCTACCCTAGAGCAACTGCAGTTCTTCATTCTTACAAAAACTCTTCTGATAGTTTAAGAAAGTTAAAATGTCCCTGTTTAGCCTGCTCTTCCAGTAATGCTGGGAGTGTAAATGGGGCTCAGAGGCGATGTAATATCTTTATGCCTTCTTTGGCTCAAATCCTTGCTAGAGTTTCCCAGCTACTAATAAACACACAGAAAACAGAAAACAAAATTTGAAGGGGTTCTAAGCTCAATAAATCTAACACACATAATGGAATTTAAAGCCACCCTGAACAGGAAATCATTAGGGTCTCCCTATAGACAGATACCTGGGGACACATGTCTTCCTCTGTCACCTCTCCCACTTCTTATGCTCTTATGTTCTTTTATCTTCTTTTATAGACTAAACATCTCTTGTTCTCAGAGTGATACATTTGAAATAGCTTCTAGTCGCATCATTCTCATTCTCATTCTCTTTTGGTCTAACATATGGAGAAAAACAAGACTAGCCCCTCTCTTGGTCTAAATATTGTAATTTTTTTTTTTTTTTAGCTAAAATTAGTTTAGATACATCACCCAGGTGGCTCATAGTCACATGCTGCCACTGTTGTGGAAGCTGTTAATCTTTTTTTTACAGCTGGCTACATAACCAAAGGGAGACTCTTCTCTTCATTGACGTTACATTTTGCCCTATTGTAGTTACCATTAAACTACATGATCTTTTTGATCCCAAATTGGTCATATTTATCAGGTTCTCTTCTACATTTCCATTTAGGACATTGTTCACAATGTAGAATGGTAAGCAACTTATATTTAGGGTAGAGTCCTTTTGCCTAGCAGTATTCTTCCAGTTTAATACTAAGTTGTCAAAGATCTGGGAAGGAATTTGGAGGGAACTTCATTGAAATGGTATGGATATAAAAAGTGCTTTTAAAATGAGATGACACTGAGGTTTTAACCATATTTACTTACACACATATATCACTAAAATATATACATATATAATATATACATATCACATATGTATATATCATATATATAAACACCATACATATATATATATATATTTTTTTTTTTGCAGGGGGTGGGGTTAGGGGCATCTGACTGGCACAGTACTCAGTGGTTGGAGATTGAAACTCTTGATCTGGGGATCATGAATTCAAGCTCCACCTTGGGCAGAGTTTACTTAAAAAAATAACACTATTTTTGGTGTTAAGAGCTTGGACTCTTTTTTTTTTTTTAATTTATTTGACAGATAGAGATCACAAGTAGTCAGAGAGGCAGGCAGAGAGAGAGAGGAGGAAGCAGGCTCCCTGCTGAGCAGAGAGCCCAATGCGGGGCTCGATCCCAGGACTCTGGGATCATGACCCGAGCCGAAGGCAGAGGCTTTAACCCACTGAGCCACCCAGGCGCCCCAAGAGCTTGGACTCTTGAGCCAGCAGACCTGAGTTCAAATCCTGCTTAATTATTTACAATTTATTCTTCTCTCTGAATCTATTTCCGTTGGTATCAAAGGAGGATATTAATTTCTTCTTCCAAGGATATTGTGAGACTTGAGGCAATAATGTGTATAAAACCCTTAGTACCTTATTTGGTACATAAGTGCCTGGTTATTATTTCTCTCTGGAAGTCTGATTACAGAACAAAAACATCACATTTTTATGCTCTTTGCATTCAGTTTGACATTGAAAAAATATACAGTTAAATACTTGGGAAGAAGCTTCTAACATATATGGCCAGAAATCTGTTTGGTTTTTTTTCCCTGAAAGTGGATTTTGATTTGCTCTACCATCTTTCTATCCTTTATATAAGCAGCGAAACATTCATTTTAAGGTTGATAAATGGCAAGGATGCCATTTGTCATGGCTCACCCTGAAGAAAGGATGTTCAAGAGATGGTGAGCACTTTCGTATTTTAGTGACTTTCCCCCTTCCCCCCACACTATATGCTTTAGTGCTATTTTCTCATTAGCTGTACTTAATGTGATATTAAACCTATCCTTTGAGGTTTTAATTTTTTAAGTTTTTGTTTAAATTATAGTTCGTTAACATACAGCATTACATTAGTTTCAGGTGTACAACATAGTGATTGAACACCTTCATACAATACCTGGTGCTCAATACAAGTGCACTCCTTATATTTTTCATTTTCAGGAGTTTCAAAAAATTGTTTATTCCAAGTTGGTTAGATAAATTTTGCAAACAAGTATAGAAATATCTATATATACTTTATGCTTGTCTTTTCTTTGTTTTAAATGTGATGGTTGATAGCCTAAAAATCTGTATTTTCACCATAGAGAGTAGAGAGAGAGCTGCTCTCTATTCTTTTTCTTGATTTTTGCTCAAGGCCTCTTATTTCCTTTTGTTCTTAGTTGCTTTTTGTTTTTTTTCAATGAGCTGATTATATCCCTTAGAATATTATTTTTGTGGATTCTCTGGAGTTTAGGATGAAGGAGAACTCTTCTAGAAAGGATTTCCATTTGCTTTGTCAGTTGTCTAATATATGATACTCTGGGATCACTACAAATTAAATGAAATTCATGGCTTGAGGTTTTTGAGGGACTCAGTAATATGAATTTGTTCTGTAAATCTACCTTAACAATGTGTAAGGATTTAGGGAAGGTCAAGTTTAATATGTTTCATCATTATCTTGAGGGTGTAGCCCTTAGCTTTACCAGATGGGGTTTCTCTCCAGTGTGGTATTTAACCGTGCCCCCGGCTCTTCCAGTCCTTTGCCACCATTAAACCTAGGCTATGACAACTGGGAATACAAGGTCCAGTTAATGCCCTCAAGGAAATATCCTCAGTTTTCCACTTAATTCTTTACGTTCTAGTTTTACTTAGCTTCTGGCCTAGGAATCTTATGCAATATTTTATTTTGAGGGAAAAAAACATTATATTTACTTATTTTCTTTTTTAATTTAAATTCAAGTAGCCAACCTATACTACATCATTAGTTTTAGATGTAGTGTTCAATAATTTATCAGTTGTGTCTAACACCAGTGTTCATCACATCATGTGATTGAGGTAAACTTATGCTAATTGGCTAGAATTCTTTTTGCTTTTTTCATTTTAGATTCTTGCTATAGGTAAGAAAGGATTACATGGAGCCATAGAATCAGAAGGAAAAAACCATTCTACTCTTAATAATTCCAAAATTAAAAAGCCATATTTAGTATACTATAACTCTGGATTTTTAAAAATGTTTATGATAATAAGTTAGAGATTAAATAACTTACTCAAGGTCAGGCAACTTATAAATGATGGAAGTTGGATTTAAATCCCATCTACTTCACCTTAGCACCATGCTCCAAACCCTTAAACACTTCCTACAGGTGATAGGGGTTTCCACAATTCAGGGTTTAATAAATTGCCCAAATCTTTGTCTTAGGACCATGCTAAAACTGTAAGTTTTTAGATTCACTTAGATAGTTCTTAGCCATATAAGTCTTGGAGCACAGATGAATTTGTCAGGAATTAATTATAGGAGTCAAAATTAAAATAATATTAAGCCCATATTAGTTATAGCTCACATATTTCAGTCTTTTATATTTTTGTTTCATTTTTGTGCATAAACACAAACTTAATATTTTTAACTTTTTATTTCTATCAAAATAAATTTTTGTGCTAATTTTCATGTTGGGTTTATAGTATCTGATTGAATTAAGGATTTTTTTTTAGTTTGCCAGGCAAAGCACTTCAATCAAAATCCAAAAGCCTATCTCTTTTGTTTCCCATAACTTTGGTTTTTTTTTTTGTTTTTTTTGTTTTGTTTTGTTTTGTTTTTTTAATTTTATTTATTTATTTGACAGACAGAGGTCACAAGTAGGCAGAAGCAGGCAGAGAGAGAGGAGGAAGCAGGCTCCTGGCCAAGCAGAGAGCCCGATGCGGGGCTCGATCCCAGGACCCTGGGATCATGACCTGAGCCAAAGGCAGAGGCTTTAACCCACTGAGCCACCCAGGCGCCCCATGTTTCCCATAACTTTGAACAATGACTGGCACATAGCAGTTTCTCAATAAATATTTATGAGTGAATTGTGGGATAAATATACATGTATTATTAATATTGACTTGTGCTTTAAATGTTTTTTCAGCTACTAGACCAAGGAAAATATTTCCTTTTTGAAGAAATGCTCAAATCTTGATATGTCTTTCTTTTTAATAGAGTATCTTTCTAAAGCTTCTGAGTGCTTAAGTGTGTTATTGAATATATGTCATTAATGCTTAACAGAAAATCTATTAAATCTTAAGACACTGATATGTACTATCCCACACAATGTGTTTTCCTAACTGACGATGATTAAAAAAATAACTCTCAGGATAAGAGATCTCTTAAACATAGCCAGATACAGCTGACCTCCTCTTTAGAAGTTAACTACTTGTTGACTGATTTCAGATGCCTTAAGATGGAGTAACTAGGAATGCTAGAATCTAGCTCTATGAGACTTTCATTGTCAAGCTAGCTCAGGCATGTTTTCATGTCAACAGCCGAAGTATAACAGAGGAAGAAGAGATGTGTGAGTACTGGTCGAAGCCCCTGCTTCGTGACTTATAACATCCCATTGGCCCATGCAGGTCACATAGCCAACTGAGACTCAGAATGGAGGTTACATGGCAAAGGGTATAGATATAGTCAGGAGTGAAAAACTGGGACAATTAATACAACCAGCCTACTCTGTAAACCTAACTAAATGAATCTGTTCTCATAAAATACATCTGGCATTTCCACTATAACCTTCTGATCCCTTATTTGAAACTGAATTTTAAGAGAGTCTATCTTAAACACACATACATGTGCACATGTGCACACACACACACATATACACACACTTTGTTCATTTTCTGCTTATCTTATACTTTTTCCTAATGCAATTTGTTAGCTAAAATATTTATTTCTGTAGATACTAACAAAAGAATAGCAGGTTTTTAATTGAAATACCACATGGAATGAACTTTGTGTTAAATATAAGACAAATACTATCCACATGGCATTTATCAAATAAAATTTGTGTGTGTGGACATTTTATATACAAGCATACATTGCAAGAAAAGCATATATTTTAAAAATAAAAGTGAGCTGATCATTCTACAAACATTCCAGTTGCCTATTATAATGAAATTGTGTGTCAAGTGTCATTCTTAAAGCAATGGAGATGGCATTTGCATATCAGTTTAATTGCTTTGGATTAAACATTGAAAGATGAGAGCCAAGAGAGCTTATTAAGCTGAAATGAGGGCAAATGATAAAAAAGTGATATTATGTAACACTACATCTGGATACCTGTTGCTCTTTCCATTTTAAACCCTAAATTGCAATGTTTCTTAAAATTATCATTGAATGCACTGAAATACAATAAAAAATTAAAAGTATATATACACAATGGAATACTATGCAGCCATCAAAAGAAATGAAATCTTGCCATTTGCGATGATGTGGATGGAACTGGAGGGTATCATGCTTAGCGAAATAAGTCAATCGGAGAAAGACAACTATCATATGATCTCCCTGATATGAGGGAGAGGAGATGCAACATGGGGGGTTAAGGGGGTAGGAGAAGAGTAAATGAAACAAGATGGGATTGGGAGGGAGACAAACCATAAGTGACTCTTAATCTCACACAACAAACTGAGGGTTGATGGGGGGAGGGGGGTTGGGAGAGGGGGGTGGTGTTATGGACATTGGGGAGGGTATGTGCTATGGTGAGTGCTGTGAACTGTGTAAACCTGGCAATTCACAGACCTGTACCCCTGGGGATAAAAATATATTATATGTTTATAAAAAATAAAATTATAAAAAAGTTAATGCATAAATTGTGCTGCATAAATATAATTTTATTTGAAAGCCAAACTAGTTTTCTCTACTTTGTTAATATTTATTTGTTCTTAATGTACTAGACTGTAAGCTTTTGAAAGACATTATGTCTCATTTACTTTTGTGTCTTAAGGGCTTTGAAATAGTCTGTCCTATAATAGTTGCTCAATAAATGTGTGTGAATAGATGACTGAATAAATGCAAGGTAGAGCACCTCCCTCATAGTCACTGTTATAAATTTTAGGTGAATGGCTGGATGCTGTTGGTTTTGATTGGTCTTCCACTTTGCCTCTGGGAATCATCAGTCGTTAAAAGTGTAAAGTCCTTCAGCCACTATGGTGAAGTAGGCTATGTGGAGTGGGGCATGTATAAGGCAACTTCTTTTGTCAATCAGGGAGTTTCACATTTGAATGTTTGATTTGGGGCTTAGATTAGAAACTACCATTTGTTTTCTGTGTCCATAGCATCAGAAAACTGATCTCACATCATTTTATAAACCAATGATAACACATAACTCATTTATTTGCATTAGAGAATGAGCGCCACTTCCAAGTGTCCCTGTTACCAGAATTATTTCATGTTTGCCAGGTTGCCTCTATTGTTAGATAATCCAAAACATTTCCTTTATGTTTGGTGAGAATAATCCCTACATTTCAATTATTCTGGAGAATTTATTTTATGGACTGTCTAGGCAGCTTATAAATACTAGCTTCTTTAATACTTATCACAACTGTATAAAAAGAAGTTCTCATTCACTGACTCCATTTTGCAGATGAAGAAGTGAAGTGACTTACCTAGAGCCCTACAACTAGCAAGTAGCAGAGCCAGGTTTTGATATTAGACAGTGAGGCTCCCGAGGGTTGTACTCTTAACCACTGCGGTATGAGTGCCTAGGTGAGGCTTTCCTAAGGCCCCTGAAAATGAAGTATTTTGTATGCCACGTCATTTGGTTATTGTTTTAAATTTTTAATTGTGGTTAAAAACTCACAACATACAGCTTACCACCTTACCCATTTTCATGTATAAATTTCAGTAGTATTAGGTGTGTTCACACTGTTGTATATCAGACCTCTAGAACTTTTTCATCTTGTAAAACTGAAAAATTTCACATTGAACAGTAATTCCCCATTTTTCTGCCACATTGGCTTTGAATTCCTATCACCCCAAACATAGCACCCCAATCTAATAAAATTCCATCAGACTACTATCACATGCTGTAATAAAAGCTAAACAGAGACAGGAAAACACTGTTTTATTTGCATAGATGTATATGCCCAGAACTCAAAACCTTTAAGAAACATAAATGCATAAGAAATGGGATAAGTTGAAATAAAAAGGACAGTCTTACTGATTTGTCTTCTTCTTGTTCTTCAATTTGGCCTTAAAATTTTGTAAAAGAAAACTTTTCTGTTAAAATTCATCAGAATGACCTATGAGTGAATCATAACTTTAGGAACATTGTCTTGGTTTAAAAACCAAGAAGAAAAAAGCTGTATTTAATTTCTTGTTTCTTGTATATGATTTTTAGCCTCTGCTTGAAGAGAAATTACATTTAAATACTGATAAAAATACTATTATATATCTGATTTTTTACAGTAATAGTTCCCTTTAGTACTCTTGATGTTTTAAAAAGAAAATTGTGACATTCAATATAGAAAATATAATTCTGTATTACATATATTTATGGTTATATATAGAGCAAATTTTAACCAATTAAATAAAAATGCTAATGTTATAAAATTCATGCACAGTTATACAATCTCTGTTTGAAAAAAAAACTAAAAAATCTGAAAAGGATACTTAATCAATGTACATTTTCATTTCTTAGTTTTCTTTATATTTACTACTATATTTGATCCACAACTAATCTTGTGAAATAGGCTGAGGGCAGCTATAATAAGAGATGATACAGAAATAGACTCAGATTCCAGAGTGATGGTACTTAGGCTAAGCATTGCACTAGGAGCACAGAATAGAACCGAGTTCCTAGTTAAAGGGATTCAACCAAAACACAGAAGTGAGGAACAACCCAGCCCATCAGGAGCACCAGTAGTTTAAGTACTGCCAAAGTCACAACTGTGAATGGGGACATGGTAGGAAATGGGGAAGAGAGGGCAAACCCAGGCTCATATAGCCAAATAAAATAATTTGAATTTGATTCCACAGAGTATGCACATGCAGGAAAGGGTAATTGGCAATGCATCATGACACATGATAAAATGTCATGGATGAAAATGTTTTATCAAAAATCTATTTACTAGTGTCAGGATTCATTCTGCCCCCACTTTTTCATACTGTTACCTTACATTGGGTTGTTGGTTGTTCAGCTGTTGAGAAGGAAGTGTGAGTCCACTTCTGAAACTAGTAATACACTATGTGTTAATTAATTGAATTGAGATAAAAAAATTTAAAAAAAAGGAAGGAAGTCTGAGAATTTCTCTAAGAATCCCTCAAAGCCTACAAGTTAGAGTAGAAGTTGTTAGGCATATGGCTATGCAGATATATTTTCTTTTGTAAAGTATTTAAAAACTACTTGGTAATTAATTCTGTTACTTTGTGAATCATTCTAACACCAAACACTAAATGCACTGGCAGGCTCAGAGAAATAAATGATGAATGCCATCATACTTGGAGGACATGTAAAATGAAAGATGCTTACCAATCATCCAAGTAGATATCTGAAATAGCAAATATTACAATAAAATAAAGTCTTTTAACAAAAAATAACTATTTAACAAATATATTTTTATGTTTTCAGTAGTTCATTCTTTTCAAGCAAACTTCAATTCCAAAAACTCAGGAAGGTGACATTTTTGAGTGATATAAATCTTTATAGTTACATGTAATTATTTTATTATACTTTTTTAAGATTTATTTATTTGAGGGGGGAGGGACAAAGGGAGAGGGAGAGAAGCAGGCTCCCTGCTGAGTGGGAAGCCGGAAGTGGGGTTCAGTCTCAGTACTGAGCTGTAAGCAAGAGTTAGATGCTTAACTGACTGAGCCACTCAGGTTCCCCTACATATAAGTATTTTGAAAGTATTATCCACATTTATGAATTTACTTAAATTGGGAGGGAGCGGATCTTAATGTAGTCATTTAATTTCTTACTATAAAATGCTATCATAAAATACATTGTTTAGGAGCTACAAAAATCATTTTTAATTTGCAGCTATCTTTAAAGATATTTTCATACCACAATTATTTATTCTTTTCCCTATAATTCCCTGTTGTCATTTGTTTCATTGGTTTATTTAAACTTATCATTTTTCATTCACTTGACCATTGTAAATCAAGAAACTTTTACCTTTTCGCTCTTATTATTATTATCTTGTCTGGTGGGGACAAAATAATTGAGACAAAATAGAGGAGCAAGAGGCAGACAGCAGGTGCATTTGTATATTATGAAATGTTTACAAAATAATAAGCACCACATGAATAATGCATTTGAAGAAAATAGTCTGGCAAATGATATTGAGTCATATATCCAAATCATCCCTCAATTACTGAAGAACAAATTACAACTGCTAATGCATCCAGTTTTATCAGAAAGAGAATTCACCGTGTGGGGCACCTAGGTAGAGTTAAGAGGGCTACTGCTTATTTAATAGAAGATTAAAATCTCTGTATTTATATCTGTATCTATATGTCTATACCTGTACCTATATCTCTGTAATTTGAAAACCTAAAACATGTCTGTTGTTGTTGCGTGTGTGTGTGTGTGTGTGTGTGTGTATAAAACATTTAAAAGTCCAGTATATTTTTTTTGAAGAATTAAGTTCCTGTGGCTTATTTGCTGTTGATTGGCTTTCGTGTAGTATAATAAAACTATTATGTGCACTATTATTATTACTGTAGTTTATTTTAAGCTTAAATGTTTATTTCTTTCAAATATTTAGTATTTATATTAAAATTAATTTAACTTTAAATTTCTGTATTTAGTATATCTTACATTAACCTTGACAATAAACTTAAGAAGTGAATATTCCTATTCATATTTTACAGGTAAGGGAGTGCAGACTCAGTGAATTTAGGAAATAGGCTTAAGGTTAGCAAATTGCAGAGCTAGGATATGGACCTGATGGTAGCTAATACCAAAGTCCATTCTTTTTCTTTCATTAGAACATTTCCCTGTTTTTATATAAAAAGCACTGGGTTCTGCTTCTCTGGTTTGTATACCTAGCGATGTAAAATACTGAGATGTTAAAGACAAAGATAGAATAAATACTCAAACTCTCTGCTTGTGTTTTTTTGTTTTGTTTTGTTCATTCTTTCCCGTTTAAAAAGAGAGAGAGAGAGAGACAGAGAAGTAACGCAAGACCTAGGATTTTGGAGTAGTTTATGTGCCTTTCTTCATTTTACCTTTTGGCTGGTTTGCTGTCTGAACACTAGGTGGAGGCGGCCCAGCTCTCTGGGCGACTACTGTTGTCAGGGCCACGGGGCCCTGCAAGATTCTCAACTGTTGTACCTGCTGCTGTGGCTGCCGCTGCAAGGCAGGGGTCTGCTGCAGTGTGTGCTGGGGATGAGGTCGGCTCTGCTGGGGTCTTCTTTGACTCTCTGCAGAGTTAAGCGGAGCCAATACTGCCGGCTGGGGCTGCAGAAAACTTCCTGCTCCAGGGAGGTTAAGGACAATGGCTTGCTGAGCAGATGAGGCTGTGCTCTGACTGGTTGAACCTTGTGCACTTGAACTCTGTGGCACTGGCTCCTGAGGACCAGTAGTTGTGGGCTGTTGGAGTTGTGGTTGTGGAATAAATTGGTAGAGCCACTGCTGCTGAGGCTGCTGCTGGGTGTTCAAAAGTAGTGAACCTTGTGGAAGCTCCAGTAGAGTTACTGGACTGATACTGGAGGCATTTTTTAAAATAAATTGAACACCTATTTGAGGAGCCTGTGGTGCAGGAGGCACTACATTTGGTGGCCGAGCTTCTGAGGACAGGGTGCTAGACTTGATATCCACAGGAGCTGTGGTCCCAGAGGTAGAGCCCTTGCTGCAACTGGAACCCCTCCCCAAAGCCTGGGCTCCACAACCAGAGCCCACCACTTTGATGATGCTGTGGCCTGCAGAGCTGGACATGACTGGGGTGGCCAGGCTTCTTTGTGATGAGCTGGCAGTAGACAGGGTGGCTGCAGGAAGTGTGTTCACTTGATTTACTTCTACAGAGGATTTCTTGGAGATGGCCACGACCTGGGTGGCCAGGGTTCTTTGTGATGAGCTGGTACTCACCAGGGTGGCTGGAGGAAGCATGGTAACTCTAATCACTTCTGCAGAGGATTTCTGAGAAGGGGCTGTGACCTGGGTGGCCACTGTTCTTTGTGATGAGCCAGTAGTTGACACGGTGGCTGGAGGAAGCATGCTAACTTGTATCACTTCTGAAGAGGATTTCTGGGAGTTGGCCATGACCGGGGTGGCCAGGGTTCTTTGTGATGAGCCGGTAGTTGACAGGGTGGCTGGAGGAAGCATGCTAACTTGTATGACTTTTGAAGAGGATTTCTGGGAGTTGGCCATGACCGGGGTGGCCAGGGTTCTTTGTGATGAGCCGGTAGTTGACAGGGTAGTTGACAGGGTGGCTGGAGGAAGCATGCTAACTTGTATCACTTTTGAAGAGGATTTCTGGGAGTTGGCCATGACCTGGGAGGCCAGGGTTCTTTGTGATGAGCTGGTAGTTGACAGGGTGGCTGGAGGAAGCATGCTAAGTTGTATCACTTCTGCAGAGGATTTCTGGGAGTTGGCCATGACCTGGGAGGTCAGGGTTCTTTGTGATGAGCCGGTAGTTGACAGGGTGGCTAGAGGAAGCATAGCAACTTGTATCACTTCCGCAGAGGATTTCTGGGAGTTGTCCATGACCTGGGAGGTCAGGGTTCTTTGTGATGAGCCGGTAGTTGACAGGGTGGCTGGAGGAAGCATGGTAACTTGTATCGCTTTCGCAGAGGATTTCTGGGAGTTGGCCATGACCTGGGAGGTCAGGGTTCTTTGTGATGAGCCGGTAGTTGACAGGGTGGCTGGAGGAAGCATGGTAACTTGTATCGCTTTCGCAGAGGATTTCTGGGAGTTGGCCATGACCTGGGTGGCCAGGGTTCTTTGTGATGAGCTGGTAGTTGACAGGGTGGCTGGAGGAAGCATGCTAACTTGTATCACTTCTGCAGAGGATTTCTGGGATTTGGTCATGACCGGAAAGGTCAGGGTTCTTTGTGATGAGCCGGTAGTCGCCAGGGTGGCTGGAGGAAGCATGCTAATTCGAATCACTTCCGCAGAGGATTTCTGGGAGTTGGCCATGACCGGGGTGGACAAGGTTCTTTGTGATGAGCCAGTAGTTGACAGGGTGGCTGGAGGAAGCATGCTAACTTGTATCACTTCTGAAGAGGATTTCTGGGAGTTGGCCATGACCGGGGAGGTCAGGGTTCTTTGTGATGAGCCGGTAGTTGACAGGGTGGCTGGAGGAAGCATGCTAACTTGTATCACTTCCGCAGAGGATTTCTGGGAGTTGGCCATGACCGGGGAGGTCAGGGTTCTTTGTGATGAGCCGGTAGTTGACAGGGTGGCTGGAGGAAGCATGCTAACTTGTATCACTTCCGCAGAGGATTTCTGGGAGTTGGCCATGACCGGGGAGGTCAGGGTTCTTTGTGATGAGCCGGTAGTTGACAGGGTGGCTGGAGGAAGCATGCTAACTTGTATCACTTCCGCAGAGGATTTCTGGGAGTTGGCCATGACCGGGGTGGACAAGGTTCTTTGTGATGAGCCAGTAGTTGACAGGGTGGCTGGAGGAAGCATGCTAACTTGTATCACTTCTGAAGAGGATTTCTGGGAGTTGGCCATGACCGGGGAGGTCAGGGTTCTTTGTGATGAGCCGGTAGTTGACAGGGTGGCTGGAGGAAGCATGCTAACTTGTATCACTTCCGCAGAGGATTTCTGGGAGTTGGCCATGACCGGGGAGGTCAGGGTTCTTTGTGATGAGCCGGTAGTTGACAGGGTGGCTGGAGGAAGCATGCTAACTTGTATCACTTCCGCAGAGGATTTCTGGGAGTTGGCCATGACCGGGGAGGTCAGGGTTCTTTGTGATGAGCCGGTAGTTGACAGGGTGGCTGGAGGAAGCATGCTAACTTGTATCACTTCCGCAGAGGATTTCTGGGAGTTGGCCATGACCGGGGAGGTCAGGGTTCTTTGTGATGAGCCGGTAGTTGACAGGGTGGCTGGAGGAAGCATGCTAACTTGTATCACTTCCGCAGAGGATTTCTGGGAGTTGGCCATGACCGGGGTGGACAAGGTTCTTTGTGATGAGCCAGTAGTTGACAGGGTGGCTGGAGGAAGCATGCTAACTTGTATCACTTCTGAAGAGGATTTCTGGGAGTTGGCCATGACCGGGGAGGTCAGGGTTCTTTGTGATGAGCCGGTAGTTGACAGGGTGGCTGGAGGAAGCATGCTAACTTGTATCACTTCCGCAGAGGATTTCTGGGAGTTGGCCATGACCGGGGAGGTCAGGGTTCTTTGTGATGAGCCGGTAGTTGACAGGGTGGCTGGAGGAAGCATGCTAACTTGTATCACTTCCGCAGAGGATTTCTGGGAGTTGGCCATGACCGGGGAGGTCAGGGTTCTTTGTGATGAGCCGGTAGTTGACAGGGTGGCTGGAGGAAGCATGCTAACTTGTATCACTTCCGCAGAGGATTTCTGGGAGTTGGCCATGACCGGGGAGGTCAGGGTTCTTTGTGATGAGCTGGTAGTTGACAGGGTGGCTGGAGGAAGCATGCTAACTTGTATGACTTCCGCAGAGGATTTCTGGGAGTTGGCCATGACCGGGGTGGCCAGAGTTCTTTGTGATGAGCCGGTAGTTGACAGGGTGGCTGGAGGAAGCATGCTAACTTGTATCACTTCCGCAGAGGATTTCTGGGAGTTGGCCGTGACCGGGGAGGTCAGGGTTCTTTGTGATGAGCCGGTAGTTGACAGGGTGGCTGGAGGAAGCATGCTAACTTGTATCACTTCCGCAGAGGATTTCTGGGAGTTGGCCATGACCGGGGAGGTCAGGGTTCTTTGTGATGAGCCGGTAGTTGACAGGGTGGCTGGAGGAAGCATGCTAACTTGTATCACTTCCGCAGAGGATTTCTGGGAGTTGGCCATGACCGGGGAGGTCAGGGTTCTTTGTGATGAGCTGGTAGTTGACAGGGTGGCTGGAGGAAGCATGCTAACTTGTATCACTTCCGCAGAGGATTTCTGGGAGTTGGCCATGACCGGGGTGGCCAGAGTTCTTTGTGATGAGCCGGTAGTTGACAGGGTGGCTGGAGGAAGCATGCTAACTTGTATGACTTCCGCAGAGGATTTCTGGGAGTTGGTCATGACTGGGGTGGTCAGGGCTCTTTGTGATGAGCTGATAGTGGACAACGTGGCTGGAGGAAACATTCTAACTCGAATAACTTCCATAGAGGGTTTCTGGGAGCTGGTAGTGACTGAGGTAGACAGGGTTCTTTGTAATGAGTTAGTAGTGGACACAGTAGGTGCAGGAATGATGCTAATTTGATTCACTTCCACGGAGGATTTCTGGGAGTTGGCACTGACCTGGGTGGCCAGGGTTGTTTGTGATGAGCTGGTAGTGGACAAAGCAGCTGGAGGAAACATGCTAACTCGAATCACTTCCGTAGAGGGTTTCTGAGAGTTGGTAATGACTGGGGTAGCCAGAGTTCTTTGTAATGAGTTAGTAGTGGACATGCTTGCTGCAGGAAGGATGCCAGCCTGATTAACTTCTACAGAGGATTTCTGAGAGGGGGCCATGACCTGGGTGGCTAGGGTTTTTTGACATGAGCTGGTAGTAAACAAAGTGATTGGAGGAAGCATGCTAACTCGAATCATTTCCACAGAGGGTTTCTGGGAGTTGTCTATGACCTGGGTGGCCAGGGTTCTTTGTGATGAGCTGGTAGTCGACAGGGTGGCTGAAGGAAGCATGCTAATTTGATTCACTTCCACAGAGGATTTCTGGGAGTTGGCCATGACTGTGGTGGCCAGGGTTCTTTGTGATGAGCTGGTAGTTGACAGGCTGGTTGGAGGAAGCATGCTAACTTGTATCACTTCTGCAGAGGATTTCTGGGAATTGGCGATGACAGGGGTGGCCTGGATTTTTTGGATTGAGCTGGTGGTGGACACAGTGGCTGCACGAAGTGTGCTAACTCGATTCACTTCCACAGAGGATTTCTGGGAGTTGGCCATGCCCTGGGTGGCCAGGATTCTTTGTGATGAGCTTGTGGTAGACATGGTGGCTGCAGGAAATGTGCTAACTGGATTCACACCCACAGTGGGTTTCTGAGAAAGACTTGGTGGCTTAGAAGCAAGAACAGGAGATGGAGATTTAAGAAAGCTGTTTCCTTGCCATGGAGTTAAACTGTTACCTGATGAAGTCTTTTCTGAGCTTAAGGGAAGTTTGATGGTTGGAGATGGATGTCTGAATCCCTTCCCCAGGACTGAAGACTGACCCAAAAGGATCTTGGGATGTTCAGTTTCTTTCCCTGGAGGCAGATGGCTGAATCTGGCTGAGTCGCTGGAACTATGTGAAGTGGTGACTGGACATTTGGCCTGGTGTAGGACTACCACCTCTGGCTCAGTGACTACCACACCAGCATCAGTCTTTGACCCAGGCAGGACACTATTTGAATGGTCATCTGTGGAGGGGTGTGGAGAAGATATCTGTCTCTCATATCTGACTTTTTTACGTCGTCTTCTTTTTCCAGAGATAAGTGGATCCTTAAGTGACTGCATCAAGGTCAGCTTTGTCTGAGACTCATCACCACCTTCATATCCAAATACAGAATCATCTTTTATCTCATGGGCTGGCCACACTGTTGGTTGTGAGCCATCACATTTGACAAAATTCTCCCATTTAGCATATTTCTGCACATCCACTTCAGAAGGTAAAGCCAAGTCACAGGGTCTCTGTTTCCACATATCTACATAATCTGCTGCTTTAGAAATTATGAAGTCAGAATTCTCACTTGTTTTACTTTCTTTGCTCTTTTTGCAAGAAGTCAATACTGTCAGCTCAGGAGGAGGTGGAGAATGAGACAGCTCCCAATGCTGACTCAGAGAGGGTGTAGAGTACCTCTTGAAGCTCCTTTTCATCGGCGGAGTGTTCATCTTTTGCTTGTTATAGAGCAGCCTATTTGCAGTGCAGGCTACGGATATAGAAGGATCCAAACACAGGGGTTCAGCGGTAGCCAAGATCAGCTGGCTCTCAAGTGACAGTTTGTCTTCCTGGGTCCATTTCTGGCCATCGCTGGTTATGGACTGCACGTCGCAGGCTAACGTCTGCATGGTCGGGCGCAGGAGAATGTGCCTGCTCTGGTAGCCCGGAGGTTCCCCACTGCTGCACTGCCTGTAGTCCCGCACCTGTGCTATGACACACCCGCAGTGGAAGAAGTTCACCTCAGATTTTTCCAGGAGGTCCAGCAAAACAGGAGGTAATTCTTCAGCATCCAGATATTCAAGAAATTCCCTTTCTTCATAAGGCAGCCGAATAGTCTCTGAATACGCTCCATGTTTCTCTTCGAGCATCAGTGAATATCCCTCTTTTCCTGGGTATAGGTTGACCACTAAACACGGCAACGACTCTCTCCTCATGAGCTTCTCTAGCAAGTTCACGTTGCTTCTTAGCTCCTCTGGAGCCTCAGGCTCTCTCCCACATTCTTCCACATAGATGTCGTAAAGTTTTTCGTAGAGAGATGCTTCCCCACTCGACGAGACTTTCCTTTTAGGAGGCCTCTGCTGGGCACCTGCGATGACATAGTCCGCACGGTCCAAAGCTCGTTCTAAAGCCTGTTGCATCATGGTACAAAAGGGGCCCCCAAAGAAGAGAAAATTCAAATGCCTAGCAGAGTGGGAAAAAAAACCCCACACTTCGGGTCAATATAGTCTTGCAAGCTCCGCAACTCCACAATGGAACCACCAGCTTAACTTCAAAATTGACACCAAGAAACCTACTAACAAGAAAGCAATACACAGAATTCTTGCAAGTCTCTGAAAAATACCTGTATCTGTACAGGCTGCCACCACTGCGCTGGGCCTTGCCTCACCTCGCCTTGCGTCGTTGCCCTTGGTTAGGCCGGAAGTCAGTGCGGAGGGGTCAAACTATAGAGCCTTCTGTGCGCTTGCGCGCTACCTCAGGCTGCACCTTCTGCCTCCTTGGCGGTGTGGTTTTCAGTGGTCTGTACTTCCTGTTGTGGTGCCTGCACTTCCTATTGGAAGTAGGGCAAGACGTCTGTGTCCAGTCAATGCAGTTTAACAGGATAATAACAACAACCTTTTATAGAAAGTGATTCAATGCCATCCTTTTCCCCACTTTGTTCTCATTAAGAGTAAAGAAAAATTACAAATATAAATATGTCCTATGTGCTTTCCTTTCCCTGTAGAAAATGTATGTTCAACCAACAGCTACTTTGAGAATGAATTATGAGGAAACTAATATGCTAGAATTGAGACAATAGTATCAGTGACAAGTGACTTGCCATGTAGGAGTTAACAATTTCCCTGGTGAGGCAAACAAATAATCAGATAAATAGAATACACCACAATTTATAGACGTGGGCAGAGTGATAAAAGAAGTTCTAAACATGGAGAAGTGAAAAAAAAAAACCTATTCCCAAAGGAGATGATAGTTGAGCTTTCTTAAAGAATGAATAGAAAGTTATCAGAAAAAAGGATTCAAGTCATGGGATTTTCTGAAGTAAGGAGAGAAATCTAGACTGGAGCTACGGATGAGGATGTTACCTATTTGAAATTATTTTGCAAAGAGTTCCCACCATGAGTCATTCATATTTCAAAGCTACTCAAAATAAAATTTATCTAATGATCCAGGAAATTAACCAAGCAGACATTTTTTTTTTTTTCAAATGAAGAAACTGACATTCAACCAACTGAGGTAATAGGCTCAAGATTATAAAATGGTAAGCAGTTGAGGCAGGGTACAAATCCAAATCTCTGACTGTGAAGCTTGACCTCTTTCCTCTTTTTTCATGAAATTAACCTTAAAAACAGGAGCATCTGGAAACATTGACAGGGAATTTGGTGGTAGGTGCCCAGCTGGACATCATCTTACATGCAAATTTTGTGTTTTTTTTTTTAATGTAAAACATTAAATTACTTATTTTGAAGCAAAATTGAAAACTCATGAAGATGCCCCATTAGAACCAGTCATGGAAAAATAAATACACAAGAATGGTGAAGAAGTTGTTTTGGAAATGTGTCAGGGGATGAGTGAAACAGGTGATGGAAATTAAAGTGTACATTTATGATGAGCCCTGAACAATGAAAGTATAGAATTGTTAAATCACTATATTATACACTGGAAAATGATATAACACTTTATGTTGATTATACTGGAATTAAAATAAAGTACTTAATAAAAAAATAAGTAATGGCAAGAGATTTGCCTTCCCAGATGTTATATTGTACTAAACAGTGTGTTTGTTGTATAAATATCAAGAGATGTAAGTCTAACAGTTCGATATCTAAGAAGTAATTCCCAAAATATGCAGGAGTTTGACACACAGTAAATGTGGCATCACATGTCAGTGGAGAAAAGATAAAGTTTTCACTCAGTCTTGTTTGTAAAAAAGGAAACTGGAAAAAATACTTTTTTCTGTCTTAACATTTCTGTAAAAATAAATGAATCAATGATGAAACTATAAAACTACTGGAAGAAAATAGTGAAATTTTTTAAAATGTATATAAGTACAGAGTACAAAAAGACTTTCTAAAAGTCCCCAAATCCAGAGGGTATAAAAGGATTGATGTAATTATTAGAGAGAAATAAAAAAACTCTCTCCATGTCAATCAAGATGAAATTAAATGGTAAATGGCAAACTGACAGAATATATTTGAAATAGAATTCAAAATAAACCAATATCCTTATTATAAGAAAATCCTGCAGCTCTGCCATACTGTTTTATATTTTGGGGTCATTTTTGTTGTTTCCACCAGTTGTCTTTATACTTATACCTTTATGTAATCAATCATCTTAGTATTCTTCTTTCCTTACTTTGATTTTTCTATGATGTCAGCTTACAATATTTTAATTCTCATGTATATGTTAACAAATCAGGTTACTCTATATTCCTTTCTCTCTTCTCTTTGCATTTTTTAGTTATGTTATTTC
The DNA here is from genome assembly GCF_902655055.1 of Lutra lutra. NCBI lineage: Eukaryota > Metazoa > Chordata > Mammalia > Carnivora > Mustelidae > Lutra > Lutra lutra. The sequence continues at coordinate 74,909,186 of NC_062296.1, read as the reverse complement.
TACTTCTTCAGAGCAAATAATATTTACATATTATTCTTATAACTGTAATACTTAATACTGCCTTTATTTTAGTACCAGATCATCAATTATGTATGCTCACTACCAAGATTTCTCTAAATCTTTCTCCATTCTTACATTGTAAAAGTTTTTCATTCTCTATTTTTAGGAAGCATTTATGTATATGATATTTCCTGAGATTCTTTTTCTAATGCTTAAAACTTTGCTAGTAATAAAATCCTGGCTCATATTCTGTCCTTTCCTTTAGATTCTTGGAAATGTTACTCTGCTTTGTTGTGCTTTTTGTTTTCTTTTTGTAAGTGACTTGGCTTTCTCTGGAAGTTTGGAGGATATTATTTTTCATTTTATTTTACTTCATTTTATTTTATTTTTGATACAGTTAACATACAGTGTTATATTAGTTTCAGGTGTACAATACAATGATTCAACCATTCCATACATCACCCAGTTCTCATCATGACAAGTGGCCTCCTTAATGCCCATCAACTTTTCAACCAATCCTCCCACTCCTCTTCCCTCTGATAACCATTAAATTGTCCTCTATAATTAAGAATCTGTTTATTGGCTTATCTCACTCTCTCTTTCCCCTTGCTCATTTGTTTTGTTTCTTAAATTCTCCATATAAGTGAAATCATATGGTATTTGTCTTTCTCTGCCTGACTTATTTACTTAGCTTTATAGTCTCCAGCTTCTTCCATGTCATTATAAATGACAAGATTTCATTCTTTTTTATGGTCAAATAATATTCCATTGTGTGTGTGTGTCTGTATATATATTCCATTGTGCATGTGTGTGTGTGTATATGTGTATGTGTATATATACGTGTGTGTGTATATGTGTATGTGTATATATACGTGTGTGTGTGTGTGTGTGTGTGTGTGTGTGTGTGTGTGTATAATGCTGCTAAAAACATACAGGTCCATGTATCCTTTTCAATTAGTAGTTTTGTATTTTGGAGGAAGGGTAGGTAAAAACCCAGTAGTGCAATTATTGGATCCTAAGGTAGTTCTATTTTTAACTTTTTATGAAACCTCTTTACTGCTCTTCACAGTGGCTGCATCTATTTGCATTTCCACCGACAGTACAAGAGGGTTCCTCATTCTCCACATCCTCACCAACACCTGTTGTTTCTTGTGTTTTTGATTCTAGCCCTTCTGACAGGTGTGAGGTAATATCTCATTGTAGTTTTTTTTTAAAGATTTTATTTATTTATCTGACAGACAGAGATCACAAGTAGGCAGAGAGGCAGGCAGAGAGAGGGGGAAGCAGGCTCTCCGCTAAGCAGAGAGTCCGATGTGGGGCTTGATCCCAGGACCCTGGGAACATGACCTGAGCCGAAGGCAGAGGCCTTAACCCACTGAGCCACCCAGGTGCCCCCTCATTGTAGTTTTGATTTGCATTTCCCTGATGATGAGTGATATTGAGCATCTTTTCATGTGTCTGTTGGCCATCTGGATATTGTCTTTGGAGAAATGTATGTTCATTTATTCTGTCCATTTTTAAATTAGATTATTTGTTTTGGGGGGGTGTCAATTTATCTAAGTTCTTTATGTATTTTGATTACTAACACCTTATCAGATATATCATTTGCAAATATCTTCTCTCATTCAGTGGATTGCCTTTTAGTAGTATTGATTGTTTCAGTCACTATGCAGAAGCTTTTTATTTTAATATAGTCCAAATAATTTATTTTTGTGTTTGTTTCCTTTGCCTCAGGAGACATATTAGAAAGAAGTTTCTATAGCCAGTGGCAAAACAGTTACTGCTGTGTTCTCTTCTAGGATTTCAATGGTTTCAGGTCTCACATTTAGGTCTTTAATCCATTTTGGATTATTTTTGTGTATGGTATAAGAAAGTGGTCTAATTTTATTATTTTGCTTGCTGCTTTCCAGTTTTTCCAACACCACTTGTTGAAAAGGCCATCTTTTTTCTATTGGACATTCTTTCCTGTTCGTTAAAGATTAATTGACCATATAGTTGTGGGTTCATTTGTGAATTGTCTGTGTTTTCTATTCTGTTCTATTGGTCTTTGTGTCTGTTTTTGTGCCAATACCATACTGTTTTGATTACTACAGCTCTGTAATATAACTTGAAGTCTGGAAACTATGATGCACAATCACTTGTTTACATATAAAATTCCTATTGGGGTGTCAAGGTGAAATTTTCCTCTGCTTTCTGTGAGTGTGGATGTGCATATGTGCACATGTGTTTTACAACTGTTATTTGCTGAACTGATTATCATTTTTCTGGCTTTTACCCCTGAACGAGCAATAGAAGATACTTTGAACTGAGTAGAATAGGGAGATTCGATGGTTACCTGATTCCATATTTCAAGACCACCTTTTTCGCTGTCATTATGACATGTGGGTCTTATTATTTTTATTGTTGTTGGTGGTGGTGGTGGTAGTTTTTAACAAATGGAACATTTTTTCACAAGTCTGGTTTCTTCTGATTCTTTGACCAAATCTTGGTTCACTAGAGCCCTTTATTTATAGTCAGTTTCCTCCCTCACCTTCACCATTAAGGCTTCAAAGGAAACATTTCCTCTCAAAGTTATCTCACTCTCTTCCCAAGAAGAGTTGACCACCTCTGGTCCTGTGCTCTTTCTGTGCTCCTTTCTTTTGATACCTCAGTAACTATGGTCTAATCTACCTGGCCTCAAATTGTTTCTCAGTATTTGCCATCTCAAAATTTGGCCTCAAGGCTGTCTACAAATTAATAAAAATAAGGTCATTAACCTAGGAGGAAAAAAAAAAGGGGGGGTCAAAATGACATTTGACAAAAGTAGGAATACAAATACCACTTAAGTATATGAAAAGACATCACAAATAAGAGAATTATAAGTTAAGAATTTTTTATTTTAATAAAAGTCCTATTTTTACCTCTTACATTACCAAAGATTAACATACTTTATAGCTTATCTTGTTAGCTAATGGTGTGGGGAAACAGACAACTCTTAAACATTTTTGAGGGTGTTAATTGGACCAAATCCTATGGATAACAAAGAACCTGGTAATAGGGTTTGCCCCCAGATTTGACTTCAGGGTGACTGAGGCTCATAGGTAGGAATTTTCCACTATTAGTATATGCTCATTAAAATGAACTTAATTTTCCATTTTTTAAGTGCAACATTTCCACTGTTACTTCATACTCTAGATGAATAACAACTGTTATCCATCAGTGGAGGTAGCAGTACTTCATTCTGAATATCATTTTGCAACATAAGAGCACTCAAGAGGAAATGAATAGCAAGGACAAAAATCTAGGGAAATTCTGGCATTTAACTGCAAGGAACTGAGTGAAGAGTGGCATAAAATGAAAACCAGGAAAAGGCCTTCTAATAAAATCTCAAGATGACTGGACATAAATAGTATTCAATGTCATATTGTGCTCAAGCCAGATAATGACTGAAAGCCAAGAGATTTTTGGTAACACTAGTAACATTTTTTGATACATAATGGAGAGAAAACTCAAGCCATAGTAGAGAAAGAGATGAACTTGTGTTGAAAAAATGAGAATAGTTTAAAATGCTACTGAAAGATTTGTATTAGTGCAGGTGAAAAGGTAAGTTATAGGTAGACGTAGAGTAAAACAAATGTGCACACCAAGACTGCCTCTGTAAAATCTCTTAATAATGCACTAAATGGGTCAGATAAATATAACATGCATAATGATATTATCAGTAATGCTATTTTGGAACTTCAGAAAAGGATGTAAGCCTTCATGTAGACTTTTATTTGACAAATGAGAAACTAACACACCCAAAGCCACAATTCAAATTAATGACTTATTCATGTTATGTGCTTTATACATTATAGACATAATAAATGGTAAATAAAGACATCAGTAACTACAAAGTCAAAATAGCAGCAATACTTTGTATAATTTGGATTCGAGATAAATCCATATTAGTAAAGAAAACCAGGAGCCAGAAGCAATGTAACAGCTTTTTCAAATTAGCCACCAAGGTAGTCAATTAAATCGTATTTAATAGACTAGTGAACAGAAGGGTTATGAGAGTGGGAATGATTACAGTGCTGTTGTATAAATTGTAGCTTCAAGAAAACACTTAAGTAAAAGATATCAAGTTAATTGTTAAGATATTGTTCGTGTGTGTATGAAGACTAATTTGGGAAGACCCTGCATCTTGATAAAACTGAATATAATGGGACTGAACTCCTCCATTCCATAAGAGTTTTCTTTGTCTGGCTACCATCATAATGGATTTTTTTAAAGATTTTATTTATTTACTTGACAGAGATCACAAGTAGGCAGAGAGGCAGGCAGAGAGAGAGGAGGAAGCAGGCTCCCCACTGAGCAGAGAGCCCAATGTGGGGCTCGATCCTAAGACCCTGGGAACATGACCTGCGCTGAAGGCAGAGGCTTTAACCCACTGAGCCACCCAGGCACCCCCCATCATAATGGATTTTTAAGGAAGAAGCAGATATTATAACTAGAATTCATGTATACAATAAAGCCATTTTCATTTCTTTGTAATAGTTGTTTCATATGAGAAGAACATGAGAGATAACCTTAGAGAGTACTGATAGCAAAGTAGGTTTGACAGCTGACTCTTGGAAAGTGTCCTGTGTAATTATCCCACCTATCCTCTGGCTAGGGATAAGTGTTTTTCATATGACCTATACTTCTGAAAATACTGAATTTCAAAATATCATTTCATGTACATAGCTATTGACATCTGCAAATATTTATCCATTTAGTTCTAGAGTCCCATTGGTGATTCTTCCATCAAAAACTAAGAGTAGAGCAAAGCTAATAATGGGCAAGCCCTCATTCATGCTGTTTTATTTATTTCTCTCCCTGATGCTGCATCTAGGGATGCCTTCCACTTTATGCCTCATGGCAACTGCAGCTCTTCCTGCCAATAATATGAGACAAGTTTAACTGAATTTCAGCTGTATGGGACTTCACTCCCAGAAAGGGTGTTCTATTTATATTGAATTTTTATTTTATAAAAATGAAAAGTTGGATCTGGAAAACATAAATGGAGGAGGACTACATTCACAGTAGGAAAAGAAGATTAAATATTAAGGGTTGTGTGATTTATCTCTTTATGAGGTGCTGCTGCAAAGGAGATTAAGCTTTTAAAAAGTGGGGACCTTGATATAAATTCCATATTTAGCCAGTGGTGAAATATTATGAACAATGAAGAGTATGTGAAATAGCAATGGGAGTGAGAGGATTCAAGGGTTGTAGTCAAGCTGACAGTCATCTAGGGGGTTAAGCCATAACTACACATCATAGTAACAGCAGTGGTCCGTGTTAAGTAGCTGTTTGTCCATTATAAAGTTTGTTTACATTAGGATGTTATTTGCTTTTTACACAAGGCTAGGAATTTAAGTATCCTTATAATTTTATGATCAGGTAACTGAAGTTCAAGGAAGACTAGTTACTCCTTCATAATCACACAGCCTATTAGTGAGTTCTGCCCATGCAACTACCCAGTTGTACCTCCTCCTCCTCCTTCTTGTATTCTTTATCATATTTGGGTAAAGATTAGACACATTTGTGTTTTGTTTTTGACACTTTTAACCATATCTCTAACATTACTCTGTGACATTATATTCTGTCAGTCAAAGAGTAAAGGAGTTTATTCCTATATTTTTTGTTGACAAAATGTTTAATGTAATTGTCACATTATAAACATGTTTATATTTATAAAGAAATACAAATTATTAGACTTTTATTTTCTAAAAGTGGCCTCTTTTTACCAGGAAAAGTTATCAGATTGCTGGCATTTAAATCATTTTCTCTTTTAGTGAATGGGAGGTGACTCAGATTAATGGCTCTTCTTTCTAGTCAGAAAAATCTAAAAGTTACTTTTCATTGGAATTGATACTAAAATTATGTAAACGGATTGAAAAGAAACCAACTGTGAAATATGCATGTCATATAGAATAAAAAATTCTCTCCCCAAAAATGTCTAATTCTGACTTCATATTTTAAGATTTATTTGTTTGTTTGAGGGGGAGGAAGAGAGCACATGGGAGTGGGGGTTGGGACAAAGGGAGACAGAATTTTCAAACAGACTGCTAATTGAGCATGGAACCCAACTTGGGGTTAAAACCAAGAGTCAGTTGCTTAACCAACTGAGCCACCCAGGAGCTCTATAATTCTGCCTTTAAATTAAACTAACTCACTGTTTAATTCCGGGTTGTTGTTGTTTTTTGTTTTGTTTTTTTGTTTGTTTTAGAATATCAATAAAAGACCTTTCATCATAGATAGGAAAATCCGAAAGTGCCTTAATTTATTAAATGTGCCATGTTTATACAGTGTTATTTGTACTACTTGCAAGCATATAATTATATAATTTGTGTACTTCTTTATTTTATCTCATGGGAGACTTTGAGGAATTTATGTATAGTGTAGATAAAACATTTAGCTATTTTTTTCCTAAACTACTGTATTGACCAGGATCTAGTCAGTTAAAGCAAATCCATTCCAAGTATTTCAATAGGGGAAATTTAATATTCAAAATAAGTTATAAATATGGTAGAAGAGCTGAAATGGCATGAAGCATTCCAGGGGTCAACAACAGCAGGAAGCCACAGCCAGCCTTCTGTGGAGGGGAAAAAGAGGAGGAAACGGAATACCCAACTCCAGAACCTCAAACTACAGATCCTCTCTTGGAGAAATTTAACCTTGACATCAGCCAGTAGGAAAGCCTGGTGAAAGACAGACATATTAATGGGATAAAGTAGTGAACAACGCAGATAAAACTCCTGTTCTCATGGCACTTCCACTGTATGGAAGACAAAATATATACCTATATACAAATAAAAATTAATAAAATATTGATTAGTGATCATTGATAGGATAAATATAAGGCTGAGTGTTAAAGAATTATGAACCTTTATTGTTCTCATAGATTTTTTGTATTTATTTGATTTTTTAAACATTGTATTAAAATATTATTTATCTTAATTATTGAGTTTTTGATACCCTCTCATTCACCTCCTGCTAGTTTTGTTGGGGTGAGGCTTTAACGTCTGAAAAAAATTCTAGCTATTTGGCTTGAGCAGCTAGGTGAATGGTGTTGCAATCAGTGACATATGGGAGGCTAGGGAGAGTAGCTTCAAGGGTAAAAGTAAAGATTTATTTGTGGGGCATCTTAGGTCTCAAGTAACTTTTTAGATTTCAATTAGGTATGATAAATAGGCAACTGGATATGTAAATTTAGAATTCAGAGAGAGGTCAGAGCTGGAGATAGAAGCACAGGAGACAAAATACAGAGATGATATTAAAATAAGAGGGTTAAATATGATTACATAGAGGGAGATTAGATGAGAGAATGCATAAAAGTGTTTTTAAAAATTATGCCTTTACTAAGATATAATTCACATGTCATATAATTTGATGCATTTAAAGTGTATAATTCATTGTTTTTTTATTGTGGTAAAATATACATAACATAAAATTTACCATTTTAACCATTTCTGATCATATACTTTAGTGGCATTACATACATTCACAGTGTGGTGCAACCATCCCCACTATCCACTTTCCAGAAATTTTTTGTCATTCCTGACAAATTCTGTATGCATTAAACAATAACTGCCTATTCCTCTCTTTTCCCCAGCTCAGGTAACTTCTCTTTTGCTTTTGTCTCTTTGAATTTGCCAATTCTAAGTATGTAAGTGGAGTTATACAATGTTCATCCTTTAGTGTCTGACATACTTCATGTAGGATAATGTTTTGAAGTTTCATCCACGTTGCATCACGTATCAAAATGTCATTCTTTTTAAAGGCCAAATAATATTGTGTTGTATTTGTATACCACATTTTGTTTATCCATTCATATTCTGATAGACTTTTGAGTTCTTTCTATGTTTTGGCATTGCAAGTAAATCTACTATGAACATTGTTACACAAGTATCTCTTTAAGGCCTTGCTTTCAGTTCTTTTAGGTATATACCTAGGAGTGGAACTGCTAGATCATATGGTAGCTCTGTGTTTAACTTTTTGAGGAACTGCTAAACTGGTTTTCCATCGCGGCTGCACCATTTTATACACCTACTAGTGATGCTCTAGGGTTCCATTTTTTCCACATCTTTGCCAAAACTTGTTGTTTTCCATTTTTTTATAATAACCATTTTAGTGTCTTTGAAGTGGTATTGTACAAAGCTTTTTGTACAATATTCCTCCCTCTACCATTTCCTCTCAGTAAAATATAAGCTCCATAAAAGCAATTGCTTTGCTTGTTCGCTGCTTTATGCCCAGCTGGGCCAGACATTTACTCTGCTCAACAAATATGTATTGACTGAATTAATGAATTTTAAATGCTTGATAAGCAACAATTCACTCATTTAATAAAATGATGTTATACATTCATGCCTAGGTTAGGCTGTGTGTTCCCTGCTGGGCTTAATGGTTTTATTTTATTTTTATCAAATGGCATGGCTTTGCTCTGGGAAGGGTAAGAGGAAATATACTGAATTTACATAGAAAGAAACTATCTCAAACCATTAAGGAGAAAAGTCAGTGAAAGAGTTCAAAAGTAAAATTAGAATGTTGTGGAAAAAGCAAGCAAGAGCTCACGTGTTTAACTTCACATTTGAGCACTAAGCTGGTGGTATGAACATATTAGTCTCAAGGGTGGTAGCTGCAGTCTCCTTTTCAGGGAGACTTTCTGTCTTCCATTTACTTTACCTCCAAAATTCTCTTGGGTAAGGAAGAGGTTTTGTGGATACGGGTGTGCTGTTTTGTCCCTTTTGTGTTTGCAGAAATTAGGCTAGTTTTTATATATGCTGAGTTCAGAGAGGTTACTCTTTGTACAAAACTCTGATCATGAATTTTGGTAAGCATTGTATGTTTAAGATGACACCAGTATCTAGAGTCTGGAAATATGTACCTTATCAATTTTATGGAATAGATTTGATTTTTGACTTATACATGTAATTAGAAATATAAATGCCCTTAATAATTAAGATTATTTACCATCTCCATGGTTAATTTTATTTATTGTATTTTTCTTCTGAAGTTAAGGAAAGCAAAGCTATTATCAAAAAAAATATTGTCTGAAATTCTCCTTTTTGATCGGGTCTTTGCCTGGTTTTGAGATCAGGGTAATGTTGGCCTCACAGAAAGAGTCTGGAAGTTTTCCTCGTGTTTGCATTTTTTGAAACAGCTTCAGGAGAAAGGTATTATTTCTTCTTTGAATGTCTGGTAGAATTTTCCAGAGAATCCATCAGATACTAGACTCTTGTTTTATGGGAGGTTTTTGATCACTCCTTCAATCTCATTACTACTTATTGGTCTATTCAAGTTGTCAGTTTCCTCCTGTTTCAGTCTTAGAAGTTTATAGGTTTCCAGGAATGCATCCATTTCTTCTAGGTTGCTTTGCTTATTGGCATATAGCTGTTGATAATAATTTCTATTTTATTTATTTTTTACAGAATCAAGATCTTCTTTATTCTTCAGATTTGAAAACAAACTTTTATGAGTATACCATGGGATTAATAAATCCTGACACTAATTCAAACTAATCAGATTTTTTTTTATAAAATAAAGAATAATTTAACAACCAGAATAGGTAATTAACAATGAGAGTTATTCTTTTTCAAATGACAGAAACATATTTTCTGTTATTTGCGGAAGCCCTTATATCATCAAGATACCAAGCAAGCAGAATAGGAAAACAAACTGTTTTTAAAAATTAAAATGAAGTATAAAAATTGGAGAGGGCTGTAGAAAATTTTACCCAGATTATTTGAAAAGTCTGCCTTCCTGTTGATTAAAATACTCATTTCCCAGGTATCTTTTATATCTCATTGGGCATTATTGGAGCTCTGGTATGTGATTACTTTTCAATTAATTTTACTGATTCCATATGAACTGCCTTTTTAAATTACAGATGGTCCTTGACTTATAATGGTCTGATTTATGATTTTTTGACTTTACAATGTACCAAAGTGATACTCATTCAGAAGAAACTGTACTTTGAATTTTTTTATTAACATATAATGTATTATTAGCTTCAGGGGTATAGGTATGTGAATAATCAGTCTCACACAATTCACAGCACTCGCCATAGCAAATACCCTCCCCAATGTCAATAATCCAGCCACCCTATCCCTCCCCGCCACCCCCCAGAAACCCTCAGTTTGTTTCCCAAGATTAAGAGTCTCTTATGGTTTATCTCCCTCCCTGATCCCATCCTGCCTCGTTTTTTCCCTCCCTACCCCCCACGAGCCCCAATCCTGCCTCTCAAATTCCTTATATCAGAGAGATCATATGATATTTCTCTGACTTTCTCTTTCTCTGACTGACTTATTTTACTTAGCATAATACCCTCTAGTTCTATCCACATTGTTCCAAATGACAAGATGTCCATCATTTTGATGGCTTCATAGTATTCCACTGTATATATAGATACCACTTCTTCTTTATCCATTCATCTGTTGATGGACATCTAGGTTCCTTTCATAGTTTGGCTATTGTAGACATTGCTGCTATAAATATTAGGGTGCATGTATCCCTTTGGATCACTACATTTGTATCGTTAGGGTAAATATCCAGTAGTGCGATTGCTGGGTCATAGGGTAGCTCTATTTTCAACTTTTTGAGGACCCTCCCTGCTGTTTTCCAGACTGGCTGCACCAGCTTGCATTTCCACCAACAGTGTAGGAGGGTTCCCTTTTATCTGCATCCTCGCCAGCATCTGTTATTTCCTGACTTGTTAATTTTAGCCATTCTGACTGGTGTGAGGTGTTATCTCACTGTGGTTTTGATTTGTATTTCCCTGATGCTGAGGAATGTTGAACATTTTGTCACATGTCTGTTTGCCACTTGGATGGCTTCTTGGCCAAAATGTCTGTTCATGTCTTCTGTCCATTCCTTGATTAGATTATTTGTTCGTTCAGTGTTGATTTTGTTAGGTTCTTTATAGATTTTTGGATACTAGCCCTTTATCCGATATGTCATTTGCAAATACCTTCTCTCATTCTGTCAGTTGTCTTTTGGTGTTGTTGACTGTTTCCTTTGCTGGGCAAAAGCTTTTGATCTTGATGAAGTCCCAGTAGTTCATTTTTACCCTTGCTTCCCTTGCCATTGGCGATGTTTCTAAGAAGAATTTGCTGCATCTGAGGTCACAGATATTGCTTCTGTGTTATCCTCAAGGATTTTTATGTGTTTCTGTCTCACATTGAGGTCTTGCATCCATTTTGAGTCTATTTTTTTGTGTGTGGTATAAGGAAATGGTCCACTTTCATTTTTCTGTATGTGGCTATCCAATTTTCCCAACACCATTTGTTGAAGAGATGGTCTTTTTCCATTGGACATTCTTTCCTGCCTTGTCAAATTTTAGTTGACCGTAGAGTTGAGTGTCCATTTCTGGGCTCTCTATTCTGTTCCATTGATCTATTTGTCTGTTTTTGTGTCAGTACCACACTATCTTGATGATAATAGATTTGAAATGAGCTTGAAGTCTGGAATTGTGATGCTGCCAACTTTGCTTTTCCTTTTCAACATTCCTGTGGCTATTCAGGGTCTTTTCTGGTTCCATATAAATTTTAGGATTATTTGTTCCATTTCTTTGAAAAAAATTGATGGTATTTTCATAGGGATCGTGTTAAATGTGTAGATTGCTTTAGGTAGCAAAGACATTTTCACAATACTTGTTCTTCTAGTTCATGGGCATGGAACATTTTTCCATTTCTTTGTGTCTTCCTCTATTTCTTTCATGAGTACCTTTGTTTTCTGAGTACAGATTCTTTGCCTCTTTAGTTAGGTTTATTCCTGTGTATCCTATGGTTTTGGGTGCAGTCCTAAATGGGATGGACTACTTAATTTCTCTTTCTTCTGTCTTGCTGTTGATGTGTAGAAATGCAACTGATTTTTGTGTATTGGTTTTATATCCTGACACTTTATTGATTTCCTGTATGAATTACAGTGGTTTTGGAGTGGTTTTCCACATAAAGTATCATATAACCTGCAAAGAGTGATAGTTTGACTTCTTCTTTGCTGATTTGGATGCCTTTAATTTCTTTCTGTTGTCTGATTGCTGAGGCTAGGACTTCTAGTACTATATTGAATAGCTGTGTGGTAGTGGACAGCCCTGCCATGTTCCTGACCTTAAGGGAAAAGCTCTCAGTTTTTCCCCATTGAGAATGATATTCACTGTGGGTTTTCCATTGTTTCCATTTTTCCATGTGTTTCATTGTTGGAATTTCCATTCCACTACACACGGACAGCCCTGCCATGTTCCTGACCTTAGGGGAAAAGCTCTTAGCTTTTCCCCATTGAGAATGATATTCACTGTGGGTTTTTATAGCTGGCTTTGATGATATTGAGGTTTGTACCCTCTATCCCTACACATTGAAGAGTTTTGATCAAGAAAGGATGCTGTACTTTGTCAAATGCTTTTTCATCATCTGCTGAGAGTATCATATGGTTCTTGTTCTTTCTTTTATTAATGTATTGTATCACATTGATTGATTTGCAGATGTTGAACCAAATTTAGAGCCCGAGAATAAATCCCACTTTGTCATGGTGAATAATCCTTTTAAGATATTGTTGGATCCTATTGGCTAGTATTTTGGTGAGAATTTTTGCATCTGTGCTCATCAAGGATATTGGTCTGTAATTCTCCTTTTTGATAAGTTCTTTGTCTGGTTTTTGGATCAAGGTAATGCTGGCTTCATAAAATGAGTTTGGAAGTTTTCTTTCCATTTCTATTTTTTGGGAACAGTTTCAGGAGAATAGGTATTAATCATTTAAGTGTTTGGTAGAATTCCTCTGGGAAGCCGTCTGGCCCTGGGTTCTTGTTTTTTGGGAGATTTTTGATAACTGCTTCAATTTTCTTACTGGTTGTGGATCTGTTCAGGTTTTTTTATTTCTTCCTAGTTCAGTTTTGGTAGTTTGTAGTCTCTAGGAATGCATCCATTTCTTCCAGATTGTCAAATTTGCTGGTATATAGTTGCTCATAATATCTTATAATTGTTTGTAATTCTTTGCTGTTGGTCATGATCTCTCCTCTTTCTTTCATGATTTAATTTATTTGGGTCCTTTCTCTTTTTGATAAGTCTGGCCAGGGGTTTATCAATCTTATTAATTCTTTCAAAGAACCAGCTTCTAGTTTTGTTGATCTGTTCTACTATTCTTTTGGTCTCTATTTCACTGATTTCTGCTCTGATCTTTATTATTCCTCTTCTCATGCTGGGTTTAGACTTTCTTTGCTGTTCTTGCTCCAGCTCCTATAGGTTTAGGGTTAGGTTGTGTACTTGAGATCATTCTTGTTTCTTGAGATAGGCTTGTATTGCTATATACTTTCCTCTCAGGACTGCCTTTGCTGCATCCCAAAGATTTTGAACAGTTGTGTTTTCATTTTCATTTGTTTCCATAATTTTTTTAAAATTCTTGTTTAATTTCATGGTTGACCCATTCATTCTTTAGTAGGATACTCTTTAGTCCATGTATTTGAGTTCTTTCCAACTTTCCTCTTGTGATTGAGCTCTAGCTTCAGAGCATTGTGGTCTGAAAATATGCAAGGAAAGATCCCCATCCTTTGGTACCAGTTGAGACCTGATTTGTGACCCAGGACGTGATCTATTCTGGAGAATGTTCCATGTGCACTAGAGAAGAATGTGTATTCTGTTGCTTTGGAATGGAATGTTCTGAATATATCTGTGATGTCCATCTGGTCCAGTGTGTCATTTAAGGCCTTTATTTCCATGTTGAACTTTTGCTTAGATGATCTGTCCATTTCAGTGAGGGGGGTGTTAAAGTCCCCTAATATTATTACATTATTGTTGAGTTATTTCTTCGATTTTGTTATTAATTGGTTTATATCATTGGCTGCGTCTATGTTAGAGACATAGATATTTAAAATTATTAGTTCTTCTTATTGGACATACCCTTTAAGTGTGATATAGTGTCCTTCCTCATCTCTTATTATAGTTTTTGGCTTAAAATCTAATTTGTGTGATATAAGGATTACCACTCCAGCTTTCTTTTAATGTCCATTAGCACGGTAATATTTTTTTCCACTCTCACCCTTTAAATCTGCAGGTGTCTTTAAGTCTAAAATGAGTTTCTTGCACACAGCATATCAATGGGTCTTGTTTTTGTTTTTTTTTTTTAATCCATTCTGATACTTTGTGTCTTTTGATTGGGGCATTTAGCCCATTTACATTCAGGGTAACTACTGAAAGATACGACTTTTGTGCCATTGTATTGCCTGTCAGGTGACTGTTACTATATATTGTCTCTGTTCCTTTCTGTTTGGTTACTTGTAGATCTCTCTTTGCTCAGAGGACCCCTTTCCATATTTCCTGTAGGGCTGGTTTGGTGTTTACAAATTCTTTTAGTTTTTGTTTTTCCTGGAAGCTTTTTATCTCTCCCTCTCCTTTCATTGATAGCCTAGCTGGATATAGTATTCTTGGCTGCATGTTTTTTGTTTTTGTTTTTGTTTTTGTTTTTACAATTTAGTAATCTGAATATATATCATGCCAGTTCTTTCTGTCCTGCCAGGTTTCTGTGGATAAGTCTGCTTCCAATCTAATATTTTTACCATTGCATTTACAGACTTCTTGTCCCAAGCTGCTTTCAGGATTTTCTTTTTGTTCCTAAGATATGTAAGTTTTACTATTAGATGATGGGGTGTGAACCTATTTTCACTGATGTTGAGGGGGTTTTCTGTGCTTCCTGGATTTTGATGCTTGTTCTCTTCCCCAAATTAGGAAAATTCTCTGCTATAATTTGCTACGATATACCTTCTGCCCCTCTCCCTTGTTCCCAGAATCCCAATTATTCTAATATTGTTTCATATTATGGTATCACTTGTCTCTTGAATTCTCTCCTCGTGGCCCAGTATTTATTTATCTCTCTTTTTCTCATCTTCTTCTTCTCCATTATTTGGTCTTCTATATCACGAATTCTCTCTTCTGCTTCATTTATCCTAGCAGTGAGAGCCTCCATTTTTTATTGCACCTCACATAGCTTTTCTGATTTCAACCTTGTTATATTTCACCTCTTTTATTTCTCTAGAAAGGGATTCTCTAATAACTCTAGTATATTCTGTGCTTTTTTCAAGCCCAGCTAGCATCTTTACAATCATCATTACTAATGTCCATATTCATTAGGTCCCTGGCTGTCAGTACTGCCTCTTGTTCTTTTTTTTTTTTTTTTGAGGTGAGTTTTTCTGCCTTGTCATTTTATCCAGATAAGAATAGATGAGTGAGAGAACAAAATACTAAAAGGGTAGCAACGACTCCAGAAAAATATACACTGACCACATCAGAAGAGACCCAAATCCCAGGGGAGAAGAAAGGAGGGAAGAATATAGATAGATAGATAGATAGATAGATAGATAGATATGCATACATATACTGGTGAATAGAACAGAGCTGAACACTTGGCTTGGAATGTATTTTGGTCTGTTAGAAGAAATTGCCTCCCAAAATTTTAAAGAAAGAAAAACATATATATATACAACAATAGGGGTAAACATGATGAAGGGATGGAATATGATTGTAAAGATGTAAATTTAAAGATTCTAAAAAAGGAATTGATAAGAAGTTGTTTAAAGAGAAAAAAAGAGGAAACAATGTAATCAGGCTGGAGACTAGAACAAAGTCATGCACTAGATTTAGGGTATGTTTTGATCTGTTACAAGAAACTGTATCACAAAATTTTAAAGAAAGCAAAACATGTATGTATACAAAAAAATAAGATTAAATACAATGAAGGGTATAATCTCACTAGTACAATGAGAATTTTAAAAGATTTTTAAAAAGGTATTGATAAAATAAAATAAATACAATTAAAAATGTTAAAATAGGAAGAAAGAAAAATTTTTAAAAATAGAATAAGAACAAATTAAAATTTAAAAATTTAACTTTGTAAGATAAAAGAATCATGGGAAAGAAGCCATGAATTCTATGTGCTGTATTCCCCTAGCTCTGAAGTTTTGCAGTTCTCATTGATCAGTGAACTTGGTCTTGGTTGGATGTTCTTGTTGATCTTCTAGGAGAGGAGCCTGTTTTAGTGATTCACAAATGTCTTTGCCTGAGGTAGAATTGCACTGTCTTTCCAGGGGCCAGGTTAAGTAATCTGCCAGTTTGCTCTTGTAGTTTTTTTTTTTTTTTTCTTTCCCTGAACGCTTTCGATAGCTTTAGAAGACAAGAATGAAAATGGCAGCCTACCAGTCTCTGGCCCCTTAGGTGCTGAGAGCTCGGGGCCCCACTCCTCAGTGTGCCCTCAGAGAAAAGCAGTCGATCCCTCCCATCTCCCTGGTCTTCAGCTGCACTCAGTGCTCACCCAGCCTGTGACCCAGCATTTCTATCTCTGGTGCATGGCCCTGTTTGGAGTCTCCAAGCCCAGCAGATTCCTGCAGCATGTTCCTGCATCACTCCTCCCGGAGGAGGAAGGAGGGGTCTCCCTGTATCTGCCACTAGTGGGGTACCTGCTCAAAGAGCAGTAGCCTTACTGTGCCTCGGATCATGGTTTAAGGTAACCCTGACCTGAGAGTCCACTCCTTGGCTCTGTCTCTGCAGCTGGCTTCCCTGCTCTGACACCTGGAAGCTCTGCCACACTCAGACACCCCTGGTCTTTTTGTGACCCCATGGGTCCTGAGACCACACTGGCCCAATGAGGGCTCCACCCTTTCATTTTGCCTATGGAATGACGTCCCTCAGTGGAGCAGACTTCTAAAACTTCTAATTTTGTGCTCTATCACTTGCTGGTGTCTCGCCCTTCCTCCCGCATTCTCTCTTCCCATATGTCACCTCAGATTCACTTCTCCGCACGTACTAACTTCCAGAAAGTGGTCACTTTTCTGTTTGTAGAATTGCTGCTCTTCTTCTCTTCAATCTCCTGTTGAGTTTGTAGTTATTCGGAATAGTTTGATGACTATCTAGCTGAACTCCTGGGACCAGATGATCTTTAGGTCTCTTACTCCTCCACCCTCTTGCTCCTCCCTCTCCCAATAATAATTTCTAGTGAATGTTTCTATTTCCTTGGTGTTAGTCATGATCTCTCCCCTCTCATTCATAATTTTATTAGTTTGGGTCCTTTCTCTTTTCTTTTGGGTAAGTCTGGCCAGTGGTTTATTGATCTTATTAATTATTTCAAAGAACCAATTTCTAGTTTTATTGATGTGTTCTACTATACTTATGGTTTCTAATTCATCGATCTCTGCTCTAATCTTAATTATTTCTCTTCTTGTGCATGGGTTAGGCTTAATTTGTTGTTGATGCTCCAGTTCTTTAAGGTGTAAAGATAGTGTTTATATTTGGGGTTTTTCTATTTTGTTGAATGAGGCTTGGATGGATTTGTATTTCCCCCTTAGGACTGCCTTTGCCATATCCCATAGGTTTTGGACTGATGTGTTTTCATTCTCATTATTTTCCATGAATTGTTTAAGTTCTTCTTTGATTTCCTGGTTTATCCAAACATTCTTGAACAAGGTGGTCTTCACTTCCAAGTGTTTGAATTTCTTCCAAACTTTCTCTCATGATTGAGTTCCAGTTTCAAAGCATTGTGGTCTGAGAATATGCAGGGTATAATCTCAGTCTTTTGGTATCAGTTGAGACCTGATTTGTGACCCAGTATGTGGTCTATTCTGGAGAAAGTTCCATGTGCATTTGAGAAGAAAGAGTGTTTTGTTGTTTTAGGGTGGAATGTTCTGTGTATATCTATGAGGTCCATCTGGTCCAGTGTGTCATTCAAAGCTCTTGTTTCTTTGTTGTTTTCTGCTCAGATGATCTGTCTATTGCTGAGAGCAGAGCGTTAAGGTCCCCTACAATTAATGTATTATTATCAGTATGTCTCTTTATTTTGATTAACATTTGGCTTATGTAGTTGACTGCTCCCATGTTGGGGGTGTAGATATTTACAATTTTTAGATCTTCTTGTTGGATAAACCCTTTAAGAATGATATAGTGTCCTTCTGTATCTCTGACTACAAATATATTGACCTACAAAGTAAAACTGAATAATGTATATGCTGCTATGACATCTAGAAAATATTTAAAGAAGTATTTGCAAAAGAAAGAAAGAAAGAAAGAAAGAAGCCCCACTGATTAAAAGTTCTGTTTACTGACATTGTCCATAGTTAGTTTCTATACAGCAGGGGGAAAATCATGTTTTCATATGTTTATATGTTATGGATCTAACTCTGAAAAATGTATTTGTGAATGGGTAAAATTACAACAATCTCTGGTCGTTCTCTGTCTTCTCCTCACTTTAAAATGAGGAGGTAAGGTGTAGGATTAGCTCAATGTCTGGATCCTCAGTCACCTCTTCTCTACAACAGCTTGGGAGGAAGACTTAATAGCATAAGCACTATTATGCTCACTGTAGAAAAAAGCTTCCTGGGTTATTCTTGGCAAGAAAAAAAGTGATTTACAACTGACCCAAATGTGGCTCATATATTTATTTTCCCTTTTTCTTACCTTTCAAATCAAGGAGATCAACTACAGTTAGAAGAAAGTCTGTTGCATACATGATGAGAGAATGATATAATCAAAAAGGGATTAAAAACTCATTTGGCAGGGTGTAGATGAGAGTTGTTTAAAGGGATTGAGCAAAGAAGTGTAATCAGAACTATATAGACCTTAACAAAGAATTATTTTTTTTTACTCATTTCACAAATATTTATTGAGAGTGTCTGCTCTATGCCTGGCACTGTACTAGGCACTTAACTTAAAAAAATCATTAGGCCTTGTAAGTATTTAACCACAGTAGTTAGTGAACACATTTGTCTAATGCCTTAGTCTCCCTCTTTTCTGTGCCAGCAGAAACTGGTATTCAGAAGGGTAGAAAGAGCTTAAGGGATTAAAAAAGAAGTGCTTGGTTTGTCAGAAAATTAAACATGGAATAGCCATATGACCAACATTTCCACCCCTAAGTATATTCCCAAAAGTATTGAAATAAGGTACTCAAAGAAATACTTTTACATGAATGCTCATAGCAGCATTATTTTCAGTGTCCAGAATGTGGAAACAAACTCAAAGGTCTATCTGCTCATGTACAAATGAACAGAGACCTGGAAAGCCAGAAAGGGCTGGCAAGATATATTCAGGGCACTAAATGAGAAGAACATGCAGCCAAGAATACTTTATCCAGCAAGACTGACATTCAAAATGGATGGAGAGATAAAGAGTTTCCAAGACCAGCAAGGCTTAAAAGAGTATGTAACCACCAAGCCAACACTGCAGGAAATATTAAGGGGGGTTCTATAAAAGAGGAAAAATCCTAAGAATAGCATTGAACAGAAATATAGAGACAATCTACAGAAAGAAATACTTCAAAGGTAACACGATGTCAATAAAAACGTATCTATCAATAATCACTCTCAATGTGAATGGCCTAAATGCGCCCATAAAATGGCACAGGGTTGCAGATTGGATAAAACGACAGGACCCATCCATATGTTCTCTACAAGAGACCCATTTTGAACCTAAAGATACACCCAGACTGAAAGTGAAGGGATGGAGAAGCATCTTTCATGCCAATGGGCCTCAAAAGAAGGCTGGGGTAGTGATTCTCATATCAGATAAATTAGATTTTAATCTAAAGACTGTACTCAGAAATACAGAAGGACACTACATAATTCTTAAAGGGACTATCCACCAAGATGATCTAACAATTGTAAATATATATGCCCCCAATATGGGAGCAGCCAATTACATAAGAAAACTGTTAATCAAGATAAAGAGTCATATTGATATGAATACATTAATAGTAGGAGGTCTTAACACGCCTCTCTCAGAAATAGATCATCAAAGCAGAAAATCAATGAAGAAACAAGAGCATTGAATGACACATTGGACCAGATGGACCTCATAGATATATACAGAACATTCCACCCTAAAACAACAGAATACTCATGCTTCTCAAGTGCACATGGAAGCTTCTCAAGAATAGACCACATACTGGGTCACAAATCAGGACTCAACCGATACCAAAAGACTGAGATTATTCCCTGCATATTCTCAGATCACAATGCTTTGAAACTGGAGCTCAATCACAAGGAAAAGTTTAGAAGGAACTCAAACACCTGGAAGCTAAAGACCACCTTGCTTAAGAAAGCTTGGATCAACCAGGAGATCAAAGAAGAACTGAAACAATTTTATGGAAACCAATGAGAATGAAGACACTTTGGTCCAAAACCTATGGGATACAGCAAAGGCGGTCCTAAGGGGGAAATACATAGCCATCCAAGCCTCCCTCAAAAAAATTGAAAAATCCAGAACACACCAGCTGTCTTTACACCTTAAAGAACTGGAGAATCAACAACAAATCAAACCAACTCCACACATAAGAAGGGAAATAATCAAGATTAGAGCTGAGATCAATGAGGTAGAAACCAGAGATACAGTAGAATGTATCAATGAAACTAGAAGCTGGTTTTTTGAAAGAATCAATAAGATCAATAAACCATTGGCCACACTAATCCAAAAGATAAGAGAGAAAGCCCAAATTAATAAAATTATGAATGAAAAGGGAGAGATCACAACTAACACCAAGGAAGTAGAAACAATCATCAGAAGTTATTATCAACAGTTATATGCCAATAAGCTAAGCAACCTAGATGAAATGGATGCATTCCTAGAAGACTATAAACTCCCAAAATTGAACCAGGAAGAAATCAACAACCTAAATAGACTGATATCTAGTAACGAGATTGAAGCAGTGATCAAAAACCTCCCAAAAAACAAGAGTCCAGGACCTGATGGATTCCCTGGGGAATTCTACCAAACTTTCAAAGAAGAAATAACACCTATTCTCCTGAAGCTGTTTCAAAAAATTGAAGCAGAAGGAAAACTTCCAGACTCTTTCTATGAACTATATTGTTATATCTACACTGGGCTATCCGCCACAAAAGGGAGTGAAGTACAGATGCTTACTACAATGTGGGTAAGCCTTGAACACATTATGCTAAGTGAAAGAAGCCAGACAAACACACACACACACACACACACACACACACACACACACACACACATCCACACTCTATGTGATTCCCTTTATATGAAATAGTCCTAATAACCTAATCTGTGAAGACAGAAAGCAGACTGATGGTTGCTAGAGGCTGTGGAAATGGGGAATTAGGGAGTACTTGCAAATAGTTATGAGTTTCTTTTGGGGATGATGAAAATGTCATAGCACTAGATAGAGGTTGCACAGCATTATGAATGTACTGAATGATGCTTAATTGTACATGTTTAAATGGTTAATGGTTAAGTTTATGTTGTATGCAGTTTACCTGTTTAAAAAAATTAGGCCTCCAAGAACCCAAACCGCATACAGATAACTCCCTTATTTTATATACTATGAGAATACATATTAACAGAGGAGGCAGCAAATATCAGTGGAAATAAATGATTAGAGATTGAGATTGTTTTGAGGAAAATAAAGGGATAAGATGGGCAGGATTTCTTGAAGAAATTATTTGTAATTTATGTGACCTTGAACTCACATCCTGGGCCTCAGTTTTCTTTAGGGGCAGGTTATTTTTGTTTGCCTGTCTCCTTCTTTCCTCCTCACTTAAGAAGAGGTCAGGAAGGAGACAATGTGGTCTAGCTGTGAAGTTCAAAAGTCCTCATGCCCAAGAATAACTCAGGCAGAGAAATACTGGACTAGAATTCCATACATCAATATCTTCTCAACTCTAATGTTTCAGGAATCTTAGGCAAGAAAAACAAAGATGGCAAAATTATATTAATGACTTGTCACCAAAAAAGACAAAGACAATTATTTTGAATATATAGCTAGCAGAAGACTGTAGATAAAGTTCAGTTTACCAGTTAAATTTTTGGAAAACAGAATTTCAAATGAGAAGGCAATAAACTGGCATTTATAGTCTTATTGTTTGCTCAGTGGTCTCCCTGTAATCTTTTTACAAGGGCTGATTTCAAGCACAGTTAAAGCAATAGGTCCTCCAGAGCTCTTCTCAAAAGAAAACCTAATCCAAACACATTTCACATATAGTGCCAGTAGCTCTAAGCATGATATGTGTAAGAAAGATAAGATATGACAGAGGGGCCACATGTGTAGCTTCAGGCATCACCATAAGCACGGAGAGAAAAAAAATTAAAGACAGAAAAAATGGAAGGCTTTAAGATTAGAAATAAACTAACAAAGAATATTTAAGGTTGAACAAACTAAGATTTTTTTTTCTCCACAATCTAACCCTTACATTTTTGATTCCTAACACTTTATTTTTAACAATTGTGCTTAGACACTATGGGCAAATTTGCAGCCAGAGAACCACCTTCCAGACAGTTCAGTTCTGCTCGGGTCTGCACAGACGGAACCTTCAGATCTGCTGTCTTTCCATGCCCAAATATTTGTAACACTTTAAAAATACTGCCTGCTCTTATTTTTACAAAACATCTCTGTGCAAAGGCATATGACCTTAAAAATGACCAATGAATTTTAGAGTAGACCATGTAATATAGAGAAGCAGAGAATAACTTAATTTTTTTAAAATGTTGATCAAATCCCTTGTTGATCAAGGTCAGCACTTCATACTGTGGGAAAAAATTTCCATCTTTTATGGCAATGTTATTATTTTCCCCAGGGACCTGAGAATTAACAGACAGGTCAAGGGTTTAGGGATGCTTTTAAAGGATCTATTTAACAATCATGCTACTGGTAATTCTGTTCGAGTAGGAAAGAGATATTCAGCACTATGCAGTATCAGGCATAGCAGGTATGATTATAGAGTAATTGTAACTGTACTACTCTTTGGTGTGAGATCACGGGCTTTTTATCATACTTTATTAGCTAATCAGGTAATACCCAAATGTTGCCTTCTATACCTCATTTTCTTTCTTACCTCCTGTCTGGACCACCCACTTTTCTGCACCTCGATCTATAGTTGTACAATGTGGTCATCCTATAAAAGATGAAGTTTTAAATCTGTGATAATTCCCATGCATGCCAGTTTAGAACCCTTGTCCATGTTGAGGTGGTAAACTTCTAAGAAACCTGTGGAGCACTTCAGTGACCTGTATTGACTTCCACAGTCTGTACTTATAGAAGTTATTTTCATTTTGTATTTGTCACATATTTGCCTCTTGATTATGTTCAAATATATTTGTTAGTTCTCAATCTTTACACTGTTTTAAGGATAGATGGTTGTTTTCCTCCCTTTTAAGACAGCACTCTAAGGCAGTCGTTTCACAAGCCACCTCATTTACAAGTATGTGAGTTTGTAAAAAGTACCTAGTAGAAAGAGCTGGGAAAAAAAAATATTTTTAAAGACCCGACGCTTGCTCCCTTTTAGTCCTTATTAAACTTGGGGACATTTAAAGACCTAAATTTTCAAAGAAATTCAAGTTATATCACATTCTCCCTTTCTCTAGAAGACATCCCTTGGGAGTATAAAATCAAATAAAACCAGGAGTTAAGAGTGAGTAATTTTCTTTTGTTTTAAATAGTCTTAAATATATATATATATATATGAATAGTTTTTGTGTGCTGACCCAGCACTAATGATCTCCAGTAGCATATAGAATTAGAAGTTAGAAGATAGTAGAACTTGGATAAGTCATTCACTTTTTTAGGCATTGGGTTGCTTTGCTATAATTTCAGCAGGTGAAACAAAGGAAATCTGCATGACTTTGGTCTTTACAATACATTCTGTATCATTGGCGTGTACTGCAGGTCACCTCTGCCAGAGAATACTAGGTCTTTTTAGAAATTAATTAATTGTATTTTTAACTGTTACTGAAGTGTGGTTGAAATAGGTCTTTTTTTTTAATCCACAATAATGTCATTTCTTCCCTGTAGAGGACAATTTAGTGTTGACTCTCAGCTAAGAACTGTTTCCACCACATACATGTATATCTTGTCTTTCTAGCCATTTTATTAACATGGAAACCAGCAGTCATTATTTAACTTGTTGTCTAGATTGCAGCCCATCTGTTCTCAACAACAGAAGCTGAGTAAATACGCACTGATGATTTCCATTGTCCATCCTGTAGGAGCATTCACCTTACCCCATTTACCCCATTACACAGTATTTCCCTGATGGTGCAGAGCCACAGTGCAATAGCTAAATCTGTGCTGTCGATTTCATAATGGTGGATGGTGCTCTTTACTTTGAGGGTGTGTAATTCCCCTTAGGGGGATCACAAGTTTATTAATGTGTCACAAGTTGTTTGCTTCCGGTTAGCTCTTCTCAGTAAATAGGACTACAGTGTTCATTGGATGCTGCTTTGTTTTTAGCTTTTTAAATCACTTCCTGATGAACAGAAACAGTAAACAAGTATTAAAACATTGAAAGTAATTTGGAAATAGTGCTATCCTGGGGAGTCTGGAATTTCAGACATTACCAGATAGTTGTAGATCAGCAGTCACCTCACAGAGTTGTGAAATAAAAGTCAGGAAAATAAGAATACCGAAGTGTGCTCATATGGATCCACTTTCTGGAAATTAGGGATCAGTTGCATTTGTACAAAAGGAGAAGTGGACAGCTGAGGTGGGGAGTCTGTATTTTTCATCAAGTTTACTCAGTCTTCTCCAGCCCACTCAGATATCCCAGATGAAAAACAGAAGAATTTATCTGGATGCTTATGCCTGACTCTAATTAAACACCAAAGAACTAAAGTCATCATCATGGTCATGTTGTCTAGCTCACCTGCCTTCTGAGCAAACCCTGGGGGGCTGGACTGGAAAATGGAAATCTAAAAAAAAAAGGGGGGGGGAGAGGGAATGTAGTACTGATTTTAATATCTAACACTTCCTGAGTGCTCCTGGATGACTGGCCCTGCCCTAAGCTCTTTCCGGATTTTAACATGCTTCACTCCCACACCAACCTCTGAGTTCTTTGTTATGATTTTCTCCTTATACACATGAGGAGAAGGAAGCCCAAGGAGTCAAGTAAGTTTCCCTGATTCTCTTTTTTTTTTAAGATTTTATTTATGTATTTGACAGACAGAGATCACAAGCAGGCAGAGAGGCAGGCAGAGAGGAGGAAGCAGGCTCCCTGCTGAGCAGAGAGCCCGACGTGGTACTCAATCCCAGGACCCTGAGATCATGACCTGAGCCGAAGGCAGAGGCTTAACCCACTGAGCCACCGAGGCACCCCCCTTTTTTAAAATATTTTATTTATGTATTTGAGTTTCCCTGATTTTCAAAAGCAGTGAGTGATCCAGCTGGAATCTGAACCTCTTACAGCTGGGTTTTGGAGATCTTGCTCTTAACCCTATCTGTATCAAAAATGTCTGGCATTTGATTAAAGAAGGTATAGGAAAAAAAACAAAACAAACAACACCAATAAATTGAGGAGAAGAAAAACCTAAGACTCATGAGTTTAATAGATTAGTGTGGAGTGTTCATTTAGAATTCACTGACTGACTTCTTAGAAAAGTCTGTTCTTTAAGAATTCTAATGTGTACCAATATCAGGATTGTTCTAAAACGTGCATATTTTCTTACTACACATTGGAATGTGTCCTATGATAGTTAATTGCTTTAACTTAGGTAATTATTTTTCCTGAAAATATTATCTTAAAATGAGCCCATGAAGAGCATGCTCTAGTCTGTGCTGGTGTAAAATTAATAAATAATGCATGAGCAATATTTCTGGCAAAACCAAAGTGGCTATTTTTTCTACTTGGGTGTGAAGCTCAAGTTAAAATTTAGCACTTTCTTTTCTCTCAAAGCTGTTTCTTTTTTCTGTATTTTCCATGCTGAGAGATTGGCTCTATGTTTCATATACTCATCTGTGAGAAGTTCTTCATCATCTTGGATACCTCTCTTTCCTTTGCTACTATCTTAAATATAATTTGAACATGATTCCTCCTCTCTGTATCAATGGTCATTGCCTTTGGAGCTGCCATTTTTCTCCTGAATGAGTGATGTTGATTTCTTATTGTCTCACTGTGCTTAGTCCTCTGTTCTCTCCAAATCATTTTTCTCACTTTGAGCAGAAACATCTTTCCAAAATCCAAATGTTTTCACTTACTAGTATAAAGTCCACATTCTGCTGTGGCTTACATGCTGCTCCTTCAAGCTTCTGCACAGACCTCCAGCCTCAGTTCCTGCTATTCCTTTATAACTAATTCTGCCACACCAAATTATTTGCAATTCCTTCAACCACATCAAGTTGTTGAATGTCTTCAAGCATTTGTGTATACTGTTCCTGAAAGAGCCTTTGTTAAAATTGCCATATTCTTACTAGTTCCTTAAGATAACCAGGACTCACAAATTTTGAGGTCTTGTTTCTTTCTTTGATGCTGCTGTGGTAGCACACAGTAGCTCTTTGTAGTGCTTATCACATTGAAATTCAGCTATTGTGCATCACTTCTGGATTGTGAGGAGCTGAGTGCAGGGGATATATTTTATCATTCAAACAAAATCTCTGAACACATTCTTCCAGGACCTTTTTACTGATTGACTTTGTTTAAAGGTGAAGGGTTTCACCTCTGAAATATTTTAATTTTTTATTTTATTATATTTTATTTTTAAAGGGGAAGAGAGAGAGAGAGAGGATGGGGAGGGGCAGAGGACAAGAAAGAGAGACTCTTAAGCAAGTTCCACACCCAGTGTGGAGCCCAATGATGGGCTCAATTTCACAACCCTGAGATCATGACCAGAGCTGAAATCAAGAGTCAAATGCTTAACCAACTATGACACCTGAACACCCCCAACCTATAAAGTATTTTAGATCTGCTTGTAGGCTATCATATGAAGGTAGAGACATCCACATTTAATAAGTCTACATAATAATTTTGTGGCAATTTTCTTTGCTATCCAATATAAAGCTGAATAACTATAAAGGAAAACTCTACTTTTCTCCCCTATTCTCAGTACTTCTGACACCAGGTATGTGTTTTTTTTTCCCCCACACCTAGCAATTTTGCAACACCAGCCAGATACGCTACAGTTCACATCTACTCTGATACTATTTACTTGGAGATAATATCACACCCCACAGGTTAAGGACTCAATCCCACAACACTGCCCCCTGCCTCATATTCAGACACCAATTGCAAGTCCAGATTGTCACCTGTGCTTGTGACAGACTGACTATAAATCAGAGGTTCTCACAATCCACTCCTTGGATTCAATCATTTGCTAGAACAGGTCACACAACTCAGGAAAACAGTTTACTTACTACTGTTGGATATTTCAAAGGACAGAAATAACTGGGTCAGATGAAAGAGATGTGTGTGGCATAGGGTAGAGGAAGAGGCACAGAACTTCTGTGCCATCTCCAGGCGTGCCATCCTCCGAGTACCTCCATGTGTTCATTAACCCAAACTCATCAAATCTTTTTGGTTCCATGGTTTTTACAGAACTTAACCTGAAATTACTGCTCCCTTGTCTGAAGGTCAGTGGATACAGTTAAAACTTTCAACCTTCTGCACACTTGATCTTTCTGGTAACAAGCCCCATCCCAAGGCTTTCTAGGGAGGTCATCCCAAGGGTTAACATAAACTCAAGGGTGATTAGATGGAGCTCCCTTTGAATAGCAAAAGACACTCCTATCACTCAGTGATTTCTAAGATTTTTCAGGAAATCTGTGCCAGGATCCAAGACCAACTACATTTTTTATTATACCATAACCAAGCTAACAATTTTCTGGTGATTCTCATCATGTCGTATAGTCATTTAAAAAAAAAAAGCAAGGATTTAAATCAAGGAGCTGCTTAAAATCAAACATCTTGGCTGAATAAGGAGGAGGGCTTGGGGGCTGTGATCTCGATACACCAGTATGGAGTGAGAAGAGCCACCATTACTGAGCACTGGTGACAGGCCAAACAGATTTTGATTCACTATCACATTTAATACTCAGACACATGTTGTCCCACTGCCCATCTAAGGTCCCAAGGGATTAAATGAGTTGCCTGAAGTTACAGAAATAGTAAGCAGTAAAATTCAATTCCAAGGGTTCCTGGGTGGCTTAGTGGGTTAAAACCTCTGCCTTTGGCTCAGGTCGTGATCCCAGGGTCCTGGGATCGAGCCCTACATCGGGCTCTCTGCTCCACGGGGAGCCTGCTTCCCCCTCTCTCTCTGCCTGCTTCTCTGCCTACTTGTGATCTCTCTCTCTCTCTGTCAAATAAATAAATAAATAAAATCTTAAAAAAATTCAATTCCAGGACTTTGATGGCCAAGTATACGAATGAGGCATTGGGCACTTACCAAGTAAGACATTCTGAACAAAACCTTGAATTTGATGATTTGTGCTCCTCTTTATTCTCATTGCCTACATCACCATGCCTGAACCATAGCAGTATTCACTGAATGTCCAAAGACATAAATAGCAAACAGAAATAGTACAGTTTATAAGAAAACTTGCAGTATTTTTTTATCCAGGACTGTTTTCTTCCCATATTCATCGATAAGCTCTCCAATTATCAAGACAGCCATTACTGTAAGAATTGAGCAGCCTCATTCTTCTCCTTGCATTATGCTTAATTGATCCATTATATTTTCCTACTTCTCTGTTGAATTTGCCAAGTTTAGCATAAACCCAAGGTTGACTTACTTCCTGACCTAAATCTTCCTTTATTTTTTCTGCTTTTCTAGATACAGAAATCCCTATTGAACATTTTTTCAAACCACACTTGTATATAGTATGAAACTATTTTCTAAGAATTGAATAATACACAAATGGCTTTGCAGAACTAAGCATTGTTTAGCTTTGTGACAAAAGAGAGCCCTGTGGACTAAGCCATGACACCTTAACATTAATTAATCAATGGGTTTTTTTTTCTTTTCTCTCTCCCTCTCCTCCTTTCTCTCTCTGTCTCTCTCTGTGTCTCTGTGTCTGTCTGTTTTAGTGAAGTACATGTACTGCTTGGTGGCACTTACTTTTTGTTCACACCAGACCACCTCTTTATTCTGCTTCATTACAGAAACTCCACTTACTGCATGAAAGTATCCATCTCGCTGACAGTGGGTGAAAATGACACCGGACTCTGCTACAATTCCAAAATGAAATACTTTGACAAAGCTGAACTTAGCAAAAGCAAGGAAATTTCATGCCGTGACATCGAAGATTTTTTACTACCAACCAGAGAACCTGAAATCCTATGGTATAAGGTATGTATTGTGCATGATTTTCTTCCTTATAGATTAATGTGTATCTTATTGTTGGACTAGTTGGATAAAAAGTTTTATGGGTATGATGAAGTTAAACTCTATCTTCCTGAAATACTATAGCAGGTTGTGCTGGTCATTATAAGATTTCAAAGCAATATCTTTGATAAATGCTAGTTGGTATTTGTACTGGTGATATTTGTACTGGTGATACAAATACTGGTGTACTGGTGTACTGCAATAGGCTGTTGTGTTTATGTTCATAGCTAGTTTATACTGTTCTTTCAAGTCCATTATAATCTGTGGTTGATAATTCAGGAACTAGAATACATTAAGCATTCCTTTCAGAGCTCTTCATATAAACACTCCTAATGTTTTCAAACAAAGAAAGGATTGATTTACTTCTATGAAAAAATAGTACAATGGCTTTATTAAAATGTTCTGTTTAATGGAAGTATCTTTGTGTATATTCCAATCCTTTTCATATAAAAGCATATATATTTTTAAAAACCTGAGGGAAATTCATAACATTATAAAAATAGTGCTAGATAACTTTTTCTCAAAAAACAAAAGAATCTTCAGACTTAAGGAGAATAATCCAACCCTTGTCCTTCCTATCATATAATTGACTTTTTCTGAATTTTAAGATGAGAACATACCCTTCAGCTTATTTATACCATCAAAGAAATTTTTGTCATTGAGTGTAATCAAGAAATACAATATAGCTGCTATGAATATTTTTCTGGAATATTATATCCATGATTTAAAGAGTACTAGTAGAAAATTTGCTTTGTTCAACTCCCCGGAAATAGGGATGTAGGAAGCATGACCTCTTAGTAACTAGATCTACCGATACCACTATGTCATGAGTTCAAAAGTTATGAGAAATTAAAAAAGAAACAAATCTTTAACAATTTTTAAAAAGATTTTATTTATTTATTTGACAGAAAGAGATCACAAGTAGGTGGAGAGACAGGCAGAGAGAGAGAGAGAGAGGAGGAAGCAGGCTCCCTGCTGAGCAGAGAGCCCGATTAGGGGCTCGATCCTAGGACCCTGGGATCATGGCCTGGGCTGAAGGCAGAGGCTTTAACCCACTGAGCCACCCAGGTGCCCCAAATCTTTAACAATTTTTAAAGGATTTGCTATAATTAGCAATGCCCTACTCTGAGTAAGACTTAATTTTGATTCTTTTTTTTTTATTTCTTAAGAATTTTATTTTTCATTTAAATTCAATTTAATTAACATATAGTATATTATTAGTTTCAGAAATAGAATTTAGTGATTCATCAGTTGCATATAACACCCAGTACCCATTTCATCAAATGCCCTCCTTTTTTTTTTTAATTTTTAAAATTTATTTTCAGCGTAACAGTATTCATTGTTTTTGCACCACACCCAGGGCTCCATGCAATCCGTGCCCTCTCTAATACCCACCATCTGGTTCCCCCAACCTCCCACCCCCTGCCCCTTCAAAACCCTCAGATTGTTTTTCAGAGTCCATAGTCTCTCATGGTTCACCTCCCCTTCCAATTTCCCTCAACTCCCTTCTCCTCTCCATCTCCCCTTGTCCTCCATGCTATTTGTTATGCTCCACAAATTTTGATTCTTGATAACAAGCAATGGAGGATTCAAAATGTCAAAGGGACTACTGAAATATTTTTCTACCTTTCCATTGAATTTCTATCCTAGACACTGTCAAACAGCCCTCAAGTATTAGCCCTACTAATCTCTGTTTCTGCACAGATGAGATTTACTTTTCCTCCTTTTTTGAATTGTGTATGTCTCACCCCAATTCTCAGTGGTTTGGCTGCTTTCCACAAGTAGATTCTTAGCAAACCCTGATGATTGCCTCAAAGACAAGAGATATTAGGGGAGTTTAACTCAAAGTATCTAAGAACAGATGTTTTTCTAGTAGTCATGTATGTACATTTGTCTTCTACACATGCACACACACATGCACACACACACACACACCCTCAATATTTAAAATGGCTGGCCTCACATTGCTCCTTTAGTCATGTTTCCACCATCAACCCAGTCATTGTGAACTTAAGCTATAAAGACTGTCACTAGTGGAGTGATGGGTCGAAATGCAGTATGTATGGAACTTGAAAGTCTTGCAATAATCCAAAATTTTTTCCATAGTTAAGACGATATATATTCTGTATTCATTATATATATTTGTGTGAGAATGTGTTTGTGTGTGTGTGTATATATGTATATGTATACATGTATACATATATGTATACATATATAAGTATATATGTATACATACATATACATATATATATACATTCTCACACATATATATATGTGTGTATATATATATATAAAAGCTTTTGCAATTATGACAGTTTATGCAACTAATATGAGGATATATAAGATGTATTTTTTGGTCTGAAATAACCAGATAACTCTCTTCCATGTATATGAAGACATTGAACCACATAATCAAAATAATAGTCCGGAAAAATTTGATTTGGCAAAATATTTTTTTAGAAATAATACCTCTGAACAGTGTCAGAGGGCTTAAAGCTATTTTATCCTCATGGCATTGATTTCAAATCTGGCTAAAGGAAATAGACTTCTGTTCTGGCAAAAAGAGAAAGCTTCTGAGCCAACGTCATTAAAATCTAAAGCTTAATTTAGAGCCCATAATTTGTTAGACCCATCAACAATGAAAATAGATGTTTATGGTACTGTAAAGACCATAAAGACATGTTGGCCATTTCTTTCACAAATTGTAGAATGTGCATGCTATAAAGGGAGAGAATTTTTTTCTAAATGTAATATTAAAAGATTTAAATACTGAAATAGAAGCATTTTCTGCTACAGAATTAATTTTTCTACTTTATACCTAAATAATATATCTTATATTTTATGCTTTCAGTATCAAGTGTCAAGATGGTTAATTTCACAGTCAACAAATTTGGAGTATTTGCTTCTAAAAATGATGTTAGGAGTAATCTTAACAAGAGTCCTTTTTATTATATCTTCTTTTTCAAAAATTTTATTTAATTTTATTTTTTCAGTGTTCCAAAATTCATTGTTTATGCACCACACCCAATGCTCCATGCGATACATGCCCTCCATAATACTTACTACCAGGCTCACCAAACTCCCAACGCCTCTCCCCTCCAAAACCCTCAGTTGGTTTCTCAGAGTCCACAGTCTCTCATGGTTTGTCTCCCCCTCCAATTTCCCACCACTCACTTCTCCTCTCTATCTCCCAATGTCTTCTGTGTTATTCCTTATGCTCCACAAATAAGTGAAACCATATGATAATTGACTCTCTCTGCTTGACTTATTTTATTCGGCATAATCTTTTCCAGTCCCATCCATGTTGATACAAAAGTTGGGTATTCATCCTTTCTGATAGAGGCATAATACTCCATTGCATATATGGACCATATCTTCTTTATCCATTCGTCCATTGAAGGACATCTTGGTTCTTTCCACAGTTTGGCGACTGTGGCCATTGTTGCTATGAATGTTGGGGTACAGATGGCCCTTCTTTTCACTAAGGAATCTCCTTAAGGAGATTCCTTAAGAAATTGGCTTCATTAAGATTCCTTAAGAAGTTGGCTGCACCAACTTGCATTCCCACCAACAGTGTAAGAAATCAATGTATATCTGATTTAGACAAACTAATCTTAGAAGTAAATAAATTGACACTTGCTAGGGACACCTGAGTGGGTCAGTTGGTTAAGCATTTGGCTCAGGTCATGATCTAATGGTCCTGAGATTAAGCCCAGTGTGGAGCCTCATGTAAAGCCTCCTTAGGATTCTCTCTCCCCTCTCCCCCTCTTCCTTTGCCCCTCCCCAACACAAGCACCTGCGCTCTCTATCTTAAAAAAATGACTCTTACTAGAAAACCTCTTTTCAAACTGAGGTACCTGATCTCCATGAGATGTGGAGAAGTATGAAAATTTTTAGAATTAATCTCAAACTCTTTAGCCCTTTAAAATATAAATTTAGAAGCTTTGGGGTTATTTATTTAAAATACTCTTCTCTGTTTCTCAGTTATTGTACTTACTACAGAAAATCTGTGTTTTTCATGCAGGAATGTAGGACAAAAACATGGAGGCCAAGTATTGTATTCAAAAGAGATACGTTGCTTATAAGAGAAGTCAGAGAAGATGACATCGGAAATTACACCTGTGAATTAAAATATGGAGGCTTTGTTGTGAGACGAACTACTGAATTAACTGTTACAGGTAATCATAGTCTTCAGTATTTCATTTGCAAGTAACGAAACTATCATTTTAAGTTTACTTTTTGTGCTATACATTGATTTTTTCAAATCTATGCAATGAAAAAAGTACTTAACCAAATAGCTGAGTGGATTCCTATAAGGTTAAATTTATTCCTCCTTGTTTTTAAATCATCTTGTGCTGAAATACATTTGAAAGGTTAAAGAAAATATGCTTAGGGAATTATAGAATGTTAGCTTTTAAAGTATTTGAAATAATGAGTTCACATTTTTAGAAAATTATGCTTATATTTTGTAATGTTTTCAATTTGGGGAACATTTTCTAAGGTGTTGAAATAGAAGGTATGACATCTACCTCTGTCTTCCTGTTTTGCTCCAAATAAGAAAAATTACTATTTTATTGATTTTCCTTTCTATAAATCTGACATATGAGTTCTCATGAACTTGAAAATAACATAATTGCAGGGGAAATAATTGAATAATTGCATGAGATGCAGTGAATGATGTCATTCCTGTCTCTGGTTGCTAAGGTAGAAGGGCATAAGAAGATTCAGAACTCTGTCTATAATCATGAATTTACAGCTCACTAGTCACGTGGCCTTACTGGACTTAGCACAACCTTCACAATATCAGTTTCTTCATGTATAAAATGGCAATGGTAAAATTTGTCTTGTATAGTTCATAGGAGTTTTGCAAGGATCTAATGAGGTAACATAAGCTGAATGAAATCAGTTTGTATAATACCCAATTATATCCAAATGTACATTATGGTCATTTTATGTCTTGTAACATATTGTTTTCATACCCTTTTTTTGCTTTATGGTTTGAATCTCTAAAAGTGGTTCCAAGAGGAAAAAAGGTGGGGATAAATAAGAGCAATATTAGGGAGTTAGAGACATTTTTCTCATCTTACTGAGATTCTTCTAAGTGACTTTTTGCACAATAATATTTACGAAATATATACAAATAAGTTGACAAAGGATACCATATACTTCAAAGAGATTTTCATTTGTTCATTCATTCACTTTATATAATTTTCCTGTATATGAAAAGTGTTTCGTGGTAGTCACCTTCATCTTATAATAATTGTCTTTCTTTCAAACTTTGAAATTATGATATATTTAGATTTAAAAACTACAATTTCAAGAAATCCTTCTGATGAATCGTAATTATTCTGATCTAAAGAAAATTTGGTTAAAATTTGGTACTCTTTGGTAATGACTTTGATAAATATTAGGCCCAGTAAATAATTGCCACTTGCAATATATGATATATTTAAATAGTAAACATGCATTCAGCCTTACATTGTGTACATATAGTATGCATTTGTGTGATTTATAAGTAGTTTGGTTTTCAGTTTTGCTGTGTTTAATAGGTTTCTGTATAGAAAATTACATTTAAAACTTTATCATTCTACCTCCCTGTCTTTTTCATGGAACAGTGAAAAATATAGCTGTTTATACTTGAGTTCCCTTTGCAATAAATATTTAGGTTTTTATTATTAATTTTTTGCTTTCAATCTATGCTGAAGTACATTTTTCCAAGAGTAGGTATAGAGATGAAGGAATTTAAAAATACACTAAAAAATCTATTGCATAAGGAATATAGAATATATTTCTAGTCTTTATTCTTTGGGATATAAAGCTAATCCTTGATAAGCACACCTCTTCCTTTTCTAGAAACATTAGGATACTAAACTGCTATCTAGGAGCACCTGGGTAGCTCAGCCATTAAGCTTCTGCCTTCATCTCGGGTCATGATCTCAGGGTTCTGGGATTGAGTCCAGAGTTCCGTACCAGGCTCCCTGCTCAGTGGGAAGCCTGCTTCTCCCTCTCCCACTCTTGTGTGTCTCTCTTGCTGTCTCTTTCACTCTGTCAAATAAATAAATAAAATCTTTAAAAATATAAACCACATCTATTAAGAGGTGATGAAAAAAATCTTACAGAGACTAGAAACTGGGTCCCCAATGATGAAATAACTTAAATAAGGCTATTTTGTATAATCAATAATAGAATTGTTTTCTTCTAAATGCTACCCAGGGCTACTATATTTTCCTAACTTAATTTCTTCAAAATATCTCTTTTTCTTTACTTGAAAAGAGGGGAAAACTATTCTGTATTGTCTAAGAGGAAGTAGGTGAAAGTTTTAATGAAAATTTTCATTCAAATGATTATCCTGAATACCTCTAATTCAAGCAGCCTTACTGGTGACATTAATTTGGACATCTAAGTTATGAAGCCAAGTTTCATACATATATGAAATTTTGGGTGAATGGGAGAACTCCATGACCAATAATTAAAAATGATATGTATTAGAATACATTTTAAGTATTAACAAGCCTATTAGAAAGATCTTTTTCATAACCTTGATCTAGTGTGACTATAAATGTGGCCCATAGCCAATTTAAACAACAACTCTTAGAATCCAAATTGTATCTTACTAAAGCTGCAAAGGTGGGAATTTCTCTGGATGATAATTAACCAGTGTTTTTTATCTTAATTTCTGCATACCGTGATCATATTGTATTTAATGTAAATATTACGCAAGGTATGGTATCATTTCATTTTAGTGGATGTGCATTAGCTGATGATAAATGTTTTAAGATGTGTTAGACTGTGTTTCTTTAAAATAAATAATTCCATATATGAAGAGAAAAGGAAATTTTTAGATAAATTAGCTAAATGTGCAGGCAGTATTGTGAGCTTTTATGGGAGATCCTTCACTTACTAAAAGTTTGTGTGTCTACTTAAGTGAAGTAGTGGTTTAGGAAAACACTACTTAGGGTGACTGGGTGGCTCAGTTGGTTAAGTGTCAGACTTTGGCTCCTAGAGTCTTGGAATCCCTGCTGAGTGGGGAGTCTGCCTGTCCCTCTCCCTCTGCCTCTCCCCCTGCTCTTTTTCTCTATCTGCTCGCTCTCTCTCTCTCTGTCTCACTCCCTCTCTTTGTCAAATAAATATTTTTTAAATTAAATAAAAGGAAAGAGATCACAGTGAAAAAATAATAAACCTGCTCATCACTGTTGGTATACTTTCAACATTACTTTTTTTTAAAAATTTAAGATGTTTCAGCATCATCTGTAGCCTCCACCCTCTTCTCTAAACACTGAAGTTTTTACCGTTTTCCAAATATCCTCCCTCTGGGCCCTTACTCCTGGGGTGCTCCTTCTGGAATGCTTTTCCTTATGCATTGTCACAAGGCTGATTCTTACTCATCCTTCAAGGAATAGCTAAAATGTTCCCTTTGTTTGGAGGCATGTGGTGCTTGGTGCCTTGGTAGCATGGAGAATTTTATAATACCCCTTGTGGCATCTACCACATTGCATTGTCACTGTTGATGCTCCTGTCCTTCCACGAGAATATGAGTTACTTTCAGTGAGAAAAATGTCTTTTTTTTTTAAATTTTAATTTTATAAACATATATTTTTATCCCCAGGGATACAGGTCTGCGAATCGCCAAGTTTACACACTTCACAGCACTCACCATAGCACATACCCTCCCCAATATCCATAACCCCACCCCCCCCCAACCCCCTCCCCCCATCAACCCTCAGTTTGTTTTGTGAGATTAAGAGTCACTTATGGTTTGTCTCCCTCCCAATCCCATCTTGTTACATTTATTCTTCTCCTACCCCCTTAACCCCCCATGTTGCATCTCCTCTCCCTCATATCAGGGAGATCATATGATAGTTGTCTTTCTCCGATTGACTTATTTCGCTAAGCATGATACCCTCTAGTTCCATCTACGTCGTCGCAAATGGCAAGATTTCATTTCTTTTGATGGCTGCATAGTATTCCATTGTGTATATATACCACATCTTCTTTATCCATTCGTCTGTTGATGGACATCTAGGTTCTTTCCATAGTTTGGCTATTGTAGACATTGCTGCTATAAACATTCAGGTGCACGTGCCCCTTTGGATCACTACGTTTGTATCTTTAGGGTAAATACCCAGTAGTGCAATTGCTGGGTCATAGGGTAGTTCTATTTTCAACATTTTGAGGAACCTCCATGCTGTTTTCCAGAGTGGTTGCACCAGCTTGCATTCCCACCCACAGTGTAGGAGAGTTCCCCTTTCTCCGCATCCTCGCCAGCATCTGTCATTTCCTGACTTGTTAATTTTAGCCATTCTGACTGGTGTGAGGTGATATCTCATTGTGGTTTTGATTTGTATTTCCCTGATGCCGAGTGATGTGGAGCACTTTTTCATGTGTCTGTTGGCCATCTGGATGTCTTCTTTGCAGAAATGTCTGTTCATGTCCTCTGCCCATTTCTTGATTGGATTCTTTGTTCTTTGGGTGTTGAGTTTGCTAAGTTCTTTATAGATTTTGGACACTAGCCCTTTATCTGATATGTCATTTGCAAATATCTTCTCCCATTCTGTCAGTTGTCTTTTGGTTTTGTTCACTGTTTCCTTTGCTGTGTAAAAGCTTTTGATCTTGATAAAATCCCAAAAGTTCATTTTTGCCCTTGCTTCCCTTGCCTTTGGTGATGTTCCTAGGAAGATGTTGCTGCGGCTGAGGTCGAAGAGGTTGCTGCCTGTGTTCTCCTCGAGGATTTTGATGGATTCCTTTCTCACATTGAGATCCTTCATCCATTTTGAGTCTATTTTCGTGTGTGGTGTAAGGAAATGATCCAATTTCATTTTTCTGTATGTGGCTGTCCAATTTTCCCAACACCATTTATTGAAGAGGCCGTCTTTTTTCCATTGGACATTCTTTCCTGCTTTGTCAAAGATCAGTTGACCATAGAGTTGAGGGTCTATTTCTGGGCCCTCTATTCTGTTCCATTGATCTATGTGTCTTTTTTTGTGCCAGTACCATGCTGTCTTGATGATGACAGCTTTGTAATAGAGCTTAAAGTCCGGAATTGTGATGCCACCAACTTTGGCTTTCTTTTTCAATATTCCTTTGGCTATTTGAGGTCTTTTCTGATTCCATATAAATTTTAGGATTATTTGTTCCATTTCTTTGAAAAAAATGGATGGTACTTTGATAGGAATTGCATTAAATGTGTAGATTGCTTTAGGTAGCATAGACATTTTCACAATATTTATTCTTCCAATCCAGGAGCATGGAACATTTTTCCATTTCTTTGTGTCTTCCTCAATTTCTGTCATGAGTACTTTATAGTTTTCTGAGTATAGATTCTTAGTCTCTTTGGTTAGGTTTATTCCTAGGTATCTTATAGTTTTGGGTGCAATTGTAAATGGGATGGACTCCTTAATTTCTCTTTCTTCTGTCTTGTTGTTGGTGTAGAGAAATGCAACTGATTTCTGTGCATTGATTTTATATCCTGACACTTTACTGAATTCCTGGACAAGTTCTAGCAGTTTTGGAGTGGAGTCTTTTGGGTTTTCCACATATAGTATCATATCATCTGCGAAGAGTGATAGTTTGACTTCTTCTTTGCCTATTTGGATGCCTTTAATTTCCTTTTGTTGTCTGATTGCTGAGGCTAGGACTTCTAGTACTATGTTGAATAGCAGTGGTGATAACGGACATCCCTGCCGTGTTCCTGACCTTAGCGGAAAAGCTTTCAGTTTTTCTCCATTGAGAATGATATTTGCGGTGGGTTTTTCATAGATGGCTTTGATAATATTGAGGTATGTGCCCTCTATCCCTACACTTTGAAGAGTTTTGATCAGGAAGGGATGCAGTACTTTGTCAAATGCTTTTTCAGCATCTATGGAGAGTATCATATGATTCTTGTTCTTTCTTTTCTTAATGTGTTGTGTCACATTGATTGATTTGCGGATGTTGAACCAGCCTTGCAGCCCTGGAATAAATCCCACTTGGTCGTGGTGAATAATCCTTTTAATGTACTGTTGAATCCTATTGGCTAGTATTTTGGCGAGAATTTTTGCATCTGTGTTCATCAAGGATATTGGTCTGTAGTTCTCTTTTTTGATGGGATCCTTGTCTGGTTTTGGGATCAAGGTGATGCTGGCCTCATAAAATGAGTTTGGAAGTTTTCCTTCTATTTCTATTTTTTGGAACAGTTTCAGGTTAATAGGAATTAGTTCTTCTTTAAATGTTTGGTAGAATTCCCCCGGGAAGCCGTCTGGCCCTGGGCTTTTGTTTGTTTGGAGATTTTTGATGACTGTTTCAATCTCCTTACTGGTTATGGGTCTGTTCAGGCTTTATATTTCTTCCTGGTTCAGTTGTGGTAGGTTTTGTTTTTGTTTTTGGTTTTTTTTATAGCTTTTTTTTTTTTAAAGATTTTATTTATTTATTTGACAGAGAGATCACAAGCAGGCAGAGAGGCAGGCAGAGAGAGAGGAGGAAGCAGGCTCCCCGCTGAGCAGAGAGCCGATGCGAGGCCCAATCCCAGGACCCTGAGATCATGACCTGAGCTGAAGGCAGCAGCCTAACCCACTGAGCCACCCAGGCGCCCCCAGTTGTGGTAGTTTATATGTCTCTAGGAATGCATCCATTTCTTCCAGATTGTCAAATTTGTTGGCGTAGAGTTGCTCATAGTATGTTCTTATAATTGTCTGTACTTCTTTGGTGTTCGTTGTGATCTCTCCTCTTTCATTCATGATTTTATTTATTTGGGTCCTTTCTCTTTTTTTTTTTTTTTTTTTTTGATAAGTCTGGCCAGCAGTTTATCAACCTTATTAATTCTTTCAAAGAACCAGCTCCTAGTTTCGTTGATTTGTTCTATTGTTTTTTTTGGTTTCTATTTCATTGATTTCTGCTCTGATCTTTATGATTTCTCTTCTCCTGCTGGGTTTAGGGTTTCTTTCTTGTTCTTTCTCCAGCTCCTTTAGGTGTAGGGTTAGGTTGTATACCTGAGACCTTTCTTGTTTCTTGTCAAAGGCTTGTACCGCTATATATTTTCCTCTCAGGACTGCCTTTGTTGTGTCCCACAGATTCTGAACCATTGTGTTTTCATTATCATTTGTTTCCATAAATTTTTTCAATTCTTCTTTAATTTCCTGGTTGACCCATTCATTCTTTAGAAGGATGCTGTTTAGTCTCCATGTATTTGGGTTCTTTCCAATTTTCCTCTTGTTATTGAGTTCTAGCTTTAGAGCATTGTGGGCTGAAAATATGCAGGGAATGATCCCAATCTTTTGATACCGGTTGAGACTTGATTTAGGACCAAGAATGTGATCTATTCTGGAGAATGTTCCATGTGCACTAGAGAAGAATGTGTATTCTGTTGCTTTGGGATGAAATGTTCTGAATAGATCTGTGATGTCCATCTGGTCCAGTGTGTCATTTAAGGCCTTGATTTCCTTGTTGATCTTTTGCTTGGATGATCTGTCCATTTCAGTGAGGGGAGTGTTAAAATCCCCTACTATTATTGTATTCTTGTCGATGTGTTTCTTTGATTTTGTTATTAATTGGTTTATATAGTTGGCTGCTCCCACGTTAGGGGCATAGATATTTAAAATTGTTAGATCTTCTTGTTGGACAGTTCCTTTGAGTATGATATAGTGTCCTTCCTCATCTCTTATTATAGTCTTTGGCTTAAAATCTAATTGATCTGCTATAAGGATTGCCACTCCTGCTTTCTTCTGATGTCCATTAGCATGGTAAATTCTTTTCCACCCCCTCACTTTAAACCTGGAGGTGTCTTCGGGTTTAAGATGAGTTTCTTGTAGGCAACATATAGATGGGTTTTGTTTTTTTTATCCATTCTGATACCCTGTGTCTTTTGATTGGGGCATTTAGCCCATTAACATTCAGGGTAAGTACTGAGAGATATGAATTTAGTGCCATTGTATTGCCTGTAAGGTGACTGTTATTGTATATTGTCTCTGTTTCTTTCTGATCTACTACTTTTAGGGTCTCTCTTTTCTTAGAGGACCCCTTTCAATATTTCCTGTAGAGCTGGTTTGGTATTTGCAAATTCTTTCAGTTTTTGTTTGTCCTGGAAGCTTTTAATCTCTCCTTCTATTTTCAATGATAGCCTAGCTGGATATAGTATTCTTGGCTGCATGTTTTTCTCATTTAGTACTCTGAATATATCATGCCAGCTCTTTCTGGCCTGCCAGGTCTCTGTGGATAAGTCTGCTGCCAATCTAATATTTTTACCATTGTACGTTACAGACTTCTTTTCCCGGGCTGCTTTCAGGATCTTTTCTTTGTCACTAAGACTTGTCAATTTTACTATTAGGTGACGGGGTGTGGACCTATTCTTATTGATTTTGAGGGGGGTTCTCTGAACCTCCTGGATTTTGATGCTTGTTCCCTTTGCCATATTGGGGAAATTCTCTCCAATAATTCTCTCCAACATACCTTCTGCTCCCCTCTCTGTTTCCTCTTCTTCTGGAATCCCAATTATTCTAATGTTGTTTCGTCTTATGGTGTCACTTATCTCTCGAATTCTCCCCTCATGGTCCAGTAGCTGTTTGTCCCTCTTTTGCTCCCTCTTTCTTTATTCTCTGTCATTTGGTCTTCTATATCGCTAATTCTTTCTTCTGCCTCATTTATCCTAGCAGTGATAGCCTCCATTTTTGGTTGCACCTCATTAATAGTTTTTTGAGTTCAACTTGGTTAGATTTTAGTTCTTTTATTTCTCCAGAAAGGGCTTTTATATCTCCCGAGAGGGTTGCTTTAATATCTTCCATGCCTTTTTCAAGCCCGGCTAGAACCTTGAGAATCATCATTCTGAACTCTATATCTGACATATTACCAATGTCTGTATTGATTAGGTCCCTAGCCTTTGGTACTGCTTCTTGTTCTTTTTTTTTGTGGTGAATTTTTCTGCCTTGTCATTTTGTCCAGATAAGAGTATATGAAGGAGCAAGTAAAATATTAAAGGGTGGCAACAACCCCAGGAAAATATGCTTTAGCCAAATCAGAAGAGATCCCAAATCGTGAGGGGGGAGAAAGGGGATAAAAAGGGGTTCAGAAAGAAACAAAAAAGAAACTATTAAAAAAAGAAAGCTGATAAAAAATATAAAAAGGAAAAAAAATATATATATATTAGATAAATTATTTAAAAAACGTTAAAAAAAAGAAAACGGTAAAAGTTAAAAAAAATTTAGCAGAAGAAGAGAAAAAAAATTGAAAAAGAAAAAAAAATTAAATTAACTGCAAGGCTAAAGGATCATGGGGAGAAAGCCATGAGTTCCATGCTTTGCTTTCTTCTTCTCTGGAATTCTGCCGCTCTCCTTGGTATAGATACTGCACTCCTTGGTAGGTGAACTTGGTCCTGGCTGGGTTTCTCGTTGATCTTCTGGGGGAGGGGCCTGTTGTAGTGATTCTCAAGTGTCTTTGCCCCAGGTGGAGTTGCACCGCCCTTACCTGGGGCCGGGCTGAGTAATCCGCTCGGGTTTGCTGGGTTTGCTTTCGGGAGCTTTTGTTCCCTGAGCGCTTTCCATAGAGTTCTGGAAGACGGGAATGAAGATGGCGGCCTCCCGGTCTCCGGCCCGGAGGAGCCGAGAGCCCGGGGCCCCACTCCTCAGTGCGCCCTCAGAGAACAGCGCCCAATGACTCCCGTCACCCTGGCCTCCGGCCACGCTCCGAGCTGACCGATCCTGGGACCGGTTCAAGGTAACCCCAAGCTTAGAGCTCACTCCTCGGCTCTGTCTCTGTAGCCGGCTTCCCTGTTCTAAGCTCTGCGACACTCAGACACCCCTGATCCTTCTGTGACCCTGCGGGACCTGAGGCCGCGCTGACCCTGCCTGGGCTTCACCCTAGTTAAGCCTCTGGAGCGATGTCCCTCAGTGGAACAGACTTTTAAAAGTCCTGATTTTGTGCTCCGTTGCTCCGCCGCTCGCCGGGAGCCGGTCCCTCCCTCTGCGGTCTATCTTCCAGTCGCTTTGGATTCACTTCTCCGCCAGTCCTACCTTTCAGATAGTGGTTGATTTTCTGTTTCTAGAATTGCTGTTCTTCTTCTCTTCAATCTCCCGTTGGATTTGTAGGTGTTTGCAATCTTTAGATAAGCTATTTAGCTGATCTCCCGCTACCTGAATTAGTCTCAGCCTGCTACTTCTCCGCCATCTTCCTATCTATCTGAATGTCTTCTTTTTAATAATCATTTTATTTTAGACCAGTTTTACATTTACAGAAAACTTCCAAAGACAGTA
Organism: Lutra lutra; assembly: GCF_902655055.1. Lineage (NCBI taxonomy): Eukaryota > Metazoa > Chordata > Mammalia > Carnivora > Mustelidae > Lutra > Lutra lutra. Next base: position 74,865,895 of record NC_062296.1, on the reverse strand, counting down.
GAGAGAGATTCCATATACCCCACATCCAGTTTCCCCTGTTATTAATGCCTAACATTACTATGGCACATTTATTACCATTAATGAATCAATATCAACAAATTATCAACTACAGTCCATATTTTATTCAGATTTCCTTAGTTTTATGCCTAATAGTCCTTTTTTGTTGTAGAACACCCATCCAGGATAGTCCATTACATTTAATTATCATGTCTCTTTAGGCTTCTTTTGGCTGTGACTATTTCTGACTTCTCCCATTTTTGATGATTTTGACAATTTCAAGGAGTACTGGACATATATTTTGTAGAATGTCCTTCAAGTGTGATTTGTTCAATATGTTTCTCATTATTAGATTTAGGTTATATGTTCTTAGAAGATCACAGAGGTCAAATCACAACTTAGCATTCCCTTGGTGTGATTTATTGCCACTGATGCTGACCTTTAATCACCTGCAGCAATGTTTTTTTTTTTAACAATTCTGTTTTCTTTTTTTTTTTTAATTTATTTATTTGACAGAGAGAGAGAGAGAGATCACAAGTAGGCAGAGAGGCAGGCAGAGAGAGGGAGAAGCAGGCTCCCTGCTGAGCAGAGAGCCCAATGTGGGGCTCAATCCCAGGACCCTGAGATCATGACCTGAGCTGAAGACAGAGGCTTAACCCACTGAGCCACCCAGGTGCCCCAGCAATGTTTTTTTTAAATCACTTTAATCACCTCAGTAGTGAGCTTTTGCTGCTGCAACGTTAGTCGCTGCCCCTCCTTTCCACACTTAAGTCTTTGAAAGGAAGTCATGATCTGCAGTTCACATTTAAGGAATGAGGAGTTAGGCCCTCACCTCTCTGAAGGCTGATTATCTACATAAATTATTTGGAATTTTTCTCTACCTCCACGTTTATCTAATTAGTCACTTATTTATCTATATTAGTATGAACTCCTGGGTATTTATTTTATACTTTGGTTTATAATCCAACATCGCATTATTTATATTTGTGGCTCAAATTGTTGCAACTTTGACCCTTAGGGACTCTTTTAGTGGACTTCATGTCCCTCTGACATACACGTACTGTGTGTGTGTGTGTGTGTGTGTGTGAGAGAGAGAGAGAGAGAGAGAGAGAGAGAGAGAGAACAGTTCCTTATTCTTGGGCCCTATAAGGTGTTCCAGGACTATCTTGGGTACTTCCTGCTTATGTCCTAGAATTAGTTATTTCTTCCAAAGAACCCTTGCTGCTTTTATTGGAGAATAGTGCTAGAAACTAAGATCTGGGCATCAGAGGTACTCATTGCTACTGGAGTATAGTTGCTTCTAAGACCTCTCAGTTGACAGAGTAAAGAGATATGTGTGTACTAATCCAGGTATTTACACATCTATAAATGCTACTATATGTAACATCTGTATCTATATTAAACTAAACATGAATTCATACTTGAGATATCTCTGACTCTACTCCATTACCATAGGGATCTTTCCAGCCTCTTCCCCTTGCTTCTCTATAGCCTCCCTAATAGTGAGAAACCTGTTTCCCACCATCTTTCGTTCATTAACTTAACTGTTCACTGCCAGTATAGATGTATAATGTATAATATATAATGACCTCTACTCCTGTGAGAAGCAACTTTATAAAATAGGGTATAATGGTTATGTACAATTTATTTTGCCTTGAGTCTTACAGAATCTATTCATTTGCAAAGTTACTTAGGTTACCACAATTCCCCCACCCCGCAACACTTCATTGCAGCTGTGTCACACATTTGTGATATAATTTGGTTGTTTTATCACATTCTGCATTCCATACTGAGATCTTCCATCCTCCTGATTGATGTCTTTAAAATTTTTCATACATTGAAGTTTGTGGGGGAAGACAAATAGTTTTCCCTCTACCCCTTTGAGTTTTGTCTGAGACTCCCTGTAATAAAAGATTAACACGAGAAAAACAAATAGAAATGTATTATCATGACTACCTAATGCATACATGGAAGATACCCAGAGAAACTGAATAACTCCCTGAGATGGCCCACACCACCCCCTCAAATACCGTGTTCAGCTAAAAACAAAAGGTTGGATGGGGGGCATTCATAGGAGGTTACCAGGAAAAGCCTGGTTAAAAAGAGTTAGTCTTAGTCCATGCCTTACTTCTCCAATGACAAGAGTTTCTGGACATTTAGAGTCATCCTTCTTTTCTTGGTACAGAGAGACATCTTTATAAGTAGATATTTCCCTTATAAATATAAATTTCCCATACAAAAAGGTAACTCCTACTTTGTTTTCACAGGTTCTATGTGTGCAGTTTCTCAAAATAATCCTTAGTGCTAAGAGATAAATTTTGAGGTGGCATATCCTGGTACCATGTATTCCCACCTTTGAAACTTACCTGAGAAGTTTCAAAGTCCCAGAAGCTGAGTTAGGATGTTGCTCCATGCCTTAATGAGCCAGTCTTAGTCCTGAAAACAGGGTAGTTCATTTTAAGAGTTGTGTCTTATTTCAGGAGGTGGTGTTGCAGATGAACTCCCAAAATTAGGTCTATTTCATGCAAGCAGTTAGGTATTAAATAAGAGGCATTTCCATGGAAACATGAGAAAAACAAAAGTTAATGATTGGAACAGATTAGACCTAGTTTCTGAATTTTGAGGTCAGCAAATTGAGGATTTTGGATATTGGACTCAGAATCTTTTGGCTTTTGTGGTAAAAAAAATAGCTATTAAAATTTACCATTTAACCATATTTAAGTGCACAGTTTAGTGGAATTAAGTTCATTCTCATTTTTGTGGGACCATCACCACCATCTGTCTCTGGAACATTTTTGTCTTTCCAAACTGAAACCCTGTACCCATTCCATTCCTTCCCACCCACCTCCCTGCCCCAGCCTCTGGCAACCATCACTCTATCTTCTGTAACTATGAATCTGACCATTCTAGGTCCCTCAAATAAGTGGCATTATGCACTATTTGTCCTTGTTTATATGGCTTATTTCACTTGGTATAGTTAAGGCCTTTAGGGTTCACCAGTGATAGCCCATTTCCTTCTATCACTCAGTAGTTTTTCACTGTATGGCCATACCATGGTTTGTCCATTCATCTGTTGAATGGTGCATCTTGGGTGCTTCCATATTTGGGAGATAATAAATATAGCCTATAATATAATTTTCATACAGCTTTTTGTGTGGACATATATTTTCAGATTACTTGAGGAAATTCGTAGGGATGTAATTCCTGGAGTGTATGGAAAGATTATATTTAGCTTTGTAAGGAGCTGCTAAACTGTCTTCTGAAGTAGCCATACCATTTTGCATTGCCATCAGCAATGAATTAAGAATTCCAGTTCAACATTTTTCTATCAATGTGAATTCTGCTGTTTGGATTTTACCTTTCCAGTGGATCTGTAGTGGCATTCATCATTGTTTTAATTCCCAATTCCCTAATAATAAATGATTTTGAACATATTTTTATATAACTATTTGACCTTTTATGTATCTTCTTTGGTCTAGTGCCTGTTCAGGTATCTTAACCATTTTTCCTTGGGATGTTTGCTTTTTTAGTGCTCAGTTTTAAGAATTCTTTGTATATTTTTGATATAAGTATTTAATTAGATATATGTCTTGCAAATATTTTCTCCTAGTCTGTAGCTTGTCTTGATTTTCTTAACAATGATTTTCAAAGAGCACAGGTTTAGATTTTTATTTCAGTTTTCTTCTTTTCTTTTTTGAATTCTTATATGCAAACTTAATTCTATAAATTTCTTCTAAACACTATTTTGCTGCATCCCACAAATTTTCATAAGTTGCCTTTTCATTAGTACAAAATAATTGTTAACTTCTGTTGAAAAATCTTCTTTGATTCATGTGTTATTTAGAAATGTATTAATTTCTAAATATTTGGCGATTTTCTCAAGGATTTTTGTTACTGATTTCTAGTTTAGTTCCATTATGATTTGAGAACATATTTGATTTCTATCAAATAAATCAAATTTTTTAAAAATTTGTTAAAGTATATGTTATTATGGAGCATATGATTTTTCTTGGTGTCTCATGAATGCATAAGAAGAATGCATATTTTGCTATTGTTGATTTGAGTATTCTATAAATATCAATTAAAGCAAGTTTATGTATAGTGTTATTAAAGTCAACTATATCTTTGATTTTCTACTTATTTGATATCTCAATTACTGAAAGTAAAGTGTTAAAATCCCCAACTATGGTAATGAATTTATCTGTTTATTCTTTCAATTCTAAAGGCTTTTGCCTCATAATTTTGGTGCTCTGCTCTTAAGAGCATATGTGTTTAGGATTGTCATGTCTACTTAGAGAATCAATCTTTTTGTCACTATGTAATGTCTATTGATGATTATTTGGCCTGTTCTGAAGTTGGCTTTGTCTGAAATGGATATACCTAGCTTTCTTGTGATTAGTATTTGCACGGTTTATCTCTTCATTTCAATTTTAACCTATTAGTTCTTTATATTTAAAGTAGGTTTCTTATAGACAATGTACAGTTGGATTTTTATTTTTATTTTCCACTTTGGTTTGGCATTCTCTTTTTTTTAACTGGTGTATTTGGACTCTTACATATAAGGTGATTATTAAAATTGTTGGATTAATGTATGTCATTGTTTGTCTGTGTTTTCAATTTGTTGAACTTATTCTATGTTGCTTTCCCCCTATCTTTTCTGCTTTCTCTGGTTTTAATTGAACATTTTGTATGGTTTCATTTTATCTCTCCTTTATTAATGTCAATTTTACTATAAAAATTACTTTCAGAGGTTGTCCTGGATATCCCAATATATAATTTTAACCAGTCTTAGACTGTTATCAAAAAATACTCTATAATGGAACATCTGTGTGGCTTAGTCGTTAAGCGTCTGCCTTCAGCACAGGTCATGATCCCAGGGTCCTGGGATCAGCAGCATGGAGCTCCTTGCTCAGGGGGAGGGATGCTTCTCCCTCTTCCACTCCCCTTGCTTGTATTCCCTCTCTCACTGTCTCTCTGTCAAATAAATAAATAAAATCCTTTAAAAATTATTCTATAACTTTGTATGTACTACAGGTATCTTATTACAGAATATTCCCAGTTCCTCCATCTTATCCTTTATAACATTGTTGTCATTTATTTCATGTATGTATATGTTATAATCACTCTATAAATTGTTATTGTTTTAAATAGTTACAGATCAACTTATAGCAAGATAAATAAAATATCTTATTTTACTGTCATTTATTCCTTCTGACACTCTTATTTTCTTTATGTAGATCCAAATTCCTAACCTATATATTTTCCTTCTGCCTGAGTAAGTTGTTTTAACATTTCCTGCAATGAAGGTCTGGTGGTGGTAGTGAATTTTTCATTTTTGTTTTTCAAAGAATGCCTTTATTTCTCTTTCGCTTTTGAAGGAAGTCTTTACTTGGATTCTAGATTGCTTTTTCCCCACTACTTTAAATATTCCACTTCACTCTATTTACTTACATGTTTTTTTTCAGTGTTCCCAAATTCATTGTTTATGCACCACACCCACTGCTCCATGCAATACGTGCCCTCCTTAATACCCACCACCAGGCTCACCCAAACCCCCACCTTTCTCCCCTCAGTTTGTTTCTCAGAGTCCACAGTCTCTCATGATTTGTCTCCCCCTCTGATTTCCCCCAACTCACTTCTCCTCTCCATCTCCCCATGTCCTCCCTGTTATTCCTTATGTTCTACGAATAAGCAAAACCATATGATAATTGACTCTCTCTGCTTGACTTATTTCACTTAGCATAATCTCTTCTAGTCCGATCCTTGGATTCTAGATTGCTGCTTTTTCCCCACGACTTTAAATATTCCACTCCATTCTCTTTTTATTTACATGTTTTTAGAAAAACTTTTCCTGCAGCTTAAGTTGATGTGTTTGGGTATAGTAATTTTGGCATTTTTCCCACTTGGTATTTTTTTAGCTTCATACCTTTCTAGCTTGGTGTCTGTCTTTAATTTTGCAAAATCCATGGCCATTATTATCTCAAATATTTCTTCTGGTCCATTCTCTCATTTTTCTCTTAACAGTATTCCAGTTCTTCATATATTAGGCCTTTTGAAATTATCCCACAATTCTTGGATATTCTATTCAATTTTTTTCATTCTTTTTATCTTTTTGCATTTCAGTTTATGAAGTTTCTGTTGACTTTCTTTTAAGCTAATTCTTTCCTTCACTGTGTCCAGTATAATGACGGGCCCATAAAAGAATTCTTCATTTGTGTTACAGTGTTTTAATTCCTGGCATTTCCTTTTGATTCTTATTTAGAATTTCCATCTCTCTCTTTATATTACCCGTCTGTTTTCTCATGTTATCTATTTTTCCATTGGAGCACTTAGCATATTAAACATAATTATTTTAAATTCCCTGTATGAAAATGTCATTATCTATGCCATATCTGAGTTTGGTTCTGATGATTGTTGATGGAGTTCATGGCTCCAGTGTCTGCTGCTCCAAATAAAAAGATCTCACCTGTGATTCTCTTGATTCACCTGTTTTTCCAAATTTGGGGATGTTTGTTTGCTCTGAAACTTCAGTTGTTTCAGAGTTTCAAGAAGAGTTTTTTGGTTTCCAGTTTACTTCCCCCAGATTTTTCTTGTTGTAATAATGAGAGTGATGGCTTCCAAGCTATTTACATGTAGAAGCTTAAAGATAAAAATAAAGGACTGAAGTTTTCTACTAAGATTTCTTCATTAATAGCTTTTAACATGTCATGCAGTCTATCTAAGGTTTATTTTATTCTTGATTCCATATTCCATATATTAGTTTCTTTTTCTGGACAAAAATGAATAAGTCTTTGTTGGAAAATACCTCTATTTTTGAAAATATGTCTGTTTTGATTTCAATCATTATTTGAAATATAATATGCAAAAGACCCTATATGAAGCTGTGTAACATTCTATTATGTACTTTTCTATTTTTTAAAATATATCATTTACTTGTGCTTATGTACAGTTTTTTTATCTTACTAAAATATCCAGAATCCAGTCCAGCTTTCTTCACTTTTTTTTCTTTAATAGTGAAATATAACTAAGTGCACAAAATACAACCATACAGCTAGCTAATTAACATGCTATCAAATGAACCCACCTAGGTGAAGAAACTGAAACTTACAGGCATCCCAGATGTCCTCTGTATAGTCTTCTAAATATAAACCCTTTCTTTCATGGCACTGATTATGTTAGTGCCATTGTGATTTTTAGGATATTTGTTTTCTTGTCTTTTAAGCTATCCTAGCTAACAGTGCATGCCTAAACAATATACCTAAAATTTTATTTGTTTTTGAAACTTATATTTGGGCCTACATATTGTATATTCTATTGTGTTTGGCTTTTTCAACTTCAGCTTTTGTTTTAAAAATCCATCCCTGTGCAGTCCCACTACCGGCTATTTACCCAAAGAATACAAGAAAACTATTTCAAAGGGATACATGAACCCCTATGTTTATAGCAGCATTATTTACAGTAGCCAAATTATGGAAGCAGCCTAAGTGTCCCTCACTTGAGGAATGGAGAAAGATGTGAGATATATATATATATATATATATATATATATATATATATATATAGTAATTATTCAACTATAAAAAAGAATGAAATCCTGCCATTTTCATTGACATGGATGGAGCTAAAAAGTGTAATGCTAAGCAAAATAACTTAGAGAAAGACAACATATGATTTCATTTGTATGTGGAATTAAGAAACAAGCAAAAAAAAAGCAAAGGGAAGAAATAGGGAGGAGAGAGAGAGTCAAAGCAAGAAACAGATTTTTTAAAAATATTTTATTTGTTGATCTGAGAGAACACGAGCAGGGGGAGAGAGAGAGGGAGAAGCAGACTCCCTCCTGAGCAGGGAGCCCAGTGAGGGACTCAATCCTAAGACCCCAGGATCATGACCTGAGCCCAAGGCAGATGCTTAACTGACTAAGCCACCCAAGTGCCCCAGACTCTTAATTATAGAGGACAAACTGATTACCAGAGGGAAGCTGGGAGGAGGATGAGCTAAATAGGTGATACAAATTAAGGTGTGCACTTGTCATGATGAGCACAGGGTAATGTAGGAAACTGTTGACTTACTACATTGTACATCTAAAATTTATATAATGCTATATGTTAACTAACTGGAATTAAAATAAAAACTTTTAAAAATTTTTTTGAAAAGTCATCCATGTTACTTCATTTACCTGACATTTATTCATTACTTTTATAAATAGTATTCTGTTATATGAATATCTCCCAATATATTGATATACATTTGGAGTTTTCATTTTTTGTTAATGTAATATTGCCATTAATCATCTTGTAAGCATAAACAGACACACATAAATTTTTCATTGTAGAATAATAGTTAGCATTTATGTAGGACTTTTACCTGAGAGTGGATTTGCTTTTCCAAAGCATGTATATTTTTAAATTTATTAGATATTGTTTGGGATGCTTTGGGTAATGGGCTTACTCCAACTAAATGAAATGAGTGAAAGAGGGAAGTAGTACTCCAAAGGAAAGTTGAAATGGAAGAAGAAGGTGAAAAATATTCAAGGAATATAAACAGGAGATGTCCACTATTTGTAAACAGTATGATTTCTTAAAAATTGTAAAATGAGTTTTCATATTCATAAAATTCTGTTGTGACTAGTATAACAATTTTCTGTACTTCAGTATTGCTAAATAAAAATATGAAAATACTCATTTTTGTATAGACTGTCATATTCTAGGATTCCTTAAACTAAACTCAAACTCGTACTCAAGTTATAGCTTTATTTTTTCTTCTGTGAATTTTATTATTTTTTATTATGTTCAGTTAGCCACCATATAGTATATCATTAGTTTTTAAAGTAGTGTTCAATAATTCATTAGTTGCATATAACACACAGTGCCCATCACAACACATGCCCTCCTTAATACCCATCACATCATCAAACTATAGCTTTAACACTAATCTGCAGATTATCTGTGTGTATGGGAAAGATGTCATGTCTAGAGTTGGTCCACAAAAGACCTAGAAATTCCAAAATAAATTAGACCAGCTTGGCTTTTTCTTTCCACAATATTCTCTATTTAGACAAAAAAATATGCTACCTATTTTTGGATTTGTTACATTTAAGGAAAAAAATACACACTATATGGATCTTTTCTAGGAGAACTGATTAAATTATACGATATTCACTTTCATCTCGTTAATACTTTTTTTTTCCTTCTGGCAAAACATTTTTCTGTAATTCTTAAAGACTGAAAACTTTAACACCATATTTCCATCAAAAAATTTAAAATGAGTCAGACCATTTGAAAAGCCACTTAATTTCTAGGGCTAAATCATAGAATTTCAGTAATGGTAAGAAAACAGATTGTGAAAATGTTAGATCAGGAAAAAAAAATACCTATAAAATGCAGGAGTTAGCAAGAACAGTGAAGAAGTGAAGAAAACAAAACTGACTTGAAAAAAGCAAAAAGAATGAAGTGATTGCTATAAGGTGATGATTTTAATAGCATTTTTATACTTGGTGTAACATTTTTAACAGAGTTAATGTAGCAATATATTTAAACTACTTCCCAATCAACCAGAGGTTGAAAATATGCTCTCAAAAAGTACATCTTGGTGCGGGGGTGCCTGGGTGGCTCAGTGGGTTAAAGCCTCTGCCTTTGGCTCAGGACATGATCCCAGGGTCCTGGGATCGAGCCCTACATCTCTGTTCAGCAGGAAGTCTGCTTCTCACCCTCTCTGCCTGCTGCTCTGCCTACTTGTGATCTCTATCAAATAAATAAATAAAATGTTTTTTTAAAAAAAGTACATCTTGGGGCGCCTGGGTAGCTCAGTGGGTTAAGCCTCTGGCTCAGGTCATGACCTCAGGGTCCTGGGATCAAGCCCCACATCGAGCTCTCTGCTCAGTGGGGAGCCTGCTTCCCTCCCCTCTCTGCCTGCCTCTCTGCCTACTTGTAATCTCTGTCAAATAAATAAATAAAATCTTTAAAAAAAAGTACATCTGGGGCGCCTGAGTGGCTCAGTGGGTTAAGCCTCTGCTTTCAGCTCAGGTCATGATCTAAGGTTCTGGGATCTAGCCTCACATCAGGCTCTCTGCTCAGCAGGGAGCCTGCTTCCCCCTCTCTCTTTGCCTGCTGCTCTGCCTACTTATGATCTCTCTCTCAAATAAATAAATAAGATCTTAAAAAAATTTTTAAAAAAAGTACATCTTCCTCCTCTTTTTACGGATCAGGAAGCTGAGCAAAGAAAGGTCAAGTGCCTTTCTCACAAAGCATCATGGTGACAAATTAAGGAATAAAACTTAATTTCCTGAACTTCAGTTTATGATTTACTCTGCTTGATAATTAATAGCAAGGCATTGTATTTTTCATATTAGCTCTGGTGATCACTATGAATGATTTATCATTTAAGCTCAACTGCAACACATTTTACTATGAGACCTTTAATTCTGCCACTGATGTAATTAAATGGTGCATTTGTAGCTTAGCCTGTCGGTCCAGTTATTATTTTTTTTCTTTAAAAATGGTATCTTTTATCTTCCCTTTTAAAATACTATTTTTATTGACATTTTTTAGAGTCAAGTAAAGTCAAGAGCTTTACTGACTGTAACCTAATAAGAACTGATGAAATTGATAACAAAAATTGATAAATTCCAGAATTGACTTTGTGTGTTTAGTAATGTGGTAGAACTAATGCCCACAACAACTATCACATATATTATTTTTGATAAAATGGAGCATGTCACAGGTAGTCTTAGCTGTTTTTATGAGTAAACATCTGTCATATTTTGCAACTCAAAAATCATTTTGATTCAAACTTTTTAATTGAAAGAGATCAAAGCTGATCAAATAGTGAAACTGAGTTTAATCATTTTGTCTGTCCAGTCTTGATTTGGAATCCAGTCCATAGAGCAAAAGACCTCTCTTATGAGTATTTTCTAATAATAACTCTCCTGACACTACCTTAGTTTATTAATTAATAAAATAATTAAAATAATTTAATAATTTAAAAATTAAAATTAAAATAATTAATTAAAATTAATTAAAATAAGGATAATTAATTAATAAAAATATTAACCTCTTAATATATTGAATTAATTGCCAAGCTGTATTAACAAATGTTTATTGTCAAGGCATGATAACTAAATAAAAAACATTATGTTTTATTCTTAAGTAGAAAAATGTTGTAGAATATTTCAGAATATATCAGTAGCAGGATTGGGATGTGCCTTTTCTGGCCTCGGGGAAAAGAAAGCATTATTCCTTTGGGTGACTTCCATCAATATCAGCAATAAAAAGCATTGATAATGAGAATAGTTAATATTTACTATTTACTATGTGCTGGGATCTGTTCTAAGTTCTTATTTATAATCGCTCACTTAATCCACATAACCTCAATTTACTCACCCTTTAAAACATTTCAGGTGCTTTCTGTGTACCAGGTATTCTTCTAGATTTTATAAATTTCACTAGGAAATAATCCATTTTTCCTTGCCCACTAACTGGCCCCCAGCAAGGGCCTTAAATGATCCTGGGTCAAGGTGGTATTAAAAACAAAAACAAAACCCAAAATAAAAACAAACCTATATTAACCTTAAGAATGTTAACTACTAGAATCCATAGATATAGGCTATAAAGTAGCTATGCCTAAAATGATGAGTTATATCTTAAAAATCTAAAAAAGAATGATGCCATTTTTGGTGCTGTGTGAGAGCATACATATTAAGAAGAGCACTTGGTCAGCAGTACTCCCTACTCCAGATCTATTGTTTTTGATGTGATTGAATTCTATGACAAACTTTTTGGTATTATATTTTTGCCTAACATGTTGTATCAGCAAGAGTTAGCCTTTAATTTCTTGCTGAGTTTGACAGCATTGGATTTGATTTGTACTAGAATGTTTTCATTACGATAACCCTACCAGTGTAATCCTTCAGACTGCCTACCTCTGAGAAATGATACAGTCTTACTGTCCCAGTAATCCCTCATGTCTAACCCTGGTGTGAGAGCTGTACTGCTTCTAGCCTTGCACACAACTAACCCAACTCATACCTACCTCATTGTTAGAGACAGCAACTTTTCCTTTGACTGCTAACCATATGGCAGGCACTGTGCAAAAGGATTTGTAAGTATTATTATCTATATTTTACCAAGGATGAAATTCAAAGTACAGTGTGGGCATGAATTTGTAATTTTAAATACAAATCATCATCATTTTTAATGAAGTTCCATTCACTTATTTGCACTCTCCTGCCTCCGATTCTCATATGCTTTATTCAACAAACTGAATTGTGAGATTGGAGAGCTGACCAATAAATATTCTTTGATAGAATGATTAGTCAATTAGAGAAACAAGCACACATCTGGAACTGTGCTGTCCGATATAGTAGACAATGGAAGTATGTGCCCATTGAGCACTTGAAATGTGTCTAGACTGGATTTAAATGTGATGTAAATATAAAATACATGCAAGATTGCAAAGACTTGGTATGACAAAATAATGCAAAATATGTCCTTTGTAATTTTTATACTGATTACATACTGAAGTTGTAATATTTATTTAAATAAAATATATTATTAAATTAATTTTACTTATTTTTACTTTTTAAAATGTGGCCACTACAGAATTGTTAATTTTATATGTGACTCACCTTATATTTCTTTTGGACAGCACTGCTCTAGAAAGTGAGTGTGATCTCAGTCTTGAAAAGTGTAAGGGGAAGGCATAAGACCCAGAGCCTTGGTTGTAGTTCCATTGGTGGCTCTGCAAAACCTGAGCTAAAAGACCTTGTCCAAATCACCTGACTTCCTTAAGTGTTGTCTTAATGTTGAACTGTGAATATCCACTCTCAGGGCTGTTGAAAGGAGTAAATTACCTCAGGCATGTGAAAGCAGGCTATAAAGAAATGTGCAAATGGAAGTGTCCACTGTTATGGTTTGGTCTGATCTGTGACTCTATACCTGGGCTAGTTTTACTTAATGGAATGTTAATATTTATAATCTTAACCTGGTCTTTCAAAGGACATTGATTATCATCAGTACAGATCATTGAGTAATTCTAAGTAATGGTTTATATGTGTGGAGAATCTCAGAAAATCTTACTTCTATACAACTGCTAACAACTGTAGTCCAGTGTCTGTAAGGGGCGTAAATAATGAATATATGCATGTCTTGCATTTCTGCTCTTGATCTGATTATGTGTCTGTGTGTGTGTGTGTGTAACTTTGACTTATTAATGTCACTTCTTTTTTACAAACCTGGTTCCTTCTTTGTGGGTCACATTTTAAAAACCCTTTTGAGTATGATTCCACTTATATGAGATACTTAGAATAAGCAAATTCATGAAGACAAAACATAGAAGGGCTGGTAGCAGGAGGAATGGAAGGATTGTTGTTAGTTGCTACAGGGTTTCAACTTGGGATAATGAAAAGGCTCTGGAAATGGATAGTAGTAATGATTGTACATTTTGAATGTACTAAATCCCAACCAAATTGTACACCTAAAATGACTGATAAAATAAATCTTATGTATAGTTTACCACGAACTGTCCATTTTATATAAATGCTCATTCTTAGTAGTTTAGAGTGCATTTTTAAGGTTCTTTTTATCTTATCAAAGAATTTTTTTTAAAGAGGATCCCTTTCCCACTTCATGTTGGCTCTCTAGTTTGACAGACATTGATTTTCTATAAAACTTGTGAAACACAAGCCATTATTTTGGCATTTTATAACTGCTTTTAGTTTTGACATCACCAAAATTGACTTGAGAATTCAATATCGCACCTGTTTCCGTGCAGAAGCTCTGGTGTGAATGGTTTTGAGGACAAGCTGACACCCCTATTTCTCACTGTTCTCCATCCTCCCAGTATTATCAAATCAGAGATTGCAAATGAACCCTAGGATGATGCAAATAGATGATTACATTTCTAAATTAAAAACTTCAAGCATAAAATATAATAAGATCTAGGATCTTGAGGAAGGATTCCAACATATTTGATGGCAGTTAAGTCTCCGAGCACTATGAATAAAGGTTATATGGGTATATGGTTTATATGGGTATATGGTTATACCCTCAATGCTAAATTGCAATTCATACTTTGCTCCATGCACACTCTTTAAAATATGAAGACTGAACTTAGTACATAATGTCAATACTAAAACTTATGTGATACTGGGCAAGATAAATTTCCTGATGGTTCAGTGACTTAATTAGGTGTTTTAGTGTGATAAAACCTATATGTATGTGTGTACATATATATTTTTCTTTTAGAGAATTATCAAGCCTATTTTATACATAGCTCCTATGTTCTAATTTTATTGTTGCTTTTTTAGTGGCAAGAAATTTATTAGTATAAATAAAACCAAGTTGATTTGTGTGAACAGTAGGTTCCTCCCAGACTTAATGATATTATATCATCCCAATATTAGCTTAAATAAATTCTTATCTTGAAAAATGAATAATAACACATAGTATCTACAGTTGAATTGTTGCAAACACAGTATGATCATGCTGCTACTTCCCTATGGGTGTTTTCGTTAATAAACTGAACTCTGTCAGCTTAATGTGTACAGAACTGGGGAAAAAAAATTAAAACCACTGGCCAATTTCCAGTCATACTCGCTTTGTGTTTTGTTCTTAATGAAGTCCCAAGTTTATGTTTCTTCTTTCCTAGACACCAAATTAAGAAGGACAGTAAGATCTTGTGGAGACTGTGGAAGAAAGCACACTAATGATTAAAGATGGAGAAAATAGGAGAGGTTCAAGGGACTGAAAATATTAATATTATTTCGATTGAAAAAAAGCTATGATATGATATAGTCAGATGTTAATAATTGGGAAAATTCAGAATAATGGATGAGCAACTAGAAGTTGCTGCACTAAAAATAGCTTAAGTAAAGGTTTCATAATGATTTAGGTGGGTTTGTTTTTGTTTTTGTTTAATCTGTTTACTGCATACATGGCAGAATATTTACTTTCTCCTCATCTCATCTTCCTTTCTGGTGAAGTGAGAAGATTACATTTATAACTTTCTGAGTTTAGCATTTGACAGTGATTCCTGGAAAAGTCATTGCTCAATACTAGGAGAGATCGCTGGTGCTATCTTCTCTGAAGACTTTTAAACTCTCATAACTATAGGAAACAAACTGAAGGTTATTGCAGGGGAGGTGAGTGGGAGGTGAGTGGGGAGGTGAGCAGGGGGATGGCAGTTGTTGTAATGAGCACTGGGTGTTACATGCCAGTGATGAATCACTAAATTCTATCCCTGAAACTAATAATACACTATATGTTAACTAACTTAAATTTAAATAAAATCTTTTAAAAAATAAAAATTTAAATTAAAACAAAGGAATTATAAAAAAATTGATAGATTCCCCTCTAAGGTATGTTTAGGCATAGACAACCCGGAGAAAGGTCATGGAGACTCCCACTGATTTTTCATTGCTAATTATGTTAATACTCATATCTTTCAAAGACATTTTATAGTTTCAAAAAGAGGAAGCAGTTGAGAAAATAAAAATATTATAGTTTGATATGACAACTTCATATAAGCTTAATAAAATTTTGAATGATGAATGTATATTTTCAAAAATATTTTTTTTAATTTTTTTAAAAGATTTTATTTATTTATTTGTTAGAGAGAGAGAGAGAGAGAGAGAGCATGAGCACAGGCAGACAGAGTGGTAGGCAGAGGCAGAGGGAGAAGCAGGCTCCCCACTGAGCAAGGAGCCCGATGTGGGACTCGATCCCAGGACGCTGGGATCATGACCTGAGCCGAAGGCAGTTGCTTAACCAACTGAGCCACCCAGGCGTCCCTTTCAAAAATATTTTAACTATTTAGAAGAGCTTTTATTATTTTTGCACTATGAACAGGTCTACTAGGTTTACAGTATGCCAGGGTTTTAACTTGTCTTCCCTACAATTTTGAAGTCTTCTTTGCTAAAATCAAGAGGTAACTCTTGCAAAGTACTTCCAGTTGACACAGACACTGTATAATAACATGTTTAGAAGAATTTTTAAAAACTACCTATGAAAAAACTGCATGGAAATAGAGTTAGTTTTATTCATGTCAAAATATATGGCTTTTGCATAAGAAGAATTAGTGTTTTCATTTCTTAAAATGCTTGACCAAAGCTTTTAGTCATTATGTTAGCATCTGTTGTTCCATCTGGACGACCTAAAAAATCCAGTGAATTATAAATGGACAGTTCAACATGAATATGCAAATTAAAGACATTTTATGAATTCTATGTAAGATATAAAGGAAGAGCTTACTCTATGCCTTAACTCGAAGATCTCATTATTTATTTCTTAATCATCTGTTGGGTTAGGATAGGGCTATACTCCAATGTATCAACCAGGACTTATTGGAATATAAATAGTATCAAAGATTCATTATGAATATCATAGAATTTATTTCAAATGATACTGCACAATGTGTTTATTAAGGAAGTAAAAAAAATACAAATTAACACTTATGAGGTATTATTTTAAATATAGAAGTATAGTCACTGCTGTGCTATGGTATCAACAGAAAATTTGGAACTTTTAAAAGACTTATTATTGATGTTCCATTAGAAAATTATGCTGTTTCCACACTGCCATCCTTTGAAGGACATATTTGCTTTATTCATTAAACTATGACACATTCTCTAAACATGAATATAAATGCTGCTATCTCTATGCCCTGACTTCTAAGTGCTGTGATTTCTAATATTTATTTAAAATGTTAGGTTTTCAATATATCACTTATCATCACAAAGCACATGCTGAGCTTTTTTTAAAATTGAGGTTTACTCTGTCAAATTAAGGATGAAAGAATGACAGTGAAACATATGTCCTTTAAAAAAAAAAAAGCAAAAATGCATTTCAAACTTTTTTAAGGGAAATCGTGGCTTCTGAATGTCACAAACATGTCATGTTTCTTCTATGCATCAACTCTTATGAGTCCCCGATTAAAAATATAACCTGAAAACAGAATGTTTCTACTTAGATATTGTTGCTATGGTGCTATTTAGCTAGTTAATCATATAACCCTTTCAGAATAATGAAACCAGTAACACTTGTCAACTCCAAACATGAAAGGAGTGAAGTAGCAGAGATGTGAAAAATATCCATTAATGTGAAAGCAATATGTTACGGGGGTGGCAAAGAGGTAGTAGGCTATTTACTATTTACTGGTTGGCTATGACATTGCTAAAATTAGATTAAAGCAAAATAGCTTAGTACAAATATAATGAAGTAGGTTTTTTTTTAAAGATTTTATTTATTTATTTGACAGACAAAGATCACAAATAGGCAGAGAGGCAGGCAAAGAGAGAGAGGAGGAAGCAGGCTCCCCGCTGAGCAGAGAGCCCTATGCGGGGCTTGATCCCAGGACCCTGAGACCATGACCTGAGCCGAAAGCAGAGGCTCCAACCCACTGAGCCACCCAGGCGCCCCTATAATGAAGTAGTTTTGATGATGTTTTCTACTTAGGGTATATAATTAGATCCTTTTATATTAATCTAATTTCTCCATGACTTAAATAAACTCAATAGTGCTGACCTGCCTTTTTTTACTTTTTTTATTCCACAAAATCATTTGATAAACATTTTTTAAGATAAAGAATTTCATTTAGAGCAACACTTGTAAACTTATGTAAGCTACTTATAAATGTATAAATGTATGTGCTCTATAGTTGTAAGATTTGCATTTATTATTTTAAATGAAGTGAAGAAGTTATAGATAATTTCTACATGGGTACTATTCAAAGCATAGATTGCAAATAACAGAGTAAAGAGGTGCTTTACCCCAAATAAAGTGTCACTGTTTTTCGTGGCAGACAACAAGAGGCTGAAACAAAGATAAGACAGTAAGTTTGAAGAAGAGGTAACAGATTTGAGATATACAAAGGTAATAGGACAAAATAATGAGATGATTAGTTACATGGGAGTATTCATGGAATGGGGCCCAGTTTTTGTTTGGATTTGAATTTTGAGGGATTTCAAGATGAACCTCTTTGAAGAGTGTATTAGTTGTCTATTCTTTGTTTTAGTCCAAGTAACTAATGACTTAAGTAACAAAGACCCATAATGTGTTTTCTAACAAGAATTCCAGAAGTAGATAAGGCCAGGGATGGGTAATTCAGCAGCTACCATGACATTATCAAGGACATTTTTTTCAGTTTTGCCTTTACTCTGCTGTTCTCAGCAAATGACTTGATCTCTTAGGCTTGCTTCCCAGATGGCATCATGTGAAGACCCCTATATTTATAAACAGAAAAAGAATTGGCTCATATTGTATTCCCTAAACAAGAGCAAGGGCAGTTTTCCCAGAAGCTCCCAGAGCAGACTTTCAACCACCATCCCATTGTTTAAAATTGCCCATGAATAAACCATTCACCATCAATATGACTGGCTTTGACAATTCACGATCAACCTTGTGACTTAAAAGGCCCTCAGCCTCCCCATGAAGCACATGAGGACCTGAAGTAAGGTAAACAATATCAAGACAGCAAAGATGGCTAAGAAGCAGGAGTTGGGGAATGGATTTTAGGTGGACTACTATATTGTATGCCCAGGAAGTGGCATTTAAGGTTTGATAATGTTGGCTTTTTCTGTTGGAGAGTTTCAGGATGCGATTGGAAATATGGGCCTGAAGATGTTAAAGAATTTGAGATTAATCTGCACACAGGTGATACTTGAACCTATAACAATGAATGGGATCATTCAGGGGCAAGGTATAGAGTGTGAGGTGTACAAAGGACAAAATGCTTTAAGGGTAACAAAGATGTTAATAAAAGGTGATTTTCAAGAGAGATAAAATAAAAGCCAGAGACACAATTTTTATGTGTGAAACACAGTTAAATTCCAGAATACAAATTTGTTTTGGCAGAATTTTCCTACTTTGGGAGTTCAACTTGGACCCTACATTTCCAATTCATAAGAATCCTAACATTGACATGTTTTTTGTTCATTTGTTTAATTTAGAAACATCTATAATGACATTATTCTTATTCAAATAACTTTTGGGCATTGATAAAGTCAAATTTAATCTGGCAATTTATTTTTGATTTGTGCTTTTTTCTGGTGTATAACCAGAGTCCTAGAGGATAATGACAGAGTATTTCAGCACTTCCCCTCTAGTTGTAGTTAAGGTTTCCACTTCACTGCAGCTCTTGGAATCATAGTTATCAATATAGGTGAAGCTCTGCAATATCAACATGTCAACTGTACCCTTAATTGGAATTGCAAATATGTTTTCATATATGTGTTTCTGTACTTTCTGTACTTTGCCACACAGTTCACTAAAGGGTGGGTGTGGCAGAGTAGAGTCTTCTTTCCATAGTGTAATATACAGCTTTTGCTGGGCGGCAGCTGCTCAGCCTGGAACTATAGTTACTTCTTGAACAACACAGGCATTAGGGGGGCCGGCCTCCTGCATAGTCACAAATTTGCCTGTAATGTTTGTGGAGGTTTTTTTTATTGTATTTCTTTGGTAAAAACAGCCTGGAGTCAAGGATTTCCTTTTTATTGTTTTTTTTTAAATATATTAACCTACAGAGTTATATTTGTTTCAGGTGTACAATATATGATTCAACACTTCTATGCACTACTCACTGTTCATCATGATAAGTGTGCTCTTTTTTTTTTTAAAGATTTTATTTATTTATTTGACAGACAGAGATCACAGGTAGGCAGAGAGGCAGGCAGAGAGAGAGGAGGAAGCAGGCTCCCCGCGGAGCAGAGAGCCCGATGTGGGGCTCGATCCCAGGACCCTGGGATCATGACCTGAGCCGAAGGCAGAGGCTTTAACCCACTGAGCCACCCAGGCGCCCCGATAAGTGTGCTCTTAATCCCCTTCATTTGTTTTATCCATCCCCACCCACTTCCTCTCTGGCAACCACACATTTGTTCTCTATATTTATGAGTTTGGCTTTTTTGTTCATCTCTTATTTTCTTTCTTTTTTTTTCTTAACTTTCACATGAATTGAGTTATATGGTATTTGTCTTTCTCTAACTTATTTCACTTAGCATTATACCCTATAGATATATCCACATTGTTTCAAAGACAAGATTTCATTCTGTTTAAGGATGAGTACTATCCTGTCGTATATGTATACTACATCTGTTTTATCCATTCATCTTTAGATGGACACTTGGGCTGCTTCCATATCTTGGCTATTATAAATAATGCTGCAGTAATCATAGAGATATGTATATCTTTTTGAATTAGTGTTGAATTAGTGTTTTTGTTTTGTTTAGGTAAATATCCAATAGTGGAATTACTGCATCATGTGGCAATTATCTTCTTAATTTTTAAAGATAATTAACCTCCATATTACTCTCCACAATGGCTGCACCAATTTATGTGTGTGAAGTTTCCCTTTTTTGCACATTCTCACCAACATCTGTTTTGCTGCAGTTTTTGTGTGTGCTTGTTTTTGATTTTAACTATTCTGACGAGTGTAAGGTGATATCTCATTGTGGTTTTGATTTGTGTTTCTGTTGAACTGGTGATGTTGAGCATCTTACCATGTATCTATTGGCCTTCTTTATGTCTTCTTTGGAAAAGTCAGGTCCTCTGCCCATTTTTAACTGAATTATTTGTATTTTTGGTGTTGAGTTGTGTAAGTTCTTTATAAATCTTAAATATTAACTCCTTATCAGATATATGATTTGCAGATATCTTCTTCCATTCCATAGGTTGACCTCCTGTACAGTCAAAAATTTGCAGGTAATTTTTTACTCCCCAGAAACTTAACCAGTAACAGCCTATTGTTCACCAAAAGCCTTACCAGTAACATAAAGTGTCAATTAGCACATATTTCGTGTGCTATATGTATTACATACTATATTCTTATAATATGGTAAGCTTGAGGAAAAAATATTAAAATCACAAGGGAGAAAAAGTATACTTATGGTACTTGACTGTAAAAACTGTGCGTGTAAGTACACATGTGCAGTACAAACCTGTGTTGTTCAAAAGTCAGCTGTGTATCTCCTAACCCCTATTGCTTCTGGTAGAGCCACATGACTAGTTCTCACCAATAAATGCAAAGAAAAGAAGGAACTGTCACTTCTGAGCCAAAATAATGAGGAAATGAGTATTCTTTCTCCTATTCTTCCCCCAGTAATTGCTTAGAGGCAGAGAATACTTAGGCTCCAATGGAGAGAAGGAGCTCTGGTCTCTAAATCACTTCATGGGGGAAAGCTGATTACTGACCAGAAGGACACTCATTGCATGCGTCTGGGAGTGAGAAGTGACTGTCCTGTAAGTTAAACCACTGAAATCATGAGGTTTATTTTTATAGCAGCTAGCCTTATCCTAAGTAACACAGTTAGGCACATTTTGCTGATGCAGAGTCATCTGGGTAAAAGAGATGTTTACAGTCAAGTCATGAAAGACCTCAAAGGGAAACTGCTAAGCTAGACACTTCCCACTTTTCTGTCAGAATGCTTCTTTGTATACTTCCCCCCTACCCCTCTGCTTTACAAACCCACCAAACCTCTGCTTATTCAGTCTACCTGTCTTTCAACTTCTAACTTAACTTGAAGTAAGAAATCATCTTGTGTATTTTGATTTTATCAGTAAATCTGCATTATTTAGCACATAGTAGAAGATGATTAATAATTTGAAATGTTGAATAAACAAAAGCTAAATTGGGTATTATTGTAGGAATGTATTCTATTATAAACAACTCAGATAAATATTATTTTAGCCTTAATCATAAACCTGTTATATAAGTAATTATTTTAGGGCTTTCAGCTTATGAATAAAATAATTTAAAATTTACCATTTTGTTTAAAATTCTTTGTATGTTGATTATTCTCAAATTAATGTGTAATAATCCTAATGAGCTGTAATAACTGTTATTTCTTCACAGTAATTCAAATGACATTATTTTAAAGTCAGCACAATATAATTTTCCTTATACAGGGTCAACTGAAGTGTTTTTAAAAGTTTGTATAGTCTGGTGATTCATTCATATTTTTAAAAAAATTTTTAAAATTTAAATTTAAATTTTTAATTTTTTTTTAATTTCAAGTTTTTATTTACATTCTGGTTAGTTAACATATAGTGTAATATTAATTTCAGAGTAGAATTTAGTGATTCATCACTTCAATACAATATCCAGTGTTCATCATAATAAGTGCCCTTCTTAATACCCATCATACATTTAACCCATCTGTCTGCCTCCCCTCCAGCAACCCTCGGTTTGTTCTCTATAGTTAAGGGTCTGTTTTATGGTTTCCTTCTCTCTTCCCCCCACCATGCTCATGTTTTGTTTCTTAAATTCCACATATAAGTGAAACTGTATAGTATTTATCTTTCTCTGACTGACTTATTTCACTTAGCATAATACTCTCTAGCTCCAGCCATGTCATTTCAAGTGGCAAGATTTCATTCTTTTTCATGGCTAAGTAATAATCCATTGTATATTATTTATCATAACTTCTTGATCCATTTATGAGTTGATAGACATTTGGATCTTTCTATAATTTAGCTATTGCTGATAATATTCTTATAAACAAGGGTGTGGTAATTCATCTACAAAACACATAGCAGAGTATTTTAAAATTGGAATGTTCACAAAGTACTACAATGTGAAAAAATAGAATACTAACACAACTTGGAAGACTAACGCTAAGCAAAGAAACACATACACCCCAAAAAGAAAAGAATTATAGCTAGATAGATAGACAGATATAGATAGATGGTAGATAAGAAAGTCAAAGGAGGCATAAAGGGGAGAGACAACATGAAAAGGAAAACTGTCCTTGGTCTCTTTTAGGAGGAATTGTTTCCTAAGCATTAATCTTAGAGAGAGAGAGAGAGAGAGAGATAAAGAGAGAGAGGGAGGAAAGCAATTATTATTAAGCTGTCTCTGCAGTATTATCTGTAATGGTAAAATACTTGAAACAACTAATGTCCAGAAAATGATAAGGAAAGGATTTTATAACTTTTGTGAGGGAGTGTCATATAGTAGAAAGAGTGTGGATTAGAGTGAGGTGACTTCAAGTTTTGGTTCTTTTCCAACCTGGGTTAAA